>NC_056567.1:4734150-4755797 GCF_013358625.1 Macadamia integrifolia | reverse complement strand
CCCCCCCCCCCCCAAAAAAAATAAAAAATAAAAAAAAATTGTAATGCTCATAGAGTTCTTTACTAGCATATGCCAGCCCATATTTTTGGTGTTATTGATATCCATTGCAAATCCTTCTTCCCTCCTGAACTCCTCCCAAATATGAAGGTAGAAACCTTTACAAACCTAAGAATGCTTTGTACAGCCCAAAAATTTCTTTACTAGCATCTGCACTGCCCATATTTTTGGTGTTCTTGATATCCTTTGCAAATCCTTCTTCCCTCCCAAACTCCTCCCAGAGAAGAAAAAGGTAGAAACCCTATAAAATCTGACCGTTGAATCTAACTGAATTTGTTTCCCATGAATGGATAGCATGCATGCGTCTTCTCAATAACCCTAGCACCCTAAATAGAACAACATATCATCTCTGTGTCACTCATCAACTTGCAACTTTTAGATGGATGAATTCTGTTTGCTTGCCTTTTCACACATTTAGCATTGTTCTACAAATCACTGCCTGTTTTAGTTAGAATTTCGTAGCCCATTCCAAAAATAAATTAAAAGGAGGAGATGAATTTGGATCCATATGGGGATTGGTCCCTTGCAGAGTCTGCTCTATATGCACTCTTCCTTGGCTTCCTGTTACATTCGTCCATCTCAAAAGATATTTGGGGCTACATCCCCCATCAATTTTCTCTTATTATTTGTGGATTGTGATGATCACTTTCATTGTACGATTTTGCTCATCAGTTATTCAGTTTCATCAGACAATTACCTATTACTTGCATCTTTTTAGTGCTGCACACTATTCTGTAGCCTGTACGCAAATAAGCACTCTTTTTATATTCATTTATTTTTCCTCTGAAAAAGGGAAAAGAGAATAAATTCAATTCAACTCAAATCAGCCTTATCCCAACTTAATAGGGTCAGCTACATGGATCCTTTTTCTCCAGTTGGCTCTTTCGGAGCCATACTTGTTGTCCCGAAGTCATTTTAGTCCTAGCCTCGGCTCTTTTAGCTCTTTCGATTTGAATCAAATCCCCCTCAGTATTGGCACACTCAAAAGGCCTCCAGTTGCAATGTCGATGCCATGTCAAGCCACTTTCTCATAACTTGTCATGTTTTGGGGCTACTCTGAATTTAGACCTGGGCTATACAGCCAGAGTTGTAGACATTGCCATTTGTTTGGAAACTTATACCACTGGTTATTGCTAACTTTAGTTTGTTGATTGATAATCTGGATGTACCATTTGAAGGGCTAGGTCAAGAGTCCATTTCAGATTTCCCCATTCCAGATAGAATGATCCAATTGATGTTTCACCGGCATCATCCAATTTTCATCATTTTAGACATTGGTTCCATGCACTCCCTCTATCATCTTATCATTTCACAGTAGAATTTATTTGTAGCCTTTTATTTATACCTCAAACCTGCTTTGTATCTAAATGAGAAAAAATAGTTCTTTGAAGAATTTCATTAACAGATAATTCTTTGGCGATAGGTATGACACCGGCAGAGAAGCTTCTGGAATTGTACCATGGGAAGTGGGGGCAATGGGTGGATCCTGTTTTTGAGGAGCTGCTCTATTGAGGTGATTTGAGAGTAATAATCTCCCTAATTTTAGAGAGTTATAAACTTCATAGCTCTGGTGAGTAATCTTGGTTGCTTTTCCTTATGCTATGAAGGATAATTGTTGTTATAATCAGAGTATTATTCCCCAGAAATAAATCCTGATGTATATTTAATACTTAACGAGTGAAAATATTGAATCTCACGCAGTTGTTGAGATGCCTTGAAAATCCAAGCTTTTGATCCTTTCTTGGAGTGGCCCAGTGTGCATCGATAGGCTGTTTATTGTTGCCTATGCTTTAAATTTCTTTCAGTGGCCATTTTGGTTTGCTCCCATAAAATTTTTGGGCCATCTTTTTTTTTCTTTTTGAGTTCTACAACTATGGAGTAAGTTGCCGTTGTGAATACTACATGTGGTACAGTGGTACACTGGCTTGCAGCCTTAAGACTTGAACTCAAGACGGAAATATTGGTGATATGTTTTGGTATATTTATGTATTTATATTTAGGGAAAAGGTCGTTACATGACTGCGGTGAACACACCCCTCCTAACGGGGTCTTCTCTTTCTTCGTTTAATGATGTGAAATTTTTTGTATATTCACCGACTCTTCTCATATAGGTGTGTGATGCCAATATAAGTAGGTAACTATTTTTATGCCGTGATTTAAATCCTGGGTGTTGAACACTGCCTTCACGCCACGATTTCAAAAATTGGAATTGGATTGATTGAAACAGATGAAATTGGTCATGATTGATCCTAATCCTGGATGTTCTGAACGGCCGATGCTAGGGCTTTTGGGACTGAGTTTCTGGTTTTTTTTTCATAGGTGGAATCACAGTTAACCCAGCCAAAACTAAAGCCACCTCGAAATGAAACCACCAACTAACCTTTGGGAACTATCCTACATCAGAATTTTCATCCCAAACCTATCAGGAAGGTGTCCACTGTTTTCACACGTAATGATGAAAGGGATTGATTTCATATAGGATCAAGCCTGTGACAACACATTCTAGAGCATCGAACAATACTTAATACAACCTCCAATCTTAGCCGTCACCCACCAACCCCCGACCACCCCCCTCCCTCCCTCCCTCCCTCCCTTGTCAATGGAATTTCTTTTTAAGAACACAACACTAAGCTCACCTCTCCTGATCTACCTCTGGTGCCCCTACACTACCCCACCACATTAACTCTTCTGTGCCCTAACCTTGTGGAGGAGGTTGAAGCAGAAAGGGAGGAAAACGTAGGTAGAGTGAGTAGAAAGAGTGGATTGTGAAACTAACTGCCCAGTCTTTCTTATCCTCCTCTTCCCGGATGCTGATTTTAAAGGGCTGACTCTAGGGTTTGTGGGATCGATTCTGGCTGATTTTGATTCAATTTGAATAAAAAATTAATAGGGACTGCATAGACCCTAATTCCAAGTTTAAAATCGTTGCATCACTGCATCCGAACAGGATTAGGATCCTCGCCAACAACCTTCTAACCTGACTTGGGCATGAATCCCAACACCTGGTGGGTCTTAATGTACATGTATCCTTGGGTGTTGGAATGTGTGCATAAGTTGAGTCGAAGGGTCATTTGAGGGGCAGGTCGTTGAGAGGAGTCAAATTCATCTCAACATAGAAGCTTGTCGAACATTCCCCCATCATCGGAAACCATCATTGGTGCCAAACTACTATAAGGAAAGCTATATCACACCAACTCAAGGCAAAGATCAAGGCGGCTACTAAGTTTGTACCAAAATAGTGTTAGAGCCCGTTTGGTATCGTTTCTGTTCCAGAAACGTCGTTTCGTGTCAAAAACGAAAATTTCAGTTTTTGTGTCAAAATGCAGTTTTTAAACGAAAAAATGGTGTTTCAAAATTTCAGATTTTTATCGGGAACTTTTTTTTTTTTTTTTTTGTAAAATGGAACGAAACTGGGAAGACGTTTTGGAGTTCCGTCCAATCTCGTTTTTTCAGTTTTTTTTTTCACTTTTTGTTCCAAAAAAACAAAAACGGACCATAAGTGCACCAAACAGAAGATTCTGTTTTTTCGTTCCAATAGAACGAAAAAACTCCAAAAACATTTTTTTAAAACGATACCAAACGGAGCCTTAGTTTCATATTCTTTAGAATATTATTTTTGGGCACTAGAGCAAAATCTATTCTTACTCCAAGCTTTTAATAATATAGCCGTAATGTATCTCTACTATAGAAGGAAAGAAGAAAAGAAAAATCAAATCTATTAGTAAATACATAAAAATAAATAACTACGCTTTCTACATATGTACTAGAAATACATGTTCTGAAATCTTGAAAGAGCTTGACCTAGCCCAGCTGGGTTTTGTAAAAAAAATTAGGTAAAATAGAGTACATCAACCAGGGAGGAAACCTATCCTCTAGATCAAAACCAGCTTCTCATAAAAGCCTATTCCCAACATTTCCCTTTCAGCAAAGAACCAATTAAAACAAGAGAAAGACAGAGCAATAGAAGAATATACTTTGAAGGGATTAGCGTAGCTGGTTTGGAGGGGACATGATACTCTTCCTTAGGAAGTGAGGTCCCATGATCACCTAACTTCTTGAGGCCACCGCACGAGAGTTTTCATCTCGGGCTGACCTGATCCTGTGTAAACGGTATTACACTGACCTCAGGGATTAGTAGGGTCAAAGATCCAAACACCCTAGATAAAAGTAAAAAAAAAAAAAAAAAAAAAAAAAAAAAGAAAGGAAAAAGAAAAAGAAAAAGAAAAAGAAAAAGAAAAAGAAGAAGAATACCCTTTGAACAAAAGACCTTGGCTTGGAACCAAACTTGTACACTGGATAGCTCATAATAATAGATACAGCATCTCCCTAAATGGCGGTATTTAAAATAAATGTGTAAGAAGTTTCCTACCACACGTGAGTAGGAAAGATTTTTCATTTCAGGGGAAAAAAAAAGGGCAAAAGTAACATATAGTGGGAAATGTTCGGTGCTTTTCCATTAAAAAAATTCCATGAAATTCGAACTTTTTGCTAGTCCATCTGGTGGCTGTCACACTAATTCTAACTTTTTACCTGATTAATTGATCTACGATCCAAGAAGCAACAGCCGAGTTGATCTACAACCACTCTGCTGATGGACCAAATTAGGGATTTCTTGGTTTCTTTGCTTGATTTATGGATTTTTGTAGGATTTTATCTATTCAACATTGATATTTAACTATAACCTTGAACACATTTAACTATGATAAGAAGACTGGAGAGAATGATAGCCTCCTTTGCTGGAGATAAAATCTTGTCGTTTTAAATGTGTACTCGAAAATTTTAATTTGCAAGATAATAACAACTCTTAATGATGACAGAATTGAAAATTGCTTTGAAATTATTTTGAAAACTTTTTTTTTATCCAGAACTTAAAGGACTTTTAAGAATAAAATACTGATTAATCACAAGAAGGTTGCAACTTACAATTTTGAGTTCACCACTTTAATTAGAATTAAACTGTTAAGTGGAAAAGAATAACCCATTTAGGTTAGATGGTAGCTTGGATTATATACGACTCGTACAACAACAAAGATCAATCAAGAAGTCGTCTCTTGTCCACCATTAGAACTGATTGTAAAAGCCTACACACATACAGAGGAAAAGTTATTGGATGCGCACTTGTGCTGAAACATATTAGAACTAGAGAGGCTTATAAATTAGAATCAGAGATGTAACATCAAATTTGACAGGATGACCTCGCTTTTCACTAAGGAGAGTAGAGAAAATTTTCAAGTAAAATTAAGATTCAAATTCTTTCTTTATAAAAAGAAAATTATTTAAAGAACAGAGAAGTGTAAGAAACAATAACCAGGCAATAGGTATAAGACTTTGACAAAAACAATTATATTAATTGAAATGTAATTACAAGTAAAAGGTGACTTAGTTGTTCAAATGATTCTCTGAAATAGTAGCAAAAAACTTCCCGTTTAAGTAGAGTTGAGTTGTATAGTATGTATACTCTCCTTAAGGTATTTGAACACATCGTATATTTATATGCAACCGGGTTGACCGTACGTTCTCACCTCCAAGATTAAACAACTCCCAAATCGACTAAGGTGCACTTCTAATAATCGATTCCAATAGGTATGTCCGAAGATAATACTCAGAAACTCACAGGCAATCATTACCAAAAAGAAAACATAGAATAGAAGCACTTGCAAAGAACAGAGAAGTAAAAACCCTCACAATATGCATTTCGTACAATACCCAACCAGAATCAAAGTTCTATATATATGGAATGTAAGCCTCTGTATATGAATGGATATACCTATACAACACAGGTACCCATACATACACAGGTGTGACTCTATGCATATATGAGACAATGTATCATATAATGATACGTATCTGGAGAATATACAAATATGTATGTACATTGGTAGTTGGGTTCATATGGGTACATATAATAATGCTGCCCCTTGGGACAAAAAACGGTTAAGGGTGTAAAACTTTCAACATGTAAAAAGTGGGTTCTTTGAACCACCTATACCCACACCCATACCCGATCCGGCCTGGCTTAGCTCGGCGTGATTTAAAAGCATATATATATATATATATATTTATCCAAGTTTTCTTTCAACCTTAAGCAATGTGGGATTAAACTTTTGTGAGTTGTCTTTAGTTCATACACAACTCCACAAGTGCTAAAAACAAAATAGTAAAAGTAGAAGAGACACTTTTGAGGGGAAAAGCTGAATTTCAAAAAGACTAATTTGGATGTCAAAAAGACCATTTTGAAAATACCAATTTGACCGTAATTTGAAACTTAAATTCCAACAAGAAGCTGAAATGAAAAAAGGAGTTATGGATTCTTGCATAATTCATTTTTATGGTTAGATTTCAATGGTTCCTTTAAGTTATGCTTGTTAATAAATAACTCCCTTAGGAAAAAACAGGAAGATATTTTAATTGTTTTTCTATCTCACCAAGATGTCAACACTCTATTTTTCTTTTTATGAGTTATGGATTCTTGCATAATTCATTTTTAGGATTAGACTTCAATTGTTTGGTTGTGCTTGTTAATAAATAACTCCATACCCAAAAGAAAAAAAAAAAAAAAATTGATATTTAATTGTTTTTCATCTCATTTAGTCTGTCCAACAAAAGATGTCAACACTCTAACTTTCTTTTCATGATCCGGTTTTGATTCTATTTTTATGACGCCCAATTTTCTTGCTTGACAGATAGTCTATTCATGTATAATAATCATTGTAAATTGTAGTTGGTATAGTTAAGTGGTAAAAGTGTGAATCGTTCTATTACTAAATTGATTCAAAGATGAATCGTTATAAATCAAAAGGATGAATAATATTGTATCCAACATTAATCTACTTATTCTTCAAGAGAAAATTATTAAGAAAACAATCTTTATTTTAATTGAATTGGTCTATTGTGAGACAAAGGATTCAAACCTTTGGGTGGAGGGACGAAAACTCAATGCATTTTTGCTTGGACACACCCTAATAATATCATTTTTTTCTCCTTAATTGCCTTGTTGAGGCGGGTGGAAGTTCCTCCATATTTGGATGAAAGCATATATAAACGGGCTTAGAGTGACCCACGGAAGGATGGCTATATGATGTAGTATGGACCAAAGGCCAAGTTCTTCTAACATAAATAAATAAATAAATAAGTGAAGACTTAAATGGAGTGGTCAATCCCTTTACAGAATAGTCTACCAAATATTATCATATATTAATCGAGAAATTGCAATTGAAAAGAAAAAGGGCGGTTTGTGATGATTTTAAAAATTCTTATAATAAGTAAACTATTATTATTTTGCATGAAGATAATCAATTCGGTCGGACCCTATTATGGATTTCTGACCACATTTTCCTAGGGCCCTCTCATCTATTTCTTCTATGAACTTGGTTTATGGAAGAAGAAATCAAAAGAAGTTATTGAACATTACTGGTTTTACAACGGGACAACTCATGAAGTTTATATCGACCAATGTGAGCCTTTGGTAGACTTTGTACAATAATTGTTCAAGATCTACTGTATCTTTTGTTTCATTTCTTTTGAAACAATCACAAGCAATTTTCTATTAGAACTCTACTACATAAATTCAATGTATAACCTCAGCATTGAATTTTTATTCTTTAATATCTCATTTTTCAATTATTTAATCATTTCATTTTACCAAGTTCAACTTTTTTTTTTTTTTGGATAGAAAGGATAAGAAACTTAGTATTATATATTTACATGGTCACAACTACCAGCCTGATCGAATTTGAAGTTTGGAGGTTTACTCTATTTGCCTCAGTTATAGAGACATAATATAAAACCAGCTCTGCTTTAGCTTTAAGTTTGCAGATGACTTGATGCATAGATTTATATACAGCCAAAAAAAAAAAAAAAAGGTGCCACAGTAGTAGGCCAAAAAATATTGTCCAGATCAAAATTCAGTCTCTGAATTATCTCCGAATTAGTCTAGATTTCTTTCACTTTCCACCCTCTTCTGTCTGCATGTTCCACTCCAAGCAAAAGAGCCCTGGTGCCTCCTTCAACAATACTTCCTATCATTAGATGATCAGTTATTAGTAACTGCCTTTCTTGTTTATATGAAACCCCATTGCTGAGCTTGTTATGTTGCTGGTTGGGTTTGTAGTAACAACAAATATTAATGTTGGATTCTCTAGAAGGCAATCTTCCTCTGGGCTAGCATTACTATGGAGTGGGTGAATGGATTGTTTGGGTGGAGTGAGGGATGTTTGGGTTTGTTCTGAGGTTGGTGTCATAGTGTTGGTGACCCACTGGAGAGCCGGTCCAAGGTTATTGTTGGGGTTCAGTTTCTCCTTTTTGAACCGAATGCAGTTCCTCTAATTCCATATATAGTAACATATAATAATGAATACTGAGACGAAACGTTCCAGATCATGTTTGGGTAGTGGATGAAAAAAATATATAATGAGTTGTTGGAATGACGATCCTTGGAGAGCAGTAGTATTTAGGCCCAATGGGCTCGCTGCCCAAATGCGTTTTGTAAATCCGCATGATAGAAAAATGTGCCAAACGTTTTTCTATGGCACATTTTTCTATCTAGAATTGCACGGGGCGTAGGTTTGCTCCATAGAAATCCATTTTCCTAATACATCCATTGTTGCAGTCCTCCATGGGTAATTAAAAAGAAAATCTTAAATTTTAGATATGTATGGATTTTTTAAAAGAAGCTCACCAGTGTGAGCAAAGAGATAAGCAAACACATCTGTTGGATAATCCAATCATGTTAGTATTAGAATTATTAAGAAATCTAGCAGCCAATTTAGAGGTTAGTTTCCCTGTTCTTGAAAATTTGTACCTCCAATAGTCTTGATTGATGCCAATGGGGATTGATAATACAGAAGAGACAAAATGTTGTGGATTACTTTAACGTTAGTTAGATTACTTTAACATGTATATGTTTTGATATAACAAAAAAAATCTTATTCTTTTTTAATAAATATTTTTGTTGGTTGCTTAATGGTCACATTTTGTTTCATGAAATAAGTTGGATTAATATGATTCTGGATACTCCAAATCATTATATAAGTTCAAATGCACTTATTTGATTTAAGGACCTTGTGTAAGAAGTTAGTATATTTCCACCAACTTGTTTGGTTGGCCTCTTTTCCTTGAGAATTGTTTCTTTTACTTTATAAAAATAATGTCGACCTATTACTTTCAATCAACTTAGATACACTCCACTTTCACCAAATTATAAAACCATGCCAACTATTGTAGTAGCATATTTACCCACATCCCTCTCTTAAAGGCTAAGAAGAGTTCTTTTGGTACCAAACCCACAATTTACCTACAAAAAATTCTTGATCAGGGCCCAACATGTGTCCTTCCTGTTCTTTTTTACCATAACCTTAATTGGTAGGATTCTGGAAGAAATTGACTGGGGGTTGTGCACTAAGTCTTCCCCACCCTAGGCATCCAAACAGGTCAACATGTGAAACCCATAAGAAAATTGTCAAACTCTGTTACTCTTTTCATCCCAACTCTTATTAATTTCCCATCAACTAAACAGGCCCTAGAGCATCTTCCCAGTTTGTAACTTTTCATACTTCTTTAGAAGTTCCACTCTAAAGAGAAACACTGGCTCAACATTAGAAGTCTCACATAATTGATGGCCCCCATCAATGTAATGGTGATTAAAGGAAGTCATTGATTGGAAAGTAAATCTCATATCTCATTCATGAAAGTCCTAACTGACTTGAATCTAGATCTTCTCCAATGATTTTTCCTTCAATATCTCATATGTATGTAGTCCAACATTGAAAGATACCCAGCCACATACGTGCATATGAGAGGTTAGAGAGTCGTGAAAGAGAGACGTTGAATAGGATCCCAATCAACCTATTGCGATGATATTGTTTGGCCAAAACTTCACAAAATAGCTTAAGCCGTCTTCCCCATACAGACCCAAACAAAAGCTAGTAGACTCGGTGTCCATCATATGGAATGGAATATTTCACATGCAAGACAGTGATGGTCATGTGCTGATATCACAGTTGGGTCATATTTGAAACCCAAAAATATGCACAAATCACAAGGGATTTTCAGCCACCGGATGCTCTTTACACCGATGCAGTCGTCGCAGAAGATCTGGATGGAGGCAACTGGGAAGGTAACGATGGTTTCAAAAAGTTAATACGCCTGGATTAATGTGTCTCTCAGTTGTAGACATATTTTGGAGATTGAGAAAGAACTTACATTACTATTCTTAAACAAAACGAATAACCTCCTTAATTAGATCATTAGATAGACAAAAGCTTCCTAGGTGCCTCGATCTCCTTCCATCTAGATGGTGATGAATGTTTCAATTTAATATAATTTTTTGCTTTTACAGGGTCACTTGCTCTTATTATTTTTGAGGTGCATTCCATTGTAATAATTAATTTAATATGATAAAGAAGTTAAAGGTTTTAAGCACAAGTCCAATAATTCTTTGATTTGCGATCTGTCGTGGAAGTTAAGGTAGGAATTATTTAATATAATATTTTTTTTTAATTCAATTGAAAATTCCTACTTGGTCACATGGTCACATGGTCACTGTGTCAATGTGTCAATGTGTCAATGTGAGGATCAACTAGAGACGGACAATTAAGGTAGTTGGGTTCATATATAATAATCACATTGTAAAGTGTAGTAGGTATAGTTTAATGGTAAAAGTGTCATTCGCTCTATTACTAAATTGATTTGAGGACGAATCATTAGAAATCAAAATGATGAATAATATTATATCCAACGTAAATATACTCATTCTTGAAGAGAAAATTATTTAGAAAATAATCTTTGTTCTAATTGAAATGATCTAGTGTGAGACAAAAAGATTCAACCTCTGGGTGGAGGGACCAAAACTCGATGCCTTATTGTTTCACCACACCCTAGTGATATCATTTTCTCTACTTAACTGCCTCGTTGAGGCGGTGAAAGTTTCATCACATTTGGATGAAAACATATATGAACGAGTTTAGACTGCCTAGGGAAGAATAACTTGGTTATGTGATGTAGTGTGAACCAAAGGCCAATTCATTAAAGGGTTGTGTTTTTGTTTTTGTTTTTTTGTTTTTTTTTTTTTTTTCCAAATCCAGTTTTGTCCAAAACAATTCTTGATTAGAGCGTTCCATCTGCCCTCAAACCAACACGTGTCCTTTCTGTTCTTTTTTACCCTTATAATTTTATCACAACCTTGATAGATAGGTTAGTAAAGTACTGAGGGTTAGTGAGACACAAGGAACAAACAAAAATTTTTATTGTGCAATGTGTCTTTCCTACCCTAGGCACCCAACCAGGTCAATTTTTAAAAACCATAGAAAAAATTGTCATACTTCTCTATTCTTTCCATCCCCACCCCTTGAATTTTCCCATCAAACAGACAGACCCTAAGAATATTTCCAATCTACTTGTGGGCTCCACATTAGAAGTCTCAGATAATTGATGTGCCCCATTGATTGGAAAGTAAATCTTATATCCCATTCATTTATGAAAGTCCTAATTGACCTACTGTGCTGATATTGATTGGAAAGTAATCTCATTCTTTCTTATTAGAGGGAAACATCATGAGGGGGTTGGAATACGGTGCCCACAATATCAAATTAGGATATTATTATTATTTGTATATATTTAGTTATGGGCAGGAGATCGTTACCTGATTGTGCAGTCTTTGGGTACGTTTGATAATGTTTCAAGAAACGCATTTCTGTCGTTTCTAGAAACGGAACAAAAAGCGTTTAATAAAACTGTTTTGTTTCACTTGTTTTCATAAATAGAAATTGAAATTTCTACCTATTTATGGTTCAAGAAATGACCCATGCGAAACAAGTAGAACTTGTTTCTCGCTATTTCTGGAAACCACTTGTGGCCATTCTTTCGCTGGTTACTATCGACTTCCAGAAACATGACTTATCAAACACCTTCAATTCCGTTTCTATATGTAGAAATGGAAATTTATGTTTCTGCCGTTTCTTACGGAAGAAACGTTATCAAACGAGCCCTTTGTATTAGGGTAGGGGTTAATGAGAACACACACTGGAGCATCAACAAGGGTGGAGTTTTGTGATTTTACAAGAGGTGGGGTGATAATTTTGAACCCTCCCATGAACAAGTGCTTGGTACACTTGGTTACTTGTGGTGTCTAGAAACCTATTGCTAGCAGGACATCTTGGATTCAAGCCTTTCACACCTCCCTTCCCCCATAGAATATAATAGAGTAGGACCTATAAGAATGATATGTGAGAATGAATGCTACCCATCTATTTTCTCTACCCATCAGCGGCATATCTTTACTTTTCCCTTTGCACACGTGAGAGATAATTTTTTTTATTTTTTTTTGCAAAACAAGGTGTATGCATACAATCTTTTTAGGGGTGGGTGTTAAAGATGTATCACTTAAAGTGGTTCTAAGTATCGGTGCGTATCATGCCGTATCGATAGGCATCGGCACAATACATACCGATACGCTATGAGGAATTTTGGGCCATCTTTTGTGTATCGGCGTATCATACGTATCGTATCGTGCCATACCGTATCGGTATTGATACGTACGATACTCTGCGATACGAACTTTTGAAAATCTGAAAATTCCCAAGAGTATCGGTACCGTATCGATAAGTATCAAATGTATTGTGCAGTATCGATCCATATCATACCGTATCGATACGATACGCCTACTTAAGTGTGAATGTGCCTTTTGTTGTTTGAAACAAATATTTCACACTCTCACCAACAGTTTTCTATATTTTGCTTCTTTCTTCCCCTTTGATTCACACACCTTTTTGGAGACTCAAATGGTAGATTGAAAGAAACATTGTGGAAGTGAATAGTTCAAAGAAGGAGAAAAACATAGTCCAAGAAGAACCTTGAAGGTTTGAACTTGAAAGTTGAAACATTTGAATAGTAAGTTCTTGAATCTTTACTCACTTTTTTCAACTTTAACCTTAGATTTCATGTTTTTTTTATAAATCTAAGGTTCATCATACTTAGAATCACATTTTGTGCATCATTATTACATGAAATAATTGGATTTATAAGGATTTACAAACTTTTTTCAAGAGAAAATGAGGGTTTCAATTTTTTTCAATTTTTTTAGATCTACTCATGCTCAATGGTTAAAAATGTTTAGATTTGTTATATGTTATGTAAAAACAAGTGTTCTACAACTTCCATGGAAATTTTTTATTTTTCTCAAAAAAAAATATTTTTTAAAATTTTTTATTCCGAAATTAATTTAAAAAAAAATCCCCCAATTTTTTTTTTTTAGAAAATTTAGTTCATTCAACTTTTAAAAATAATGTCATAACTTATAATTACTAAATACATGATTTCAAATGAAACCCACATTTTTTCCCCAAAAAAGTGAGGGTTTCATTTTTTTTTTTTTAATTTCTTAGATCTACTCAAATATATTGGTTCACACTTTGTTGATTTTTTATATGTTCTTTAAAAACATTTAATCTACAACTTCTATAAAAAAATTTAATTTTTCTAAATAGTTTGTATTTTTTATTTTTTATTTTTTTTGAAAATTAATTAAAAAATAAGAAAAATACTAAAAAAAATTAATTTCTTTATAAATTCAGTTCATTTTAGTTTAAAAAAATATAAATAATTTACTTGGCTAATGACCATGATGTAAAATTAGATGCACAATTTTTTCCAAAAAAAGTGTGGTGATGATAGCTCCAATGATGGCGATATTAGGAAGACGAGATCAGGTGCTACATATAGCGTAACTCAACCAGATAGTGATGATGATGATCAAGACAATGATGGTGGTGGTGGTGGTGGTGGTGCTGCTGATGATGATGATTATGGTAATGATGATGGCGGTGGTGGTGGTGGTGGCAGTGGTGGTGATGGTGGTAGTGGTGGTGGCCAAACTTATGTACCACTACATTTCACAGAGGAGATTGCATTTACACATGCAACCCAAGATAGTCATCATGGTGCTTGCACACAATCAAAGCCTTCTAGTCAGAGGGATAGGCGATCCCACAATCCGAGTGCTACTGATGCATTGATGAGTAGCATGGAGTCAATGTGCATTAGTTCAGATCTTGCTGGTTCTTCATCCGAACATGGACACCATGTATCTTCAGATGTATCTTCAGCCTATGGATTTGGGACTTATGCAGGACAATCATTTGCCAATCCAGAGCAGTACAGAAGTTCAGATCATGCTGGTTCCTCATCCGGACATGGACACGGACACCATGTATCTTCAGGTGCTTCTTCAGGCTATGGATATGGGACTTATGCAGGACCAACATTGGTCACTCCTGAGCAGTACAGAAGATTCTACAATGAATGGGAGATCCACTACTATAAATATTTCGACTGGGGTAAATATTGTGCCTATATTCGACAAGTGCAGAATATCATCGTGGTTGCTCCTATTGAAGAAGAAGGTCCTAGCCAAGGATTTGAACCACCACGACACTCTTCACGGCACTCATTACAGTGGCAATGGCAATGAGGAAAGAAAAAACTATAAGAAACTCAAACCTCATCATTTTGAACATTTTCAACTCAATATATTTGTCTATCAATACGATACCCTCTACTTAAGTATTTATGCATTCTACATGTTATATATAACTTTTTTTAACTGTTTTTTTTATGTAAAAGTGTATAAAAATATGTCCCATATCCATTTATGTGCGTATCTTAACATATCTCTGATACGATACGATACCCTCCGATATATATCTTAATTTTGACTGATCGATATGATGACCGATACCGATACTTTAATCCTTAATCACTTTTGAATCCTGAATAGGGATTCTATGGAAGAGAGAGAGGTTCACCCCACCCACCGATTGCCACCGCCACCGCCACCGCCACCGCCACCTTCACCTTGTTACTCTTAAACAAAACGAAAAGCCTCTTCAATTAGATGGACAAAAGCTTTCCGGGTGCCTCTCTTTCCATCTAGAAAATGATGAAAGTATCAATTTAATATAATTTTTGCTTCCAACGGGAAAGTTAAAGGTTGAAAGCATATGTCCTTATAATTTTTTGATTTGGGATCCGTCTTAGAAGTTAAGATACGTAATTATATAATAAAATTTTAAATTTAATATATTATCTCTTCTTTTTTTTTTTTTCGCTTTTTAAAATTTTAAAAAATTGATTCGTTTCATATTTTACTCCGGTCAAAATATTTGACTTGATTTTTTTTGTCCTGTTCATGTTATTCAAATTCAGAACCATTTTAAACACATTTTTATGAAAATAAAAAAATATAAATATAAATAAACAGATTATATCGATTTTTTTTTTTCAAGCGATTGATAGTCTTACCCGGTCAATTTTAAATGATGAATCTTGGATCTGACCCGCTCCATTTTCATGCCCCGCTTCTTAAAGGCATTTTCGTAATAAAGTTTCAAAACAAAGGCATGTCTAAAACATTAAAGCTATAAATACCGCCGATTTAACCGATCTCTTTCCACTGAAGCAAGCAACATAGACCTGTTACATCTCTCGCTCTCTCTCTCTCTACTTCCTAGAAAGTCAACAATGGCGTACGACTACCACCCATTAAGAACTCCCATGGAACTCAAAGTGACCATCTCCTCTTCCAAAGACATCAAAAACGTCAACTGGCGTCACGGCCCTCTCAAGCCTTACGCCGTCGTCTGGGTCGACCCCAAAACCAAGCTCTCTACCCCAGTTGACCACTATGGTGATACCTGTCCCAATTGGGACAAAACACTTGTCATCCCTCTCACCGTCCCGATCGACGAAGCTACCCTCTACATCGACATCGTCCAAGCCGACGCCGCCGAAGACACCAAACCCCTGATCGGTTCCGCGCGGGTCCCACTCAGGGAAATCGTAGATGAGGTCGGCGTTGGCGAATCTGCTTGTCGTTCTCTCCAGCTCCGGCGACCCTCTGGACGCCCCCACGGCAAGTTAGAGGCTAAGTTCGTGGTCGTCGATACTCGCTATCGTGCACCGGATCCATACTACACACCCTCTTATGGCGTTCCGCCTCCACCCGCTTCCGCTTCTTCTCGGGACTACTCCGCACCTTACGGTTATCCTTATGCCACTCCATCGCCTTATGCGGCGGCGCCACCACCACAGGGAGAATATGCTCCGGCGTACGGTCAGCAGTCGGCCTACGGTCAGCAACCGGAGTATGGATATGGCGGCGGCGCTGTGGAGGAGAAGAAGAAGAGTAAGTTTGGTGGGATGGGAATGGGATTGGCTGTGGGTGCGGTTGGAGGATTGTTGGGTGGGTTAGCATTGGCAGAGGGAGCAGAGTATTTGGAGGATAAGATCGCTGATAACGTGGCTGAGAAGGTGGAGGATGATTTAGGCTATAATAATGATTTTCGTGGCGGGGACGATGATGGTGATGGTGGGTTTGGTGGTGATGACTTCTAAAATGCGCAAAGGGTGGTGGTGGTGGTGTTCTTCTTTTCTTTTTTTTTATTTAAATAATCTGGGTTGTTGACATGTTTGATTTCTGGGTACGGAGGATGAATAATCTGTCCTGCCATAAAAGATAGAATTAGAATTTGATTGTGATCCTTACCAAAAAAAAAAAAAAGAATTTGATTGTGATCCAAGAGTTCTTGGTCGCTGGAATATGTGGACTGCTTTGGTTCTTTGGATGGTTTGGGTTTTTCACTTTACTTGACAGGTTTGGAATTATTTGCTTTGATTTTTTTTGGTAA
This sequence comes from Macadamia integrifolia, assembly GCF_013358625.1. NCBI lineage: Eukaryota > Viridiplantae > Streptophyta > Magnoliopsida > Proteales > Proteaceae > Macadamia > Macadamia integrifolia. The sequence goes on along the minus strand of NC_056567.1, from coordinate 4,739,061 downwards.
TGAAATTTTATTAAGAACGAGGGAACAACGTCCCCGAACAGTTTTTTTAAGAACGAGGGAACGACGTCCCCGAACAGTCAACAAGTAACAGATGATACAAAGCAGGGATAAACATCCTATGCACGGAGCTTTTGGCTAGGTGAGATGCACTGAAGCTAGAGATGTTGACACCTGGTAAAAAGTGATCAAGCGGTTGAGGATTACTGTCCCAACCATTGACCCATTTCACCTTCAGACCATCATAAACCCCTACCCGATTAAACATATCCATCTCAGAAGCTGAAACTTCAATTTTCTCATACACGACCACAGATGCAAATGTGGTTCTAGGGTTTTTTTTATTTCTTCATCAGAGAGACGAGCGGTCAGCTTCCTGTGACCTCGACGGAGCAACGACCAGAGAAACCAATCGGCGACGAGAGACCAGTCACCAGTGACCTGCGAGATTTTCCTGTCCCCATCGACGAACTGCCTGATTTTCCTGCTGCTTGCTGTTAGCAAAAAATCAAGGATATAGCTCTCTGTCTCTCCTTTCTCCTCACACTTGCATTTGCAGGCTCCCCACCCCGCTGGTTCAGAGATCACTATCTCTTAATTTTATGAATCTAACCAATTTGTTTGAGCAGTCGAGGTTTTCTACTCTTAAAGAGAATTATTTATTTGTTTGAGCCATTCCATTCATGAACAGGCAGTTGATATAGAACCTTTTTGAGTAAGCTGGATTATGAATCCCACAAAGCCATAGGTTGTACTCGATTCCAGATTCATATTGAACTTCCCCGTAAGTTGGATTCTGGGAATGAATTTTGTTCTTTGGAGCAATTTCTTGTAATCAAGATCTAAAATTTCCTTTCCTTAAAAATTATGTGAGGTGAAAAATAATCTGTTGAACCTCTAGAAACTCAATTAGAGCTGCTGCTATTTGGATCGGGTAGAGGTTTATGATGGTCTGGAGGTGAAATGGGTCGATGGTTGGGGCAGTAATCCTCAACCGCTCGATCAATTTTTCCATATGTCAACATCTCAAGTTTCACTGCACCTCACTGCACCAAAAGCTCCTTGCAGAGGATGTTTATCCTACAAAGCAGGGGGAGGGAGGAAAATAAATGGAGAGGCGACTGATGTAGAGCTACAGATGATGCGAGATAGTCAGCAACGGCGTTTCCCTCCCAAAAGTCAGCAACGGCGTTTCCCTCCCGAAAAGAATGACAGAAAATGACCAAGGCAAAGCGATGGCAGAGATGAAGCAATCGGCAATGATATGGGAAATAGGCCTAGGACAAGAGACAGTGAGCCGCTTGAGGACGTTTACAACCAACTACATTGTCACTCTCAACAATAATAGATGGTAACTTTTTCTTTTTCCATTTTTTCTTCCACCTTTAGGGGACATGGGATTGGAATCTTAGGAACATCTATTACAATACAAAAATAGGCTGAGATAAGTAGACTTTTAAAGAAAACCTAAAAATGCTTCTACCAAATGGAGGGTGGATCTTAGGAGGGTAGATCTCAGGAGTTGGATTCAAAGAGGACTCTTAGCGGGTCTTTTTGTTCCTCCTTGTGTACATAATGATCATTTTTTCATTACTTGAATCTGAATCACCTCTTGAATGATCACCAATATTAGTAATATCCACATCTTTGTGTTTCTCAATGTCAATCATAAAAGGAAAGATAGGTAGTGGGGAAAGAAAAGAGATTTCATCAATAGCTTTTTCATCTCCATTATGCTCGTCCTGAAAAGGATGCTGATGAGGGGCAAAAAAATATACAAATTCAAGGAAGGTGATATCTTTAAAGAGAAGTATTCGTCTGAAAAAAGGATGCTGATGAGGATCTTGTTCTTTTATTCCCACTTATCCTAGGTACGTCCTATCCTTGATGACCAACTTGATCTTTAGAAGCTTGGATTTCTTAATAAAAAATTTCTAGTTCCTCTTCAAGGTCAACATTATAGTCATCGTCAGTAACATGCAGGGGTTTTATATCCTCCTGTTGCGGTTTCTTTTCTAGTTTCTCTAGAAATTTATCACGACTCTCAATTACCCTTTTTTAGGGTGATATGACCTATATCCTTTTGATCCTTCATGGGCTACTGATCCCTACTTCCTTAGATGTTCTAAATTTGGTTTCTTACCTGTCCACAGTTCATAGGAAGTAGTCTCAACAGATTTGGTAGGAATTCTGTTCAAGATATTATTTGCTGTGAGAATGGCTTCTCCCCAAAACTCTTTAGAGAGAGGAATGTGATAATATACAACGCATTACATTAAGTAGTGTTCTATTCTATCTTTCAACCACACCATTCTGTTGCAGTGTGAAAAATATGATCTTTTGTTTGATGATTCCATGTTCCTCATAGAATTTTTTTAAACTCTGTGGAGTTATACTCTTTACTACGATCGGTTCTTAAAACCTTAATATTCCTTCCTTACTGATTTTGTACTTCAGTTCTATATCGTCTGAAACATTTAAATGCTTCAGATTTTCTACTAAGTAAATAAATATACTTATATTTGGATAAATCATTTGTGAATGTGATAAAATAAGTTTTATCATTATGGGTACTCACATTGAGTGGCCCATAGATGTCAGAGTGTATCACTCCAAGAAATTCATTTGCTCTCACTTTTACTGGGAAAGGTTTCCTAGTCATCTTACTAGATAGACAATGTTCACATACTTCATATTTTATTTTAGACAACTTAAGAACTAAACCCAATTTAATTATTTTTTGCAATTTCTTAATTCCAGAGTGTCCTAGTCTCATATGCCACATGTATGAATTAACAAGGTTTGTATAATCAATATAAATCAACGACTCAGATGCATTTTCATTAATAATATCAGTGATTACATTGAGAAGGTTTTCAACAGTAGAAAGTAAAAACAAATCATACTCAGGGACAAATCGTCCTGAATTAAAAGAGCGACTTGTTTTCCAATTGTGACCTCAGTGCCTCTGAAGCACACATCAAGGCCCTTTTTAACCAGGGCTAGTACTGAAATCAAATTCCGACGCATGTCGGAGGCATAAATTACATCATTTAGACAAAAATTTGTCTTCCCGAGGTCAATCACATAGTCTGCAATACCTCAAACTTCTCTATATGAGTTATTGCCTAGATCTTATAGTCACCAAGTGCAAGTGGCGAGTGTTTGGTGGTGGTATAGGTGCAGTATTTTTTTTGTTCTTTTTCTTAGAGTAAGAAGCCCTAAAATGACCGAATTTTTCATATTCATAACATGCTCTAGGTGGCACCTTTTGAAAGTTCTTGGACTTCATTTTTTTTCCCTTGAACTTATTTTGATTATTGTTAGGGGCGGAGCTGGTTGGCATTAGGATGGGAAATCGATGCTGATGTATTAGTGATTCCACTTGATCAATCTCTGGTTGAGTTGAGTTGGACTAGGTTATGTGTAATTCACTCATAGACTTTGTCATCATACACTGTTGATAGTATTGCAGTTGTTGAAAAAGTTTATCAATAGTGAGATTGTCCCCCAGGGATCTTAGTGCAGTTTGTGCCATTGCCCAAGAAGGAGACAAACTATTAATGATTGTTGATAATGGATAGTTATTTGACACATATGATCCTGTATCAGCCAAGCCTTAAGCCAAAACAAGTAATTTTTTGACATGATCCACAACATCCTCACTCTCAGTCATTTTACAACTATTATATTTGTGAGTCAGAAGTTGAGTGTGGGTTTCAGTTTTCACATGCATTATACTTGGCCTGCAGAGCTTTCATAACTGCTTTGGTTGTTTTGTGTTTGTTAAACACTATCATCAGATGGTCTTCCATTTTCAATAGGATCATGCTTCGGGCTCTCTTGTCAACTTCAACCAATTATTCGGCTAATTTAATATCTACAATGATAACATTATCCCCAACCATGGGTTTTGGTTCTAGAACATGATCCTGTATCAGCCAAGCCTTAAGCCAAAACAAGTAATTTTTTGACATGATCCACAACATCCTCACTCTCAGTCATTTTACAACTATTATATTTGTGAGTCAGAAGTTGAGTGTGGGTTTCAGTTTTCACATGCATTATACTTGGCCTTCAGAGCTTTCATTACTGATTTTGTTGTTTTGTGTTTGTTAAACACTATCATAAGATGGTCTTACATTTTCAATAGGATCATGCTTCGGGCTCTCTTGTCAACTTCAACCAATTATTCGGCTAATTTAATAACTACAATGATAACATTATCCCCAGTCATGGGTTTTGGTTCTAGAACATGGTCCATCTTGTCGTATATTAGTACATGTATGATTTTCATGTTCTAGGTTTCATAGTTTGACCTATTGAGTCTCTCAATGTTGTTGATTTCATAAGACAAAGGTTTCAGTCCATGATGATGTTTTGAAAAAAGAATAAATAAATATATAAATTTAATTCACTCTATGTTTCCTACACAAGTTTAAAAATATAAATTTTATAATATAAATATATATATATATATATATTTTGTATGTTAAATTTGGATTCCTTATAGCTTCAAACGAGTCAAAGGAATGAGTACTACTGTATTAGGTGACAAGTGGTATAATATTTAAGTTATTAATTCTTTTATGATTTCAATATTTTATTATGGTGTCAACAGGTTCAGTTCAATGTACGTAGCATACATTAACGATATGAATGAACTAATTTAATCGGTTATGTAAACTAGATATTAAAATTAATAATCCCACTTTCTATTATTATTATTATCCTATTAACTCGGCAACAAAGACCTTGAAAGGTTCTTAATTGGTTTACAAAATGTTAAAAAAACATAGTACAACAACGTACCTTAACAATGATTAAAAACTAGCAACATATATTCTAAAGTAATGACATAATAAAAAGTGGAGCAATATGATATGCTTAATTAATCTTTTTTTTTTTTTTTTT
>NC_056567.1:4733998-4734117 GCF_013358625.1 Macadamia integrifolia | reverse complement strand
GGAACATTTGTTTTAATATAATAAACAAAATAATATTTTTAACCAATTCAGCTAGCATGAATGCGTGATATGTGACGTTGAACACTTAATAAACAATCATATGTCCAGCTAGCATGATA
>NC_056567.1:4733810-4733918 GCF_013358625.1 Macadamia integrifolia | reverse complement strand
TAAAAACAAATCTACCATAAGATATCCAGAAGAAGTCATGTGACATTGAATAAAAAAGCAATATTATAAGATGGGGAGTTGCAATTACCTTCTTGAAAAGAGAAACCG
>NC_056567.1:4705609-4733169 GCF_013358625.1 Macadamia integrifolia | reverse complement strand
ACACTGAGAATGCAAGAAAAGGTAGAAGAAATTGACAAAAATTTTGGGGAAGTAAGCCGGGAGCAATTGGATGATCTGGAGGAAATAGGACCAAATGACACAATCACAGAGGCGGTAGACACTGCATTCCAACAGCTTTTCAATGCAGTTAAGAAGTTACGAGCCAGGACAATGGATATTTGTGGAGGTCCTCGACTTCCCAGCCTAAGTAGGGAAGGAGAATTAGAAGAAGATGATTCTAAGGTGGTGATAATCACCCTAACCAATAGTGATGATGAAGATAGTTATCCCTCCGAGATTATTGTGAAAAAACCAATCAACGTGATGGAAACTAGAAGTCGAAAAGACTACAAGGGCAAAGCTCTAGCAGTAGAGCAGCGAAGGGCTAACGAGGCCGGAACTAGCAGCGTGAAGAAAGAGCCAGAGAACCTTATCTTGGCTCAACTCAAGAAGTCTCAGGCAAATATCTACATTTGTGGATTGTTAATGGTGTCCCCTTTGCACCGTGAAGCAGTCTTGAGGTCTCTCGCTAATGTACAAGTGTCAATCGAGATAAATTCGATACACCTCACACATATAGTAGAAGCAATACATGCAGTGCAATCTCTGATGTTCTCGGATTCCGAGCTTCCATGACACCGGCTGAGAAGCTTCTAGAATTTTATCATGGGAAGTGGGAGCAATGGGTGGATCCTGCTTTTGAGGAGCTATTCTATTGAGGTGATTTGAGAGTAATAATCTCCCTAATCTTAGAGAGTTATGAACTTCATAGCTCAGTAATCTTGGTTGCTTTTCCTTAAGCTATGAAGGATGAATGTTGTTATAAACAGAGTATGGTGAACACACCCCCTCCTCACGGCTCTTCTCTTTCTTCATTTAATGATGTGGGATATACACCACATGGCTTTTCTCTCTCTTCATTTAATGATGTGGGAATTTGTATATACACTGACTCATCTCTTCATATAGGTATGTGAGTGAACGGATTAGGTTCTTGATCCATGGATTTAAATTCTATTAAAGGAAGAGAGAGAAAATTGATTCTAAATCCACGGATCAAGAACGTTCTCGTAGATTCTCATACATGAACTAAATCCACACTGACCTATAAAAAAAAAAAATAATGGCACTCGGTATGTGATGTCAATATAAGTAGGTTACTGTCTTGATACCGTGATTTAAATTCAGGGTGTCGAACACTGCCTTCACGTCACGGTTTGAAAGTTGGAATTGGATTGATTGAAATAGATGAAATTGGTCATGATTGACCCTAATCCTGGAAATTCTGAACCACGATTCTAGGGGTTTGGGACTGAATTGCTGGTTTTTCTGACAAATGGAATCACAGTTGACCTAGCCAAAACTAAAGCCACCTAGAAATGAAACTACCAACTAACCTCTGGGAACTGTCCTACATCAGAAGATTAAACCCAAACCCATGAGGAAGGTGCCGTTTTCACATCTAATGATGTAAGGGATTGATTTCATATAGGATCAAGCCTGTGACAACGTGTTCTAGAGCATCAAGCAATACTTAACACAACCACCAGTCTTAGCCGTCACGCACCAACCCACCACCACCCTCCCTCCCTCCCTCCCTACTTGTCAATGGAATTTTCTTTGTAAGAACACTACACTAAGCTCACCTCTCCTGATCTACCCCTAGTGCCCCTACCCTACCTTACCCCACCACATTAACTTTTCTGTGCCCTAATCTTGTGGAGGAGGTTGAGTTAGAAAAGGAGGAAAACTTAGGTAGAGCGAGTAGAAAGAGTGGATTGTGAAACTAACTGCCCAAATCCACTCTTTCTTATCCTCTTGGCAAATGGTGATTTTGAAGGGCTGACTCTAGGGTTTGTGGGATCAATTCTAGCTGATTTTGATTCAATCTGAATAAAAAAATTAATTGGGACAGCATAGACACTAATTCCAAGTTTAAAATCGTCGCATCACTGCATCCGAACAGGATTAGGATCCTCTCCAACAATCCTCCAACCTGACTTGGGCATGAATCCCAACACCTGGTGGGTCTTATTGCATATGTATACCCAGCCATCCAGGTGTTGGAATGTGTCCCTAAGTTAAATTGGAGGGTCATTTGAGGTGCAGGTGGTTGGAGAGGAGTCGAATCCATCCCAACATAGAAGCTTGTCGAACATTCCCCCATCATCGGAAACCATCATTAATGCCAAACTACTATAGGGAAAGCTAAGTCACACAACTCAAGGCTAAGATCAAGCCGGCTACTAAGCTTGCACCAAAATAGTGTTAGTTTCATATTCTTTAAAATATTATTTTCGGGCCTTAGAACAAAATCCATTCTTATCACAAGCTTTTAATAATATGGCCGTGATCTGCCATTATGTGCGATTATCTCCACTATGAGAAAGAAAGAAAAAAAGAAAAATCAAATCTACTAGTAAAAAAAAAAAAACAACAACAACTACTACTACCATTAGGCTTTCTACATATGTATTAGACCTACATGTTCTGAAATCTTGAAACAGCTTGACCTAGCCCAGCTGATTTTCCAAAAAAAAATTGGGTAAAATAGAGTCCATCAACCAGGGAGGAAACCTATCCTCTAGATAAAAACCAGCTTCTGATCATAAAAGCCTATTCCCAACATTTTCCCTTTCAGCAAAGAACCAATTAAAACAAGAGAAAGACAGCAATAGAAGAATATCCTTTGAACAAAAGACCTTGGCTTGGAACCAAACTTGTACACTACATAGCTCTTAAGACAGGGTTGAAATCGTCTGCAATTCCGATCTCGTATAATTCCGTGCAATACCACCTTTAGGTGGTGACACGTGTATTGATACCAATACAATGGTCCAGATCTGGTACAACTAATAAAACATTAAATCAATAAAGAGGCATTTAAATCAGATCTGGACCATTGTATTGGTATCAATACACGTGTCACCGCCTAAAGGTGGTATTGCACGGAATTGTACGAGATCGGAATTGCAGACGATTTTTTTCCCTTAAGACAGCATCTGCCTAAATTGTGGTATTTAAACTATATGTGTAAGAAGCTTCCTATCACACGTGAGTAGGAAAGATTTTTCAGGAAAAAAAAAAGAAGGCAAAAGTAACATAGAGTGGGAACTGTTCGATACTTTTTTCCATTAAAAAAATTCCATGAAATTTGAAGTTTTTGCTAGTCCATCTAGTGGCTGCCAAACTAATTCTAATTTTAGTTTTATCCTTAATATTTAATGTTAATTACTGAAGAAAGGGAATCCAATGGTTCATCGATTGTTGCAGGAGAGAGCAAAGTTAATGAAAAATAAGTTGTCATCATACTTTTTACATTATTAACTGATCTACGACCAGAGAAGCAACAGCCGAGTTGATCTACAATCACTCTCTGCTGATGGACCAAATCAGGGATTTCTCAGTTTCTTTGCTTGATTTATGGTTTTTTTGTAGGATTTTATCTATTCAACATTGATATTTAACTATAATATTGAACACACTTAACTATGATAAGAAGAATAGAGAGAATGATAGCCTCCTTTGTTGGAGATAAAATCTGATCGTTTCACATATGTACTCGAAAAATTTATAAGATAATGACAACTCTTAATAATGACACAGTTGAAAATTACTTTCAAATTATTTTGAAAACCTTTTTTATCCTTAACTTCAAGAATTTTTAAGAATAAAATAAAGATTATTCACAAGAAGGTTACAACTTACAATTTTGAGTTCACCATTAAAATGTTAAGTGGAAAAAAATAACACATTTAGGTTGTTTGTTCCTCACTTTAAATAGCATTGAAGGTTTAAGTGTAAAAAGATGGCCATTTAGGCTGTTAATTTCCATTTAGCCAAATTGGACAAACACTTGAAATGAAATGGTAGCTTCTCACGGGGTCAAGGATTATGCCTCGTACAACAATAAAGATTAGTCAAGAAGGAGAGAAAGAGAGAGAGAGAGCGGCTTGTAAATTAGAATTATAGATGTAACATCAAATTTGGACAGGATGACCTAGTTTTTCACCAAGGAGAGTAGATAAAATTTTCACCTAAAATTAAGATTGAAAAGAAAATTATTTGCTTGAAAGAATAGAGAAGCTGAAAAGAAAAAAAGAAGTTATATATTCTTGCATAATTCATTTTTATGGTCATACTTCTTCAGTGGTTCCATTAAGTTATGCTTGTTAATAAATCACTGAAAAAAAAAAAAAAAAAAGACATTTAATTATTTTTCTATCTCACCAAGTCCGCCCAACGAAAGATGTCAACACTCTAATTTTCTTTTCATGAGTTATGGGTTCTTGCATAATTCATTTTTATGGTCAGACTGCAATTGTTCCAGTTGTGCTTGTTAATAAATAACTCCCTCCCTGCAAAAAAAAGAAAAGAAAAAATTGATATTTAATTATTTTTCCTCTGATCAAGTCTGCCCAACGAAAGATATCGACACTCTAATTTTTTTTTTTCATGATTCTCTTTTGGTTCTATCTTTGACTCCCAATTTTCTTGCTCGACAGATAGTCTATTCATGTATAATAATCACATTGGAAAGTGTAATTGGTATAGATTAGTGGTGAAAGTGTGATTCGTTCTATTATTGAAATGATTCAAAGATGAATAATTGGAAATCAAAAGAACAAATAATATTGTATCCAACATTAACACAATCATACTTAAGAGACAATTATTAAGAAAATAATCTTTATTTTTATTGAATTGGTCTATGGGAGACAAAAGGTTTCAAACGTCTGGGTAGAGGGACGAAAACATCTTTTTGTTGGGAGACACCTCAATAATAGCATTTTTTCTCCTTGGTTGCCTCGTTGAGGCGGGTGGAAGTTCCTTCACAATAAAATAAGAGCATACATGAACAAGCTCAGAGTGACCCAAGGAAGGATAACTTGGCTATATGTGGACCAAAGGTCAATTCGTTAAGGGGTTCCTCTAAATAAATAAAATCAACCAAAAAAAAAAAAGAAGATGCGAAGACTTGAATGGAGTGAGTTAATCCCTTTAATTATGAATAGTCTACCTCTTTCATTTATATATGTGAAAAAAAAAAATCATTATATAATGATCGAGAAATTGCAATACAAAAGAAAAAAAGGGAGATTTGTGATGATTTTAAAAACTCTTATAATAAGTAATCTATTATTATTATTATGCATGAAACTATCAATTTGTTTGGACCCTATTATGGATTTCTGACCGCTTGTTTCTAGGGCCAACTTATCTATTTCTTCTATAAGCTTGGATTATAGAAGAATAAACCAAAAGAAGTTACTAACAACTACTGATTTTATTACAGGACAACACATGATATTTATATTGATCAATACACAACTCTGGTAGACATTATACAATAATTGTTAAAGTTCTACTGTATCTTTTGTTTCATTTATTTTGAAACAACTACGAACACTTTTTGATTAGGAATCTATTACCATAAATTCAATTTATAATCTCAGCATTGAATTTGTATTCCTTAATATCTGATTTTTAAAATTTTTCAGTCATTTCATTTTACCAAGTTCAACGTTGGTCATGTTATATATATATATATGTGTGTGTGTGTGTGTGTTTTGATGTAACAACAAAATCTTATTTTTAATAAATAGTTTCGTTGATAGCTTAATGGTCACATTTTGATTCATGAAATAAGTTGGATTAATATGTTTCTGAATACTCCAAAATCATTTTATAAGATGTAATGTACTTATTTGCTTTAAGGACCTTTTCTGTCAAAAGTTAGTATTACCTTTTGTGTCAAGAGTTAGCATTTATCCATCCGACTCGTTTTGTTGACCTCTTTTCCTTGAAAACTGTGTCTTTTACTTTATAAAAATAAGGACCTTGTGTCAAAAGTTAGTATTTACCCACAACCCTCATTTTATAGATATGAAATCAGAAGGCTAAGAAGAGTTCTTTTGGTACCAACCCACAACTTACCTATAAAATATTGTTGATTAGACCATCTGCTCTCAAACCAATATGTGTCCTTACTCCTTGTTCTTTTTTATAGTTATAATTTTACCATAACCATTATCGGTAGAGTTCTGGAAGGAATGGAATGGGGGTTGTGCAGTAAGGGCCCGTTTGATAACGTTTCTACTGTTTCTATTCCAAGAAAAGACAAAAACATAAATTTCTATTTCTAGAAACAGAAACGGAATTGAAGGTGTTTGATAAGTCATGTTTCTAGAAGTCGATAGTAATCAGAGAAAGAATGACCACGAGTCGTTTCCATAAATGGTGAAACAAGTTGACCTTATTTCGCCTGGGTCGTTTCTTGAATCATAAATAGGTAAAAATTTCTATTTCTATTTCTGAAAACAAGTGAAACGAAACAGTTTTATCAAACGCTTTTTGTTCCGTTTCTGAAATTTCTGGACACTGAAACGTCAGAAACGTGTTTCTTGAAACGTTATCAAACGAGCCCTAAGTCTTTCCCACCCTTGCCATCCAAACAAGTTAACTTGTGAAACCTGTTAGAAAATTGTTGAACTTTAGTACTATTTTCATCCCCAACCGGCCAAACCCATTAATTTCCCATCAACCAAACAGGCCCTAAAGCATCTTCCCAATTTCTAGCTCTTCTTACTCTTAGAGGTTCCACCCTAAAGAGAAACACTAGCTCCACATCAGAAGTCTCGCATAATTGATGGGCCCCATCATCAATGTAATGGTGAAAAAAGGAAGTCATTGATTGGAAAGTTAAATCTCATATCCCATCCATGAAAGTCTTAACTTTGATTTGGATCCTTTCTAACGATTTTTTTCTTAAAAATTTCATATGTAAATGGTTCAATATTTAAAAACACGTAATAGCATGCATGCATATGAAAGATTGAATAGTCGTTGAATATGATTCAATTCGACTCACTTCTTACGCTAATATTATTTGGTCAAAATTTCATAAAATCGCTTGAGCTGTCTTCCTTATACAGACCCAAGTAAAACTCAGCATCCATTATATAGGTTCCATCGCTAACTTATTTCAACTGAACTGTCATTGAAGGTTGAGATTATGGGATGAGTGGAATAGGATGCCCATAATATAAAATTAGGGGTCATCCTTATTATTTTGTGTATATTTAGTTATTATATTTTTCTATAAAATAAAGTATTGTATATTTATATATATATATATATATACACACATATGTAAGAAAGATATTTTTTTTTCTCACCATGGATAAGGGTTCTTATCAAAATAAAATAAAATAATTATATGGGTTATTTCATAATTACAAAGAAAAACTAAAGATTATGTGTCAAAGAAACACTTATATTTGTGTGTTAAAGGCTTTGAGCCCCATAATCGAACCGTTAAGGAACTGAATTTGGTTTATATGTTAATTAAAAAAAATAAAAAAACACTTATATTGAGTTCCTAGAACCATTATGAAATCAAGTCCGGACCATTTCACTAGCAATCAGGACAGGATCATAATTTTGGGATTCTTAAATATGCGGGAAGGATCTAGAATTCGCCCTTTTATAATTGAAACTAATAAAAAACTGTCCCAATTACCTAGAACCATCCCGTTTAACACTCTTTAAGACATAGGAGCAGCGCTGTGCTAGTGAAACTCCTAGTCGCTATGGTGGGTTTTTTTTTTTTTTTTCTCCTATCTCTCATGCATCAACTTTACATTGGGCAATGGTTGACTGGTGAGAGTCTGAATCATCTACCATCATTGCACTTGTGTAGTGAACATTTAATGACTGGGAGCATCCAAACATAAATCACAAGGGATTTTTAATCACTGGATGCTCATTGCACCATTGTAATCACCGTAGAAGATCTAGAGGCAACTGGGAAAGTAACCCTGGTTTCAAAATGATAATACACCCGGATTAGTGTCTCCGTTGGTTGTGGACATGTTTTGAAGATTGGGAAGGAACATACAGTACTATTCTTAAACAAATCGAAAACCTCCTTGATTAGATCATTAGATAGACAAAAGCTTCTAGCTGCCTCTCCTTCCATCTAGATGGTGATGAATGTATCAATTTAATATGATTTTTTTCTTATACAGGGTCACTTGCTCTTATTATTTTTAGAGAAAATTGTATTGCCACTCCCTGAACTTTGGTCTTTATTCAATGCCACCCCTTGGACATTTTAAAACACCAAAGACACCCCTTAAAAATTCAAAAATTTTCAAATCAGTCTCTGCCGTTAGTAGACCTTGTTAAGAGGTAGAACCTCTATTAGTTTTTTTACAAAATGCCCAAAACACCCCCGACTATTGTGAGTGGACAATATTACCCTCATTTTCTCTTCTTCTAAACTCACACTCTCACTCTCATTCATACAAACCTGCAACTTAACCGCTCCCCTCCGGCTTGCAATCGAGAGCACATCTCCCCACCGGCGTGTGATCAACCAAAAGAATTTGACAACACAAAAAAGAATGAATTGAAGAAATCTGCATCAAACACTCTCAAATTTTTTTGTTTCTCGGTTTCTTACGAACTTTCATCACATCACCATCAATAGAAAAATCAGTTAACGAATAAATTGAATCGATTGAATTGATCAGAGTGTTAAATGGATAGTCTATTTCAATGTGGTCACAACAAGGAAGGACTCTAATAATAGATGATTGTAATGTGTTTCCATCACCGCATCGTCGTCACACCTCTCCATTGCGACCCGTCTTGATGCCAAACACACTGAGCTTTTCCATGGCAGCTGAGAAGTCCTTGTAGAAGACGGCCTGGTCGGTGCGTCCTTCAACACGAAGGGCTTCGTTCTTGGGTCTTGATTCAAAAGATTATCCGACTTGAGCAGCTTCATTCCCTTGGGCATGTTCTTGAGAAATGAAGAACAGTCTCAAATGTTTTTAAAACCAATTGTGAAACTTACAGAGATTGAAGTGTTTTCGATTAACTCAAGGATTTGGGAATTCTAGAAACTCGATCCAGTGGAAGAGAGAACAGAGACCTGTCTGATTCAATAAATGCTAAAAAAATAAAGACAGTTTTAGAATCAGGGGAAGCTCACGTTGGCAGATCCAAAACTTAATTTGGAGTGAATATGAACGGATTTGGGAAATCCTTTACTGTTGCCGCACAAAAAACGAATTGCTACAGAAACACCAATGCCATGAAAGTTCTGATGAATGCAAGAGCTCCAACTGTTCTTTCCGGTCGCTTCAAAATCCATTCTTTCACAGTAATTGCAAGTACCCAATAGAAATTTATTTATAAGCGAAAGATGGAGAGATGGGGTTAGGGTTGAAGGATGTAAGTTGTAAGAGGGAGAAGAATGGAAAGAGGGTAATATTTATCTGGTAATTCTTGCTCACAATTGCACGCCGGTGGGGAGATGTGCTCACAATTGTACTCCGGAGGGGAGCGGTCAAGTTGCATGTTTGTATGAGTGAGAGTGTGAGTTTAGAAGAAGGGAAAGAGAGGGTAATATTGTCCACTCACAATAGTCGGGGGTGTTTTGGACATTTTGTAAAAAAACTAACAGAGGTTTTTGTTTGAGATTTTAAATGTAACCGTAAGCGTATGGATCAGTGTAGCTATGGGTCAAACACAGGGAGAGCAGCCACTTTATTTTTTTATTTTTTTTAATAATGCGAAAGTGAACCGATTAATGGTTGTGATCTAATTCTAATTACCGTCCTAAACATATGTATCTAAAATAACATCCTAACCATTCGTCATCTAAGAATTTAAAGATGTAAAATTAAAAATAAATAAATAAATAACTAAAAATAAACAATCCATGCAATTAAAAAAAAATAAAGGAAAAAAATGCTGAAAAAAAAAATAAAGTAAAAGAAATGGGAGAAAGCTAGAGAGAGACTCATAAGTAGGTTTCTCTACTTAGCCCGAGTGATGCATCATAATATGAGCTTCCCTACTTGATCAGAGAGTCACTCTTATAAGGGTTACTCTACTTGACTTTAAAGAAAAGGAGACGATTAAAATAAAAACAATAGATTGATGGTTCTATAGCTAGGAGGGGCAAAACCAACACATACACTAGCCATGAACCTTGGGGGAAAGGGATAACAATAATGTAACGACTGAAATTAAAATCTTAAATTAAGAAAGAAATGGTAGTCAGAAGAGGGAATGAGAGGGGGGAGAGAAGACTACCGAAGGAACCTACTTACTTGAATTTCAACCCTTGAACTGAAAACTTGATCGATTTGAGATACTACCAGTACTAAAAACCAGATTTGGAATAAATCAAATTTGAAATTTCTAGTACTAGAGAAAACAAATCTGAAGTAAAAATAAATTGAACTTGAAAGGCATGCTTCATAGCTTGTTCTTGTCACTTAGAATTAAGCTTAGAATTAAAACTTGAAAATTACAACTTGAATTGCTTAAACAATAAAAATAAAAGATTGAATCAAAAACAAAAGTACGTGCATTAATTGGATAAAAAGAACTTACAAAAGTGTTTAAAGCATAAACCTAAAACTAGAGCTAGAAAAAGAGAAAACTAGAGAAAGAGATAGAGTAACTAAAAAAAAACCCTAGAAGAATAATGAATTGTCTTCCTTCCTCTTACATGAATTGTATTTATAGGGAATGGGGAGGTAGGGTAATAAATTTCTCTTTCCTAAAAGGGAGAAACCCACAATTGGTAGTAAGATCTTTTGAGACCAAAAGTGCTAAGGTGGAGGAGAGAGAAGAGAGAAATAAACTTGAAGAAATTTCCTATATTTTTTATTTATTTATTTATTTCTCTTGTTTTTCTCCCTCCAAGGGAATTTCTCTTATTTTTCTCCCTCCAAGGGAGGATTTTCCTTCTTGCTTTGTGTGATTTGGACAATCTTTTGGTGATTATGTGGATGAGAGAGAAGATTTGGATAACATTTATTTCTCCCTTTTTTTTTTTTCTTTTCCTTCTTGCTTTGTGTGATTTGGACAATCTTTTGGTGATTATGTGGAGGAGAGAGAAGATTTGGACAACATTTATTTCTCCCTTTTTTTTTTTTCTTCTCTTCTTGCACAGGAACCCCTTCCACGATTTTTCTTGCTTCTAATTTGATGTGAACCCTCCATACCCTTAGTGCTTGCTTCTAATTTGATGTGAACCCCTTCTAATTTGATGTGAACCCTCCATACCCTTAGTGCTTGCTTCTAATTTGATGTGAACCCTCCATACCCTTAGTGCTTTAAGTGAGTGAAAAGTAGGAAACCTTCAACAAAATTCTCCAAAAAAAGACAACCATGAGATTTGAACTTGAGACATTCTGGTGAGCAAGGGAGTTTTGCATACCATAACTCACCAACTACACTAAGTAGTTGTTGTTGGAAAGATATGACGTTTGATAATACTTAAATCTTTTAAAATACAAAACCTACAAAAATAGAGTATAACCCAATGTAACTCCATTCTAAATATATAAAATGCATGTTTTATTACCCTAGATTTTACACATAAATGTGCTCATCAGTTCTACCACTTAACAACGTTTGCTAACGGTAGGGACTGATTTGAAATCTTTTGAATTTTCAGGGGGTGTCTTTGGTGTTTCAAAAAGTCCAAGGGGTGACATTGAATAAAGACCAAAGTTCAAGGGGTGGAAATGCAATTTTCTCTTATTTTTAAGGTGCATTCCATTGTCATAATTAATTTAATATGATAAAGTTAAAGAAGTTAAAGGTTTAAAGCATATATATGTCCAAGTTATTCTTGGAAGTTAAGGTAGGAATTATTTAATATTCTTTTTAATTGAGTTGAAAATTGCTACTGGTCACATGGTCACATGGTCACATGGTCATTCTGTTAATGTGAGGATCAACTAGAGGCGGACAACTAGGGCAGTGTGTTCATATATAATAATCCCATTGTAAAGTGGAGTAGGTATAGTTTAGTGCTAAAAGTGTGATCCGCTCTATTACTAAATTGATTTGAGGAGGAATCTTTCAAAATCAAAATGACGAATAATATTATATTCAAACATTAATATACTCATTCTTGAAGAGAAAATTATTAAGAAAACAATCTTTGTTCTAATTGAATTGATCCATTGTGAGACGAGGATTCAAGCTCTGGGTGGAGGGACCAAAACTTGATGCCTTACTGCTTGGTCACACCCCAATGATATTATTTTCTCTACTTGATTGCCTCGTTGTGGAGGGTGGGATTAAGTTTTTCCACGTTTGAATGAAAATATATATATGAACAAGCTTATATTGGCCTAGGAAAGAATAACTTGGTTATGTGATGTAATGTGAACCAAAGGGTTCTTCTAATATATATATATATATATATATATGTAAACAAAAACAAAAACAAAAAAACAAAAAAAGTAATGCGTGGAAAGGAGTGAGTCAATCCATTTATTGAAATAGTTTGCCTCTTTCTATTTAAATATGTGAAAGGTTGAAAAAAAAAAACATATATTGATTGAGAAATTGCAATAGAAAGGGAGTGGGGGGCTGGGTGGGAGAGGTTTGTGAAATTTAAGAATGGGAAAATTACATGATTACCCACTTTTGGTTTTCCCTTTACAAAATTATTCATAAAAAGTTTTGGTTAACAAAAATACCCAAAATTAGGTTTGGGTTTACAAAACTACCCATCCAAAGTTTCAGTTAATAAAAATACCCAAAATTAGGTTTGGGTTTACAAAACTACTCATCCAAAGTTTCAGTTAACAAAAATACCCAAAATTAGGTCTGGGTTTACAAAACTACCCACCCAAAGTTTCAGTTAACAAAAATAGCCAAAATCAGGTTTGGGTTTACAAAACTACCCAAAATAGTGAGTCTTCATTTTCCACATATAATCATGTATTTTTTTATTACTGAAACTTTGTGTGGGTAGTTTTGTAAACCCAAACTCAATTTTGGGTATTTTTGTTAACTCAAACTTTAAGTGGGTAATTTTGTAGAGGAAAACCTAAGTTTGGGTATTTTTGTTAACTAAAACTTTTGGTGGGTAATTTTGTAAAGGGAAACCCATAAGTGGGTAATCAAATAATTTTCCCTTTAAGAATCTTTTGTCAAGCCTCCTGCGCATAAGTGCTTGGCACACTTGGTTACGTATGGTGTCTGGAAGCCTATTGGTACAAGGACATCTTGGGTTCAAGCCTTTCACACCTCCCTTCCCCCACAGAATATAATAGAGTAGGACCTATAAGAAAGATATGTGCGTATGAATGCTACCTATTAACTTGCACACATGAGAGAGATTTTCTTTTTTCTCTCAACATGGTACTACACCCCTCGCATGTTTTCTTAGTTCGTCGATGGGATGACTAGAAGGAGAGCAAGGCCATAAGGCTGAGTAAGGGTGCCCATTCAGTATTAGAATCGACTCATCCAATACACATGACCGATCCTATTCATTACAAAATGGGAAAGTTCTAGGATTAGTTTCCCAATAAAATTAACAAGTGAACTGACTGGAATCAAAACTATTGGAACCTTAAAGTTGCAAATTATTTCGATAATTTATTTTTTCTTAAATAAATTTAGAAAAATAAGACATTAGGCTGCAATTTTTCACTTTACCACCACAATGATAGCAAGGTGTAGGCATACTAATCTTTTAAGGGTGGGTGTTAAAGAGGATCTGGATCCTCTCCATAGAGTTCATCGCCCATAGAGTGTCCATAGAGGCCTCTTTACGAGACACCGTTAACGCGATCGAGTAGGTGGGTCGAACCCCCTGCAATGATGAGGTGATACCTCCTAATAAACCCTTGAGATCCATCTCGCAATATGAAAGATCTAGTCTTGATTTGACACAACTAAGAAGCTGGTTTTCTATAACAATGGTGGTAGTTGGGAGGGGGGGAGTAGGGAACCAATTAAGATTCGAAAGAAGAACATTTATAGGACTAGAAGCGACAGATGAAGAAGAACAAGAGGAAGAATAAAAGATGAGATTACTTCTCATTTTCATGCTGGGAAATCATTGTGACGGTAATGAGAAAGAAAGAAAGCTAATGCGAGACGAATTAACAGCCATGGATGATGGAGAAAGTTGAGGATATAGGTAAGAATGTTAGCCGGGTTTGGGTCTGAATGGGATGAAGGGGATAAAGATAAGCGAACTTCTTCTTGTCCATCTAATTTGTTTCATTCACATGTCATGCAAATAGGCCTCTGTGGGCACTCTATGGGCGATAACCGCGATAGCCTCTATGGAGAGGATCTGGATCCGTGTTAAAGATATATTACTTTTGAATCCTAAATATGGTTTCTATGGAAGAGAGAGGTCCCCACGCACCGCCACCGCCATTGCTATTCTTAAACAAAACGAAAAGCCTCTTTAATTAGATGGACAAAAGCTTCTTAGGTGCCTCTCTTTCCATCTAGAAAATAATGAAAATATCAATTTAATATAATTTTTGCTTCTAACGGGAAAATTAAAGGTTGAAAGCATATGTCCTTATAATTTTTTGATTTGGGATCCGTCTTGGAAGTTAAGATAAGTAATTATATAATAAATTTTAAAATTTATATGAATATATTATCTCTTCTTCTTTTTTTTTTTTTTTTTGCTTTTTCAAATTCAAAAAATTGAATCGTTTCATATTTTACTCCAGTCAAAATATTTGACTTGATTTTTTTTGTCCTGTTCATGTTATTCAAATTCAGAACCATTTTAAACACATTTTTATGAAAATAAAAAAATATAAAAATAAATAAACACATCATATCGATTTTTTTTTTCAAGCGATTGATGGTCTTACCCGGTCGATTGTTAACTGGTTTCAAGTATCAATATTATATGGGATGGAGTGGCTGAAACCAATCCAGCCAATTTAAAATGATCATCCACCAATTAAAGGGCAATTTACCCTAGACATCCCCATCTAAATATATATCAACTCAAACCAATCCAATCCTAATTGGTTGCAATCTTATTTTGTAAGAATGTGCTTTGGTTGAAGCAGAACAGAAACAAGGTTTAGTAAGACCATTCTAGAAGTGCAAATCCCATTAACATTGCAATCCTGAATAAGATTTGGGAGAAAGAATTTTGTCGGTCTAATGTTACTTACGTTCAAACATAGGCACATCTGAGGGTTTCATGAAAAGTAGCATGACTATTACACTAGTGTACGGAGGAGTCAATGGAAAAAAAACTCATGTGGAAACATTAACAGGGCAAGATTTTTATCTTTCATGAGGGGTGGGGCTGTCGTTTCACCTCCTTTTGTGTCAAAGAATAAGGGGCGCATTGCTTTTCACGTTTATTTTTCCCTTTAAATTTTGGGAAAAAGAACACTACCCGATAACGTGTACCTACACCAAAACACATTGGGTGAGAAAAGATTGCTGCCCGCCGATGAAGGTCCTTGTGCAGTACTCAGCCCTTGAATTTTTTAAATGATGAATCCTGGATCTACACCTGACCCGCTCCATTTTCATGCCCCGCTTCTTCAAGGCATTTTCGTAATAAAGTTTCAAATCAAGGGCATTTCGATAACATTAAAGTTATAAATACCACCGATTTAACCGATCTCTTTCTACTGTGAAGCAAGCAGCATAAACCTGTTACCTCTCTCTCTCTATATTTCCTAGAAAGTCAACAATGGCGTACGACTACCACCCATCAAGAGCTCCCATGGAACTCAAAGTGACCATCTGCTCTGCCAAAGACCTCAAAAATGTCAACTGGCGTCACGGCCCTCTCAAGCCCTACGCCGTCGTCTGGGCTCTCTACCTCAGTTGACCACGGTGGTGATACCTGTCCCAAACTCCCAATTGGGACAAAACACTTGTCATCCCTCTCACCGTCCCGATCGACGAAGCTACCCTCTACATCGACATCGTCCAAGACGACGCCGCCGAAGACACCAAACCCTTGATCGGTTCCGCACGGGTCCCACTCAGGGAAATCGTAGATGAGGTCGGCGTTGGCGAATCTGCTTTTCGTTCTCTCCAGCTCCGGCGACCCTCTGGACGCCCCCACGGCAAGTTAGAGGCTAAATTGGTGGTCATCGATACTCGCTATCGTGCACCGGATCCATACTACGCACCCTCTTATGGCGTTCCGCCTCCACCCGCTTCTGCTTCTTCTCGGGACTACGCACCTTACGGTTATCCTTATGCCACTCCATCGCCTTATGCGGCGGCACCACCACCGCCGGGAGAATATACTCCGGCGTACGGTCAGCAGTCGGCCTACGGTCAGCAACCGGAGTATGGATATGGCGGCGGAGCTGTGGAGGAGAAGAAGAAGAGTAAGTTTGGTGGGATGGGAATGGGATTGGCTGTGGGTGCGGTTGGAGGATTGTTGGGTGGGTTAGCATTGGCAGAGGGAGCAGAGTATTTGGAGGATAAGATCGCTGATGACGTGGCTGAGAAGGTGGAGGATGATTTAGGCTATGATAATGATTTTCGTGGCGGCGACGATGATGATGATGGTGGGTTTGGTGGTGATGACTTCTAAAATGCCCGCGGGGTGGTGGTGTTCTTCTTCTTCTTCTTCTTTTTATTTTTATTTTTATTTTTTTTAATTTAAATAATTTGGGTTGTTGACATGTTTGATTTCTGGTCAGGAAGGATGAATAATCTGTCCTGCCATAAAAAGATAGTATTAGAATTTGATTTTGATCGAAGAGTTCTTGGTCGCTGGAATATGCGGATATGCTTTGGTTCTTTGCATGGTTTGGGTTTTTCACTTTAATTGACAGTTTTGGAATTATTTGCTTTGATTTTTTATTTTTTTTGGTAATGAAATTTTATTAAGAACGAAGGAACAGCGTCCCCGAATAGTCAGCAAGTAACAGAGGATACAAAGCGGGGATAAACATCCTCTGCAAGGAGCTTTTGGCGCGGTGAGGTGCAATGAAGCTAGAGATGTTGACACATGGCAAAAAGTGATCATGCGGTTGAGGATTACTGCCCCAACCATCGACCCATATCACCTTCAGACCATCATAAACCCCTACGCGATTAAACATATCCATCTCAGAAGTTGAAACTTCCCTAGAACCTCATTTGATGGTCTGCAAGTGCCATATGTCAACATCTCTAGCTTCACTGCACCTCAATGCACCAAAAGCTCCCTGGTGAACATATCCATTTCTATCCCAGTTATCTGTTACTAAATTCCAAGATTTCAATTCAACTCTGGATTCCCGGGTTCTCTTCGTCCAGTTTTTTATCCTTTACGAAGTCCCTTGGATCCTTCAATGGCAGTATCAGATGTCTTCTGATGATTTGGAAGAATGGAACTATGTGCCTCATCTGGAGAGACATTTATTTGTTAAATGGTGGGATAAATTTGACATTTCTCCTTTAACAGGTTCTCGTTTTGTTCTCAAACGCGGTATTGGTGCCGACCTTCCTATGACCCCCTCTGCTTCATCATCAGCTCAGACGCCCTTTCTTCATATCTTTCAAACTGCCCGGCGTCGCCTTCCTTTCTTGTCTGATGAACAGATTCAAGAGCGCATCCTTACTGCTATCGGCTTTAATCCTCAAGCCGTTTCTGCCTCTTCTTCTACTTCGTCTTCTTCCTCCACTCATCCTCCTTCCGATCTTGCTGGTTATGCACAACGTCCCAATTCCCCGTCGCTGTCATAAAAAATAAAAAAAAAAAAAAACCCCGGAGGGATTCAAGAGGTCTCTTTGCACCTTGACCCAGTGCCATGTTTATTAGTCATGCACTTCTGAAACTTGCCAAGTGTCAAGCATCCACACTTAGTGCCACCTGAGTCAAACTGACGTCTTGGCATGCGTCACGCAGCACTATAAGCGCATTATAGTGAGTGTCATTGGTGGACACTTTAATAATTCACTTCACTAAGACTCTTCTGGAAAACAGTGGGTCCTCCCCACGTGGCATGCCAGAGAGTCTTTTCACGGCTTAATTTCAGTCGTACACCTGGACTACCGACAAAATATCTTTTGGCTGAAACTTATCAGTTTCTGACAACGACTCCACACCTTATTAGGTGTATCTACTTTTGAAGGAAACACCTTATCTTGAGGCTGTTCACCTTTCATTTTTGGTTGATTGATTGCCTATCCGACGCCATCTCCATCAAGGCCTATCAGCATCTCTCAACCACAATTTGTTGAAGTTTGGTGCCCGCCATCTATAAAAGGAGATACCTCTCCTCTTTGGAGGACACTGCAAATATTCCTACTAAGATTAGAAGTGTTCTGAGTGTCCTGTAAACATATAGTGAGTGTTTTAGTGAGTCTTTTGAGTTCTAAGTTTGTAAACAAGTGTTGGATTCTTTCATCTTCTCCTAATAAGATCAGCGTCTCTATGTAAGTATACCACTACGTTCTATTTTTGTTCTTCATCTGTATTATGCTTGCAGTAAAGAAATTAAAAGAAAAGATTGCTTTGCTTGACAGTTTAATTGATCTTTCTTATGCTTATTTAGACTTTTATACTACTTTATTTGCTGAAGACCCAGACCACTTCTCTAACCTTCATCGGTTAGAAGTTCTTGAAATACAACAACTTTTTGAAAAGAAAAGAAAATTATATGATCTTATAGCTTCCCTCGCATAAACTCTGATCGGAGTGATTCTGGCACGAATTGGTATCAGAGCCAAGTTAGAACAGGTGCCAAAGTCGTAAGGACCATTAAGTTGGTTGTGTTTCACCTTTGTCTGATAGACCTACACCCAAGTCGTGTCGACCTACACCCAAGTCATGCTCAGCCGTGTTGCCGCAGATAGGCGTTGAAGGCGAATTAGTATTGACAGTAGGCGGGATTGACAGTAGGATATTGTGACTTGAGACCCTTATTGACTCGAACCTCTATAACATGGCTTCATACTTTCGCTCCAGTTCCCGAAGATCTTCCTCTTCTGAAGCTAGTACATCCGGCAGGACTCAAGATTCAGTCCATAATGTCGAAGAAGTGGTTTTTCGCAACCTAGAAGTGGTTTTTCGCAACCTAGAAGTTACCATAAACAATTATACCATCCCTAGAATACCTGAATCTGAGGTATATCATAAAGGTACTTTTGCATTCCATAGTGACTATGTCATTAAGACATGTGAAAGCATCCATACTCTTGCTTCTGATCAAGAGCAAATCCAACTTTTAACTAGCTCTCAGATTCAGAGGCATAGAGAGCGTGGATTTAAGTTCATCCACATCGGCCTAGTTCAAGTGGCCCTAAAACCCTTAACTCTTCCAGGGTTAAATAGTGTAGTATTTGCTGCCATTAGAGATGCAAGAATGAATAACTTTAATGAATCTCTAATGGGTCTTGTTGAGACCAGTCTCTGTGAAGGACCTGTCTATTTTCCAATTTGCCCATGTCCCTCACAGATCCAAACTTATTAAATGGTGTTGTTATTACCTTAAGAACTTTTGGATACGATATTCTTCCAGGAACTCAAAATATGGCTATCATATATCGTGTCTATTACAAGGTAATGACCACCTGTGCCCCTAATGCTAAGATTATTGATCCAAAAGGTCAAACCGTCTGCTTCCAGGCTAATTCTGAAAGATCTCAAGTATTTGTGCCTCGATGCATCAGATGGTCTGAAGTAAATCTTCCTGCCTCTTGGACTTTAACCTCTGTGGCTCAACCTCAGCCACCGCTAAGAACTATTCCATCATGCATCACTCAGCTTCCCTCTGGTGATGTTGAAATTACTTTTGATCGTAGATCTACTGAATTTAGACGATCTACTTCTTCTGTAATTTTTTCTCTTTCTGAATATCCTCCAGCACCCTCTCGTGCTTCTACTTCTAGAATTCAGAATGAGAATTTTGATGGAATTATAAATCTGCAGGGTACAAATCGTACACCTTCTCAGGTTAATCAACCTGTTTATGGTCTTCTTCCTAGAGACCACTCTCAGGCTCAATATCAGCCTTTCCAAACTCCTATTAATCAGGAAACTGGTTCTTCTTCTCCAACTCCCTCTGATATGCAAGGATCAGGTATAATGATGCTTCATATAGCAAAAGAACCCAAGTTCCAGATTCATAAACGATTCCTTATTCAGGAATATCGTTCCCCGAAGAATGAAGGAAAAAGAAAATTTTTTGAAGAACATTATCCTTCTAATTCGGATCGTTAAATGCTTCATGAGAAATGGGTTTCTCATATGGAAACTCATCAAATCAATCTTCTTTTTTTCTCATGGTTAAAACTGTATCTTCTTGAAAATCGATCCTCTAACACTCTCCAGGTTAGTGAGATTAAGAAGATAACCACCACCTACACTTCTCAGGAAGAAACAGAAATTGAATCTGTTCATCCTCCTTTTCAAGCCTTAAAAATAGGTGACCAAAAATCAGCAGTTCCGCTTAAAATCTCCAGCCAAACTGCTAGACCTTTGACTGAAACTCAGCTTAGTCATGTTGTTGAACAAAACAACTATACTAATCTTTGTCTTCAATCAATTGGCAACCAAACTGATCATATCGAGACAATTGTAAATTCTTTACATCCACGTCTCATACGACTTCTAAGTTTGATTGACCAATTTTTGCTTCTCAACCTAGAAGCACTCCTCCTAAAGAGTCTTTTTCTCAAATCAGAAGTAATCAGTCTGTCCTATTTAAACCTCCTCCTGTCCTGACCATTCCTCCTAAAAAGAAAATTGAGTCTACCATTCTTGATGAAATTGTAAAAAGACTCCAAAACCTTCAGGTCACAAAGGACAAACTTGAAGACAGTCAGGCTCTAACTCTTTCTCTTGCTGATCTATTAGACAATTGTTTCTTTAATTTAAGGTCTGTACAGAGTTGAAGACCTTCATTGCATATTTCAACTGCTAATTCCCCATAAGTATATTGCTCAAAGGGAATAGTGCCATTATGCTTTGCTTTAAGTCGATACCTGACCTTTTGAGCAAATAAAGGAGGTAATCCAGAGAGAAACTTTTCTTTCCATATGGAATTGTTACAATCGTCTCTGGAAAAGACTTTAGCAAAAAAGACATCTCTATACCATCTATAATGAGATAGTGTAGGACATCGCAGATTCATTAATTGTTCTCTTATTCGATCAGCTAGAATTTCAGCTGGTCCAACAAAATGAAGAGTGATGGTGTATACCAAAGTATTAACCGCGTCTTCTTGATTAACATAAACAGTTCGCTGGGCATAATTACCATCAGCTAATTGTTCAGTTAGCTGTTGCGGAATACTAGTTGTAGCACCAATTATCTGTTGTCTAATATCTTCAGACAAATATAAATCCCACCAACCACGAAGTTGGTCAGAAAATTCAGTTGCTATCATTTTAGAAACATCTGAATCAGATGAATGATTGAGCTTTGCAACAGTAGCATACATTAACATCCTTTTCAGAACATTGATGATTTGATATTCAGATAAACCATCAATATTCCACTCGAAAATAGTATTACCATCGACCGGGAAATTAGTATTGTCACCTTCGAGTTCGAATTGACAATCAATAGGAGAAGGTCGAGGATAATAATAATTTGTTTGAGCGGTAGGCATAACTTTTCGAGTTCTTCCCATAACTTGATTTAGCTGAGGAAGAAACTCAGGAACTGCATCCTGATTAGGAAGCATAGATTGGAATTTTTTACCATATGTCAACATCTCTAGTTTCACTGCTTTGTAGGATGTTTATCCTACAAAGCAGGGGGAGGGGAGAAAAATAAAAGGAGAGGTGGCTGATGTGGAGCTACAGACGATGTGAGATAGTTGGCAACGGCGTTTTCCTCCCGAAGAGAATGACAGAAAATCGCCAAGGCAAAGCGATGGCAGAGATGAAGGCTATCGACAATGATCTGGGAAATCCTCCTAGGACAAGAGAGTGAGCCGCTTGAGGACGTTTACAACCAACAAATTGTCACTCTCAACAATGATAGATGGTAGCTTTTTATTTTTCCATTTTTTCTTCCACCTTTAAGGGACATGGAATTGGAATCTTAGGAACATCTATTTCAATACAAAAATAGGGAAAGATAAGTGGACTTTTAAAGTATACCAAAAAATGCTTCTACCAAATGGAGGGTGGATCTCAAGAGGATAAATCTCAGGAGTTGGATTCAAAGAGGACACTTAGCAGATCTTCTTGTTGCTCTTTGTATACACAATGGTTATTTTTTCATTACCTGAATCTGAACCACCTCTTGAATGATCACCAACATTAGTAATTTCTACATCTTTGTTTTTCCCAATGTCAATCATAAAAGGAGAGATATGTAATGGGAAAACAAAAGGGATCTCATCAATAGCTTTTTCACCTCCATTATGCTCCCCCTGAAAAGGATGCTGATGAGGGGCAAAAAAATGTACAGATTCAAAGAAGGTGATATCTTTAAAGAGAAGCATTCGTCTGAAAAAAGGATGCTAATGAGGGTCTTGTTCTTTTATTCCCACTTATCCTAGATTCCGGGTCCTGTTCTTGATGATCAACTTGATCTTCAAGAACTTGGATTCCTTAATAAAAAAATTTATAGTTCCTCTTGAAGGTCAGCATTTTAGTCATCATCAGTGACATGCAGGGGTTCTATATCCTCCTGTTGTGGTTCCTTTTCTAGTTTTTCTAGAAATTCTACATCACGATTCTCAATTACCCTTTTTTCAGAGTGATAGAACCTATATCCTTTTGATCATTCATGGGCTACTGATCCCCACTTCCTTAGATGTTCTAAGTTTGGTTTTCTACCTGTTCATAGTTCATAGGAAGTAGTCACAACAGATTTGGTAGGAATTCTGTTCAAGATATAATTTGCTGCGAGAATAGCCTCTCCCCAAAACTCTTTAGAAAGAGGAATGTGATAACTTGTAACGCATTACATTAAGTAGTGTTCTATTCCGTCTTCCAGCCACACCATTCTGTTGGGGTGTGAAAGACATGGTCTTTTGTTTGATGATTCCATGATCCTAACAGAATTTTTTAAACTATGTGGAATTATACTCTCCACCACGATCGGTACTTAGAACCTTAATATTCCTTCCCAACTAATTTTGTACTTCAGTTGTATACCGATTGAAATATTCAAATGCTTCAGTTATTCTACTAAGTTAATAAATATAGCCCTATTTGGATAAATTATCTGTGAGTGTGATAAAATAAGTTTTACCATTATGGGTACTCACATTGAGTAGCCCATAGATGTCAGAGTGTATCACTCCAAGAAATTCATTTTCTCTCACTCCCACTGGAAAAGGTTTCCTAGTCATCTTACTAGATAGATAATGTTCACATACATTAAATTCTATTTTAGACAACTTAGGAACTAATCTCAATTTAATTATTTGTTGCATTTTCTTAATTCTAGGGTGTCCTAGTCTCATATGCCACATGTATGAATCAACAAGGTTTGTATAATCAATTTAAACTAACGACACAGATGAATTTTCATTAATAATATCAGTGGTTACACTGAGAAGATTTTCAACAGTGGAAAGTAAAAACAAATCCCACTCAGGGACAAATCGTCCTGAAGCAAAAGAGCGACCATGTTTTTAAATGGTGATCTCAATGCCTCTGAAGCGCACATCAAGGCCCTTCTTAACCAGGGCTGATACTGAAATCAAATTCCGATGAATGTCGAAGGTATAAATTTCATCATTTAGACGAAAATTAGCGTTCCCGAGGTCAAGCACATAGTTCGCAATACCTCAAACTTCACTATATGAGTTATTGCCTATGAAGATCTTAGGTGGTGGTATAGGTGCAGTATTTCCTTTGTTCTTTTTCTTAGGGCAAGAAACCCTAAAATGGTCGAATTTTTCACTTTCATAACATGCTCCAGGTGGCACCTTTCAAAAGTTCTTGGATTTCATTTTTTCTTTTTCCCTTGAACTTATTCTGATTGTTATTGGGACGGAGCTGGTTGGCATTGGGATGGAATCAGTACTGATGTGCCAGTGATTCCATTGAGATTAATAATCACACTTTCTATTATTATTATTATTATTATTATTATTATTATTATTATTATTATTAACCCAGCAACAAAGACCTTTTTTTTTTTTTTTTTTTTTTTAATTGATAGGTCGACAACGAAGACCTTGAAAGGTTCTTAATTGGTTTACGTAATGTTAAAAAAAAACAGTATAGCAATGTAACTTAACAATGATTAAAAACTAACAAGATATATTCTAAAGTAATGACATAATAAAAAGTGGAGCAATATGATATGCTTAATTAATATATATATATATATATATTTTTTTTTTAATTAACATGACATATATTGAAGACAAGGAATATTTGTTTTAATTTGATTAACAAATTCATATTTTAAACCAATTCAGCTTAGCATAACATGTGACGTTGAACACTTAATAAACAATTAAGTCCAGCTAGCATGATATACAATTAATATTAAAGACTAGGATCGTAGCACTTAATTCTAAAGCAACAAATTTACTAAAGGATATTCAGAAGAAGTCATGTGACGTTGAGTAAAAAAGTAATATTATAATATGGGGAGTTGCAATTAGCTTCTTGACAGCAACTAGAAATTTTAAAAACAAAAGGCAAGGGCATGTAAAGAAAAACCGTTCTTGAATGTGATCGAGTATAAGGGTGTTAATTGGTTTGATTTTGATTTAAATAGTGCGGATCAGTTCAGTTCACATTTATTTGACTAAAATCATAACCGCATCATTTACTAAACGGTTCCACTTTCTGAAACCGTGACCATTTAGTAAACGGTTTTGGCTTCCACGGTTTCTAAACGGTGTCGGTTTCACAGTTTTAAACGGTTTCGATTTCGGTTTATTCCATACGGTTTGTAAAACGGTTCACAATCGGTTTGTTATAACTTGCAACCATCTCTAAACTGAAGATCATAAGCTTATCAAAAAATAATTGGCAACCACAAATAAGAGATTCTATATTAACGATGGTATGTCTTAATTTGATAATCTAGCGCTATTTCTTTGCATGGTCATTCTCAAACATTTAGAACTACTGTCATACAACATCCAAATCCAACTTTCTACAGCATAAAATATTAAAATGACAGGTGGTTCAGCCAAAACACCCCATCTATGATAACATAATAACATAGTAACATATATGGATTACAAGTTCAAGATCTAAAGTGTAAACTTGAACTGAATTGTAATAAATCATACCAAAACAGAATGGACACTTAATTTAATTGTTAATTGTTATACGGATTACTGTCCCTTATTTATTTAATTGTTATACGGCTTAATCGGATCGGTTTAAACGGTTCGATTGAAACAATTTCAATTTGGTTTTAAACCAACAGATTCCGCGGTTAAAATCGACCCGACCCGTTTAGCTAATCAGCCTGGAACTTGAAACCATAACCGCACCATTTACTAAACGGTTTTGTAGTTTCGGTGTAAACGGATTGGTTCGATTTCGGTTACAAATTCACATCCTTAATCGAGCAACCCTACGAACAGGAGAGCAGCTACGCGGACGTCGAGGTGGACTTCGTGCTCGTCTAGGAGGAGTATGTCGCCTCAAAAGGAACATGTTTGCGAACTGGACTACCACGGGTCAGCTGCTCTATTCAGGTGATTTGAGAGTAATAACCTCCCTAATTTTAGAGAGATAAAAACTTAATAGCTCTGGTGAGTAATCTTGGGTGCTTTTCCTTATGCTATGAAGGATGATTGTTGTTATAAACAGAGTATTATTCCCCAGAA
The DNA here is from genome assembly GCF_013358625.1 of Macadamia integrifolia. Classification (NCBI taxonomy): domain Eukaryota; kingdom Viridiplantae; phylum Streptophyta; class Magnoliopsida; order Proteales; family Proteaceae; genus Macadamia; species Macadamia integrifolia. The sequence continues at coordinate 4,707,625 of NC_056567.1, read as the reverse complement.
ATAAATCTTGATGTATATTTATACTTTACGAGTGAAAATATTGAAATCTCACGCAAGCTGTTGAGATGCCTTAAAAATCCAAGTTTTTGATCCTTTCTTGGACTGGCCCAGTGTGCATGGATAGGCTGTTTATTGTTACCTATACTTTAAATTTCCTTCAATCGCCATTTTGGTTTTGCTCCCATAAAATAAAATTTTGTGCCATTTTTTCACCTTTTTGAGTTCTACAACTATGGAATAAGTTGCCGTTGTGAATACTACATGTGGTACAGTGGTACACTGGCTTGCAGCCTTAAGACTTGAACTCAAGACGGATATATTGGTGATATGTTTTGGTATATTTATGTATTTATATTTCGGGAAAAGGTCGGTACGTGACTGCGGTGAACACATCCCTCCTCACGGGTTTTTTTCTCTCTTCATTTAATGATATGTAAATTTTTGTATATCTCCTCATATAGGTGTGTGATGTCATTATCAGTAGGTAACTTTGATACCGCGATTTAAATCCAGGGTGTTGAACACTGCCTTCACGCCACGGTTTCAAAAATTGGAATTGGATTGATTGAAACAGATGAAATTGGTCACGATTGATCCTAATCTTGGATGTTCTGAACGGCCGATTCTAGGGCTTTTGGGACTGAGTTTTTGGTTTTTTTTTTTCATAAGTGGAATCACAGTTAACCCAGCCAAAACTAAAGCCACCTCGAAATGAAACCACCAACTAACCTCTGGGAACTATCCTACATCAGAATATTCATCCCAAACCTATAAGGAAGGTGTCACTGTTTTCACACGTAATGATGAAAGGGATTGATTTCATATAGGATCAAGCCTGTGACAACACGTTCTAGAGCATCGAACAATACTTAACACAACCACCAATCTTAGCCGTCACCCACCAACCCACCACCACCCTCCCTCCCCTGTCAATGGGAATTTTCTTTGTAAGAACACAACACTAAGCTCACCTCTCCTGATCTACCTCTGGTGCCCCTACAGTACCCCACCACATTAACTCTTCTGTGCCCTAACCTTGTGGAGGAGGTTGAAGTAGAAAGGGAGGAAAACGTAGGTAGAGTGAGTAGAAAGAGTGGATTGTGAAACTAACTGCCCAGTCTTTCTTATCCTCCTCTTCCCGGATGCTGATTTTAAAGGGCTGACTCTAGGGTTTGTGGGACCGATTTTGGCTGATTTTGATTCAATTTGAATAAAAAATTAATAGGGACTGCATAGACCCTAATTCCCACAAATACTGCTGGCTCCTGTCCCATCGATCTACATTACTAAATGCTCCAAATAACAGTGGATTTGCAACTTATGAAAGTTTCAGTTTTTTTTCAGGGGATTTTTTTTTTGGAGGGAGGGGGGAGGTTTCAAAACTCTCTTTCCCCTTCTTCTAGGGTTACTCTTCATGGTACCTTTGGGTATTAAATTAAGGATATAAGTTTATAACTACTGGGACATATTGTGGAAATCCATGGTGTGACAGGATGATGCAAGATTTCTAAGGTGTTTCCGTGAAGAGCTATTAGTTAGCGATACAGATTTTAAATACCCATCTTTAAATATATATAATTTCTTCTAAACTCAACTAAAGTTTTTATTATTTCCATTGAAACTTATAGTTAGAATTTAGTAATTTGCACAAAATATTTAAGTGTTGTTTGCTCAAATTTGACTCCATGTCCGGTGAAGAACTATTTCAGGGAATTTTAGTGTTCTCTGTCACTACTGTGATGGTACTAGTTTGACTTTTGGTGTAAATATGCATCTTATCATTCCTTTACTGGTTTTTACTTGTACAAAGAATCTAATTGCAGTTATTGAGTGATGATAGGTACCAAAGACTGGTCTAAAGACACCATTTCGAGACGGGCTGGTGAGGCATGTTGCAGAAGAAGTTGTAAAGTTGGCCAAGGTAGCATGCAATCTGTGTGTGAAAGATCTGAAATTCCACTATCTAGATTGATTGATTGATTGGATACCTCATAACACCCCTGAGATGCGTCTCTC
>NC_056567.1:4682129-4705589 GCF_013358625.1 Macadamia integrifolia | reverse complement strand
CCCCCCCCCAAAAAAAATAAAAAAAATAAAAAAAAATTGTAATGCTCAAAGAGTTCTTTACTAGCATATGCCAGCCCATATTTTTGGTGTTATTGATATCCATTGCAAATCCTTCTTCCCTCCTGAACTCCTCCCAAATAAGAAGGTAGAAACCTTTACAAACCTAAGAATGCTTTGTACAGCCTAAAAATTTCTTTACTAGCATCTGCACTGCCCATATTTTTGGTGTTCTTGATATCCTTTGCAAATCCTTCTTCCCTCCCAAACTCCTCCCAAATAAGAAGGTAGAAACCTTTACAAACCTAAGAATGCTTTGTACAGCCTAAAAATTTCTTTACTAGCATCTGCACTGCCCATATTTTTGGTGTTATTGATATCCATTGCAAATCCTTCTTCCCTCCTGAACTCCTCCCAAATAAGAAGGTAGAAACCTTTACAAACCTAAGAATGCTTTGTACAGCCTAAAAATTTCTTTACTAGCATCTGCACTGCCCATATTTTTGGTGTTCTTGATATCCTTTGCAAATCCTTCTTCCCTCCCAAACTCCTCCCAAAGAAGAAAAAGGTAGAAACCCCATAAAATCTGACCGTTGAATCCAACTGACTTTGTTTCCCATGAATGGATAGCATGCATGCGTCTTCTCAATAACCCTAGCACCCTAAATAGAGCAACATATCATCTCTGTATCGCTCATCAACTTGCAACTTTTAGATGGATGAATTCTGTTTGCTTGCCTTTTCACACATTTAGCATTGTTCTACAAATCACTGCCTGTTTTAGTCAGAATTTCGTAGCCCATTCCAAAAATAAATTAAAAGGAGGAGATGAATTTGGATCCATATGGGGATTGGTCCCTTGCAGAGTCTGCTCTATATGCACTCTTCCTTGGCTTCCTGTTACATTCGTCCATCTCAAAAGATATTTGGGGCTACATCCCCCATCAATTTTCTCTTATTATTTGTGGATTGTGATGATCACTTTCATTGTACGATTTTGCTCATCAGTTATTCAGTTTCATCAGACAATTACCTATTACTTGCATCTTTTTAGTGCTGCACACTACTCTGTAGCCTGTACGCAAATAAGCACTCTTTTTATATTCATTTATTTTTCCTCTGAAAAAGGGAAAAGAGAATAAATTCAACTCAACTCAAATCAGCCTTATCCCAACTTAATAGGGTCAGCTACATGAATCATTTTTCTCCAATTAGCTCTTTCGGAGCCATGCTTGTTGTCCCGAAGTCATTTTAGTCCTAGCCTCGGCTCTTCTAGCTCTTTCGATTTGAATCAAATCCCCCTCAGTATTGGCACACTCAAAAGGCCTCCAGTTGCAATGTCAATGCCATGTCAAGCCACTTTCTCATAACTTATCATGTTTTGGGGCCACTCTGAATTTAGACCTGGACCATACAGCCAGAGTTGTAGACGTTGCCATTTGTTTGGAAACTTATACCACTGGGTATTGCTAATTTTAATCATTTTAGACATTGGTTCCATGCACTCCCTCTATCATCTTATCATTTCACAGTAGAATTTATTTGTAGCCTTTTATTTATACCTCAAACCTGCTTTGTATCTAAATGAGAAAAACATAGTTCTTCGAAGAATTTCATTAACGGATAATTCTTTGGTGATAGGTATGACACCGGCAGAGAAGCTTCTGGAATTGTACCATGGGAAGTGGGGGCAATGGGTGGATCCTGTTTTTGAGGAGCTGCTCTATTGAGGTGATTTGAGAGTAATAATCTCCCTAATTTTAGAGAGTTATAAACTTCATAGCTCTGGTGAGTAATCTTGGTTGCTTTTCCTTATGCTATGAAGGATAATTGTTGTTATAAACAGAGTATTATTCCCCAGAAATAAAGCCTGATGTATATTTATACTTTGCGAGTGAAAATATTGAATCACACGCAGTTGTTGAGATGCCTTGAAAATCCAAACTATTGATCCTTTCTTGGAGTGGCCCAGTGTCCATGGATAGGCTGTTTATTGTTGCCTATGCTTTAAATTTCTTTCAGTGGCCATTTTGGTTTGCTCCCATAAAATTTTTGGGCCATTTTTGTTTCTTTGAGTTCTACAACTATAGAGTAACTTGCTGTTGTGAATACTACATGTAGCACACTGGCTTGCAGCCATAAGACTTGAACTCAAGACGGAAATATTGGTGATATGTTTTGGTATATATATGTATTTCTATTCTATTTAGGGAAAAGGGCCGTACGAGACTCTCGTGAACACACACCCCTTCACGGGCTCTGCCCTCTTCCTTTAATGAGGTGAGAATTTTTGTATATGCACGACTCGTCTCCTCATATAGGTGTGTGATGTCAATATAAGTAGGTAACTATCTTGATACTGTGATTTAAATCCAGGGTGTTAAACACTGCCTTCACGGTGCGGTTTCAAAAATTGGAATTGGATTATCGAAACAGATGAAATCGGTCATGATTGATCTTAATCCTGGATGTTTTGAACGGCCGATTCTAGGGCTTTTGGGACTGATTTGCTGGTTTTTCTCATAGGTGAAATCACAGTTGACCTAGCCAAATTTAAGCCACCTCGAAATGAAACCACCAACCAACCTCTGGGAACTATTTTACATCATAAGATTCATCCCAAACCTATCAGGATGGTGTCAAACTGTTTTCACACCTAATGATGAAATGGGATTGATTTCATATAGGATCAAAGCCTGTGACAAGGCGTTCAAGAGCATCAAGCAAAACTCAACACAACCGCCAGTCTTAGCCATCACCCGCCCACCCTCTCTCCCGTCCTTCCACCTTGTCAATGGAGGTTTCTTTGTAAGAGCACAACACTACCGCTCACCTCTCCTGATCTACCACTTATGCCCCTACACTACCCCACCACATTAACTCTTACTGTGCCCTAATCTTGTGGAGGAGGTTGAAGTAGAAAGGGAGGAAAACTTGGGTAGAGTGAGCAGAAAGAGTGGATTGTGAAACTAACTGCCCGGTCTTTCTTATCCTTCCCGGATGCCGATTTTGAAGGGCTGACTCGGGTTTGTGGACCGATTCTGGCTGATTTCGATTCAATCTGAATAAAAAATTAATAGGGACATCATAGACCATAATTCCAAGATCAAAATCGTTGCATCACTGCATAACAGGATTATGATCCTCTCCAACAACCCTCCAACCTGACTTGGGCATCAATCCCGGCACCTGATGGGTCTTAATGTACATGTATCCTCAGGTGTTGGAATGTGTGCCTAAGTTAAGTTGAAGGGTCATTTTGACGGGCAGGTCGTTGGAGAGTGGAATACCTCCCAACGGAAAAGCTTGTCCAACATTCTCCCAATCATCGGAAACCATCACTGGTGCCAAACTACTATAAAGAAAGCTATGTCACACCAACTCACGGCTAAGATCAAGCCCGCTAGTAAGCTTGCACCAAAATAGTGTTAGTTTCATATTCTTTAGAATATTATTTTCAGGCACTGGAAAGAAACCCATTCTTACCACAAGCTTTTAATAACATGGCCGTGATCTGTCATTATGCGCAACTGTCTCTAATATAGAAAGAAAGAAGAAACGAAAAATCAAATCTACTAAGAAAAAGAAAAAGGCTTTCTACATATGTATTAGAACTACATGTTCTGAAATCTTGGAACAGCTTGACCTATCCCAGCTGGGTTTTCTAAAAAAATTGGGTAAAATGAGTCCGTCAACCAGGGAGGAAACCTATCCTCTGGATCAAAACCAGCTTCTGATAAAATTCTATTCCCCAACATTTCTCCTTTCAGCAAAGAACCAATAAAAACAAGAGAAAGACAGAGCAATAGAAGAATATGCTTTGAACAAAAGACCTTAGCTTGAAACCAAACTTGTATACTAGATAGATCATAATAATAGACACAGCATCTGCCTAAATGGCGGCATTTAAAATAAACGTGTAAGAAGCTTCCTACCACACGTGAGCAGGAAAGATTTTTCAGGAAAAAAAGGGCAAAACTAAGATAGAGTGGGAACTGTTCGATACTTTTTTCCATTAAAAGAATTCCATGAAATTCGAACTTTTTGCTAGTCCATCTGGTGGCTGTAACACTAATTCTAACTTTAATTTTGTTCTTAATATTTAATGTTGATTAATGAAGAAAGGCAATCCAGTGGTTCATCTATTGTTGCAGAAGAGAGCAAAGTTAGTGAAAAAATAAATTGTCATCGTACTTTTTACCTGATTAATTGATCTACGATCAAAGAAGCAACAGTCAAGTTGATCTACAACCACTCTTCTGTTGGTCCAAATCAGGAATTTCTCGGTTTCTTTGCTTGATTTATGGATTTTTGTAGGATTTTATCTATTCAACATTGATATTTAACTATAACCTCGAACACATTTAACTATGGTAAGAAGAATAGCGAGAATGTTAGCCTCCTTTGTTAGAGATAAAATCTTGTGGTTTCGCATGTGTATTCGAAAAATTTGTAAGCTGATGACAACTCTTAATAATGACACAATTGAAATTTACTTTCAAATTATTTTGAAAACATTTTTTTTATCCTTAACTTAAAGAACTTTTAAGAATAAAATAGGCTATGTTTGGTTTTAAGAGAAATTAAGGGGAAGAGAAGTAAAATTTTTATACTTAAAAAAGAAATATATATATATATATATATATAATCATTACCCATATGATTTTAATATTAACTTCAAATCATTCCATATTTGGTTATAAAATTTCCCTTTACTTTGCATCTAAAACCTTCTGCTATAATATGTAAAATATATCATTACTAAATATGTTTAAAAAATTAAGTAATTAATTTATACAATCACATGGGGTAATGATCATAAACATTTCTTTTTAAAGTATAAAAATTTCACTTCCCTTCCCTTTAAATTCCTATTGCAACCAAACGGAGCCATAAAGATTGATGACAAAAAGCTTACAACTTACAATTTTGAGTTCACCATTAAAGTGTTGAGTGGAAAAAAAATAACCCGTTTAGGTTGTTGGTTCATCACTTTGAATAGAATTAAAGGTTTAAGTGGAAAAAGATAACCATTTAGACTGTTAGTTCCCATCTAACCAAATTGGACAAACCGTTGAAATGAGATGGTAGCTTCTCATGGACTCAAGGATTATGACTCGCACAACAATAAAGATCAATCAAGAAGTCGTCTCTTCTCAACCATTAGAACTGGATGTAAATGCCTACACCCAAAGAGAGAGAGGAAAAGTTAGTGGATGGGCCACTTGTGCTGAAGCATATTAGAACTAGTTGAGGCTTGTAAATTAGAATCAGAGATGTAACATCAAATTTGGACAGGATGACTTAGTTTTTCACTAAGGAGAATAGAGAAAATTTTCAAGTAAAAGTAAGATTCAAATTCTATCTTTATAGAAAGAAAATTATTTGCTTGGAAGAATAGAGAAACTGAAAAGAAAAAAGGAGTTATGGATTCTTGCATAATTCATTTTTATGGTTAGATTTCAATGGTTCCTTTAAGCTATGCTTGTTAATAAATAACTCCCTTAGGAAAAAAAGAAAAAAAGATAGTTTAATTGTTTTGCTATCTTACCAAGTCGGGCTAACGAAAGATGTCGACACTCTAATTTTCTTTTCATGAGTTATGGATTCTTGCATAATTCATTTTTATGGTCAGACTTCAATTGTTCCGGTTGTGCTTGTTAATAAATAACTCCCTCCCCCCACCCCAAAAAAATGAAAAAAGATTAATATTTAATTGTTTTTTATCTCATCAAGTTTGTCCCAAGGAAAGATGTCAACACTCTAACTTTCTTTTCATGATTCTGTTTTGATTCTATCTTTATGACTCCCAATTTTCTTGCTCGACATATAGTCTATTCATGTATAATAATCACACTGTAAAGTGTAGTTGGTATAGATTAGTGGTGAAAGTGTGATTCATTCTATTAGGCTGTGTTTGGTAATGTTCTATTAGAACGTTTCTGAAGTTTTTTTTGTTTTATTGGAATAAAAACACGGAATAAAGCGTTTGGTGCATCATAGGCGAGTTTCTGTTTTTTTGGAACAAAAAGTGAAAAAGGAACAGTAGAAACTGGAATTGACGAAACGACAAATAGCTGTTCTGTCTTCATAGTTTCGTTCCAAATTAAAAAAAAAAAAAAAAAAAAAAATCTTTGGGGGATTTTAGGGAAATCCTTCCCGATGAACTTGTCTTCTACTCTAGCTCTTCATTTTTCACAATTTCACGCATAAAGAAGAGAGAAGACCTGCGTTTTGAAACCGTTTTAAAAACAGATTCACCAAACACCATGTTTTCGTTTAAAAACGACATTTTGACACAGAAACTGAAATTTTTATTTTTGACACAAAACATCGTTTTTGGAACAGAAACATTACCAAACGCAGCCTTACTAAATTGATTCAAAGGGGAATCATTAGAAAAAAAAAACATAATATTGTATCCAACATTAACATAATCATTCTTAATAGAAAATTATTAAGAAAAAAATATATTTTTTAATTGAATTGGTCTATAGAGACAAAAGGATTCAAACCTCGGGGTAGAGGGACAAAAACTCAATCCTTTTGTTGGGACACATCTCAATAATATCATTTTCTCCCCTTGGTTGCCTCGTGAGGCAGGTGGAAGTTCCTTCACATTAAAATGAAAGCATACATGAACGAGCTTAGAGTGACCCAGGAAAGGATGACTTGGCTATAAGATGTAGTGTGGACCAAAGGTCAATTCGTTAAGGGGTTCTTCTAATGTAACAAAATCAATAAAAAAAAAAAAAAAAAAAAAAAAAAAAAGAAAAAAGAAAAGAAAAGAAAAAGCAAAGACTTGAATGGAGTGATTTAATCCCTTTAATTATGAATAGTCTACCTCTTTCATTTATATACATGAAAAAAATATATATATCATCATATAATAATCGAGAAATTACAATAAAAATGAAAAAATGGGAGGTTTGTGATGATTTTAAAAACTCTTATAATAAGTAATCTATTATTATTATTATTATTATTATTATTATTATTATTATTATTATTATTATTATTATTATTATTATGCATGAAGTTATCAATTTGGTCGGACCCTATTATGGATTTCCGATTGCATTTTTTGTGGGCCCTCTTATCTATTTCTTCTATGAGTTTGGATTATAGAAGAAAAAAACAAAAGAAGTTACTTACAACTACTGATTTTTTACAGGACAATGCATGATATTTATATTGATCAATATGCACCTTTGGTAAACTTTATACAATAATTGTTAAAGTTCTACTGTATCTTTTGTTTCATTTCTTTTGAAACAACTATAAACACTTTTGATTAGGAATCTATTACCATAAATTCAATTTATAACCTCAGCATTGAATTTGTATTCCTTAATATCTGATTTTTTAATTTTTCAATCATTTCATTTTACCAAGTTCATCGTTAGTCAGGTTAGTTAACATATATATGTTTTGATGCAACAACAAAATTTATTTTCAATAAAAAGTTGCATTGGTGGCTTAATGGTCACATTTTGATTCATGAAATAAGTTGGATTAATATGCTTTTGGATACTCCAAAATCATTTTATAAGATCTAATGTACTTATTTGATTCAAGGACCTTGTGTCAAAAGTTAGTATTTATCCATCATACTTGTTTTTTTTGGCCTCTTTTCCTTGAGAATTGTTTCTTTTACTTTATAAAAATAATGCCAACCTATTCCTTTCAATCAAACTTCATATTGTGGTAGCATATTTGCCCACATCCCTCTCTCTGTAGATAGGAAATCAAAAGGCTATGAAGAGTTCTTTTGGTGCCAAACCCACAACTTGTATACAAAACATTCTTGATTAGAACCTTCCATCTGCTCTCAAATCAAAATGTGTCCTTACAAGGAATAGACTGGGGGTTGTGCATAAGTCTTTCCCACCATGGGCATCCAAACAAGTAAACTTGTGAAACCTGTAAGAAAATTGTTGAACTTAATTCGTTACTATTTTCATCCCAAACCCATTAATTTTTCATCAACCAAACAGGCCCTAAAGCATCATTTGTAACTTCTCATGTTCTCTTTAGAAGTTCCACTTTAGATAGAAACATTGGCTCCACATTAGAAGTCTCACATAACTGATGGCCCCATCAATACAAATGGTGATTAAGGGAAGTCATCGATTGGAAAGTAAATCTCATATCTCATTCATGGAAGTCCTAATTTTGATCTGGATCCTCTCTAACGATTTTTACATTACCATTTCATATGCAAACAGTCCAATATTGAGAAACACGTAATCGCATGCGTGCATATGAAAGATTGGAGAGTAGTTGAATATGATTCAATCTGACTGACCTATTACGCTAATATTGTTTGGCCAAAATTTCACAAAACCGTTTGAGCTATCTTCCCTATACAGACCCAAGAAAAACTCAGCATCCATTTTATGGAATGGAATATTTCACATGCAAAGGCAGTGATGGTCATGTGCTGAAGTCACAGTTGGGTCATACTTGAAACCCAAATATGGGTTTCATTGGTGTCCTCCTCAAGAAAGTTGAGGAGGACCCACTCCCTTTTTAAAGTTCCCTCGCTAACTTATTTCAAATAGGCTCTTGTCGAAGGTTGAGATTATGGGATGGGTGGAGTAGGTTGCCCATAATATAAAATTCGGGTCATCCTCATTATTTTGTGTATATTTAGTTATTATATTTTTCTGCGAAATAGGTATTGTATTTTTGTTTATATATAATTATATATGCATATGTAATAAAGAGATTTTTTTTTTCTCAACATGGATAAGGGTTCCAAAAAAAAAAAAAAAAAAAGAAAGAAAATTATGTGTTATTTCATAATTATGAAGAAAAATTTTACGTTGTGTCAAAGAAACACTTATATATGTGTGTAGCTAATAATTAGGACTCAATCATATTTTTGGGATTCTTAATATATGGGTATATAGGTTCTAGAATTAACCCTTTTATGATTGAAACTAATAGAAAACTGACCCAATCACCTAGAACCATCTCGTTTAACACCCTTAAGACATAGGAGCAGTGTTGTGCCTATGAAACTTCAAGTTGCCATGTTCGTTTTTTGCTTTTCTCTTCTGTCTCTCATATATGAACTCTGCATTGGGCAATGGATGACTAAGGAGAGTCTAGATTCTCTGCTGTCACTGCACTAGTCCAACGAGCATCCAATGACTGAAGCATTCATCTGGACACATGCTCTAAGGGGCTTTCAATCATCAGATGCTCACTGCATCAGTGCATGGCCATAGAAGATCTAAAGCCAATTGGAAAAATAATACTGGTTTCAAAAAGTTAATAAGCCCAAGGTACTGTGTCTCTCACAGTTGAGGACATATTTTGGGGATTGGGAAAGAACTTACATTATTATTCTTAAACAAAACGGAAAACCTCCTTGATTAGATCATTAGATAGATACAAAAGCTTCCTAGGTGCCTCTCCTTCCATCTAGATGGTAACGAATGTATCAATTTAATATAATTTTTTTCTTATACAGGGTCACTTAATTGCTCTTATTATTTTTAAGGTGCATTCCATTGTCATAATTTAATATGATAAAGTTAAAGGTTTAATGCACATGTCCTATAATTCTTTGATTTGCGATTTTGTCTTGGAAGTTAGGATAGGAATTTATTTAATATTTTTGTAATTAATTAAGCGGAGAATTGTTACATGGTCACATGATCATTGTGTCAAAGTGAGGATCAATTAGTGTTCGACAATTAGAGCAGTGTATTCTTATATAATAATTACATTGTAAAGTGTAGTAGGTATAGTTTAGTGGAAAAAGTGTGATTCGCTCTATTACTAAATTGTTCGAAGAGAAATCATTAGAAATCAAAATAACGAATAATATTATATCCACAGTTAATGTATTCATTCTTGAAGAGAAAATTATTAAGAAAACAATCTTTGTTCTAATTGAATTGATCTATTGTCAGACAAAAACCTTTGGGTGGAGGGGCCAAAATTTGATGCCTTATTGCTTGGTCACACCCCCAAAGATATCATTTTCTCTCCTTGATTGCCTCGTTGAGGTCGGTGGAAGTATATATATATATATATATATATATATTTATATAAAAGGATGCGTGGAATGGAGTGAGTCAATCCATTTAAAATAGTTTACCTCTTTCTATTTATATAGGTGAAAGGTTGAAAAAATATACATATATATATATATATATATGTATATAATAATCAAGAAATTACAATAAAAAAAGGGGGGATCGAGGTTTGTGAAATTTAAGAAACTCTTCTATTAAGTATTCTGTTTTATTAGGCATGAAGATAATCAATTCAGTTAGACTCTATTATGGAATTCTGACCACATTTTCCTAGGGCCCTCTTATCTTTTTATTCTCCAAGCTTGGCTTACGGAAGAAGGAACCAAAAGAAGGTATTGACAACAACTAGTTTTATTATATGACAACTTATGATGTTCATTTTGATATATTATGCTCCTTTAGTAGACTTACAAAAATAATTGTTCTAGTTCTACTGTATCTTTTATTTCATTTCTTATGGAATAGTCACAAACAATTTTTTTTCTTTTTATTACTATGAATCTACTACCATAATTCAATACTTAATCTTAATATTGAATTTGTTTCCTTAATTTCTTTTTTTTTTTTTAATTATTTAATCATTTCATTTTTCCAAGTTCAACGTTAGTCAGATTAGTTAACATCTATATGTTTTGATGTAACAACAAAATCTTATTTTTAACAAATATTTTTGTTGGTTGCTTAATGGTCACAACTTGATTAATGAAATAAATTGGATTTGTATGATTCTAGATATGCTAAAATCATTTTATAAGATCTAATGTACTTATTTGATTTAAAGAGTTTGAGTCATAATTGAAATATTTGAACTCTACCAAGCTTCCTCATGAAGTCCTTAAGGACCCTTTTGGTTGTTGGTTGCTTTCACCAAATTTATAAAAGCATGCCAACTATTGTACCAGCTTATTTACCCACAGCCCTCTCTTAATAGATATGAAATCAAAAAGCTAAGAAGAGTTTTTTGGATACCAAACCCACAACTTACCTAAAAAAAATTCTTAATTAGAGCCTTCCATTTGCTCTCAAACAAGCACGTGTCCTTTTTATTTTCTTTTTTATCATTACAATTTTACCATAATTTTGAAAAGAGTAAACAGGGTTAGTGAAACACACAGTACAAAGAAAGAATTTTGTTTGTGCAATTGGTCCTTCCCACCCTAGGCAGCCAAACAGGTTAATTTATGAATATCGTAACAAAATTGTCATAGTTACTCTTTTCATCCCTACCCCATTAATTTCTCATCAACCAAACAGACCCTAAGAATATTCTCAATCCACTCTAAGGCTATGTTTGGTTGTAAGGAGAATTAAAGAGAAATGAAGTGAAACTTTTATACTTAAAAAAAATTATATGTAATTATTACCCATATGACTTTACCATTAACTTCAAATCATTCTATATTTGATTATAAAATTTCATTTTGCTTTACATCTAAAACCCTTTGCTATAATATGTAAAATAAAAATTACATGTAAAATATATCATTACTAAATATGATTAAAAAAATTAAGTAATTTATATAATCATATGGGATAATGATTATAAACATTTCTTTTTAAAGTATGAAAATTTCATTTCTTTTCCCTTTAAATTCCCATTGTAACCAAATGAAGCCTAAAGAAAAACATTGGCTCCTCATTAGAAGCCTCAGATAATTGATGTGTGCCCATTTGATTGGAAAGCAAATCTCATATCCCATTCATGAAAGTCCTAATTGATCTATTGTGCTGATATTGTTTGGCCAAAATTTCACAAAACCGCATGAGCGGTCTACCCCATAAAGACAACCAAAAGCGTGCATCTCATTTAGCGCGTAAACTCAGCGTCCATTATATGGAAAGGAATATATCACATTCCAGACAGTGATTGTCATGTGCTGATGTCACAGACCCAAACAAAAGCATAGGAGCATATATTAGGTGGACCTACACTCTTGTTTTTACAGTTCCCTCATACTCACCTCTTTTATTTTATTTAAAAAAAAAATTATTTAAGGAATTCTCAAGAGGACTTTACTCACACATACTAGAAGGATAAAGATTTTGATAATCGATCCATAGACCTCTTGGCATTTGTTTTCAAGTAAAGGTTGTATTGGAAAAATAGTCATCAAGAATCATATGATACAAATTCAAGAAATTGAAAAATCATAAAATTGATTTTTCACAAGGATGAAAGATTAATAAAAATTGACATACTTTTTGAAGATATAAATCCAACTTTTGTAAAGGATTTTGTAGGTGTTTATAGAAGATCATCACAATAAATGAAGTCATAAAAAATTCAAGGAACTCACAAGCAATCAGGGTGCTCACCCCCAGCTGGACAGATATACCACAACCCGGTATTTTGAGCTTCTTCCTTCCTCTTGCATGTGTGACCTTGAGATATTTATATCTCTAGGGTGGAGATGATCAGTCACAAAGTCCAACCCCAAGTGAGATGCTAGCCATCTAATGACCATATCCAGAATACCTCTTGGGCTTACTTTGACAATTATTAAAATGTCCCAAAAGAAAAAGGGAACAAAAATACAAACTGCCCATTTCCAAAATCAAAATCGGTTTTTGTAAAAAAAGAAAATAGATATTATTTTTATATAATAAATAAATACATTTTTCTTCTACAAAACCATTTTGACAAAAAATCTTTTCAAACTGATAGTTGTAGGTACGCATACACTTCTATAATTGTCAAGTCACTAGCAATGGAACATTAGTCACTAAAATCAACACTCAACGTATACGAGGCATTTCCATGGATGGACTCCATAGACCTTATGTGTACTGACTATCAAGAGATTAGTCATCATGTCTCCCATAGTCTGAGCAATTTTAACTTGCACCCCTCAAACCCATCACAGTCCAATAATGCATATGTAAGCACATAATACATCATGATAGGTGCGGTCAAGTCGAGGACTATAATGTGGCTCATCCGGATGATCATCCATAAACTAGTCTATTAATACAGTAGACCAAAAAATAATGGTACCATTTAACAATCCCATAAGCCACAAAACATATCTTACATGCCACAAAATAAAATGAAAATATCTAATAATAATGTGCAAAAAATAATACAAATAAAAGTGTGTTGCGCCACACAATTTCAACAGGTTGCATGTGAGTGTGCTAGGCACTGGAATTATGAGTTCCCTAACTAAATTTTTTCAATCTCATTCCTTCTTATTAAAGGGAAAGATCATTTGGTTGTGTGGGTGGGTGGGTGGGTGGGTGGGGGGAGGTTGTAGTAATGTGCCTACAATATCAAATCCGGGTGTTATTATTATATATTTATGTATACTTAGTTGTGGGCAAGAGATCATTATCTGATCGTGTAGTCTTTCTATTAGCACAGGGGTCAATGAGAGTGCATGTAAGAGTATCAACAAGGAAGGAGTTTTGTGATTTTAGAAGGGGTGGGATGGTAATGTTGAACTTTCGTGTGAACAAGTGCCTTGCACACTTTGGTTACTTGTGGTGTCTAAAAGCCTATTGCTACCAGGACATCTTGGGTTTAAACCTTTCACACTTCCCTTCCCCAATAAAATATGATAGAGTAGAACCTATAAGAAAGATATGTGAGAAAGAATGCTACCCATATGCTCTCTACACGCCTAGACATAAGACATTGTGAAAAGACGTCTTTGCCCCCTCTAGTTTTCACAACATCTTGTGTCTGGGTGTAGAGACCTCCGATGGATTGATAGCATTCTTTCTCAAAAAAAATATATATATATATATATATATATATATTTTGCACCCTCTTGTATCTAGGTGCGCAATCCATTTGATTAAGTATTGTTTCTTTTCCCTTTAGATGTATTTCTATAACTTGCACACATGAGAGAGATTTTCCTTTTTCTCTCAACATGGTACACCCCTCGCATGTTTTCTTAGGTCGTCGATAGGATGGCTAGAAGGAAAGCAAGGCCATAAGGCTGAGTAAGGGTGCCCATTCAGTATTGGAATCGGCTCATCCAATACACATGACCGATCCGATTCATTACAAAATGGGAAAGTTCTAGGACAAGTTTCCCAATAAAATCAATAAGTGAACCGACTGGAATCGAAACTATTGGAACCTTTAAGTTGCAAATTATTTTGATAATTTATTTTTTCTCAAATAAATTTTGAGAAATAAGCCATTAGGTTGCAATTTCTCACTTTACCAACACCATGATAACAAGGCGTATGCATACTAATCTTTTTAGGGGTGGGTGTTAAAAGATGCGTCACTTTTGAATCCTGAATAGGAGGTTCTACGGAAAAGAGAGGTTCACACCACCCAACTCCACTGCCATTGTCATTGCCATTGCCATTGCCATTGCTATTGCTATTGCCGTCATCACCACTTGTCTCTTGTTTATCATTTTTTCATAACTCATATAAAGGTTATGTCATAATTACGAAAGAAAACTAAGGATTGAGAAGGAACTTACATTACTATTCTTACAAAAGCTTCCCGGGTTGCCTCTGTTTCCATCTAGAAAATGATGAAAGTATCAATTTAATATAAATTTTGCTTCTAAGGGAAAAGTTAAAGTTTGAAAGCATATGGCCTTATAATTCTTTGATTTTGGATCCGTCTTGGAAGTTAAGATACGCATTTATTTAATAAATTTTTAAATTTATATGAATATATTATCCTTGACATCCCAATCTAAATATATATCAACTCAAATCAATCCAATCCCAATTGGTTGCAATCTTATTTTGTGAAAATGTTCTTGACACACAATTGTTCTTTTCAATTTCATTATGTGAGAATGTGATTTGGTTGAAGCAGCACAGAAACAATGTTTAGTAAAAGTATTCTAGAAGTGCACATCTCATTTATATTGCAATCATGTATAAGATTTGGGAGAAAGAATTTTGTCGGTCCAGTGTTGTTTACGCCCATATATAGACAGATTTGAGGGTTTCATGAAAATAGCATAGCTATTACACTAGTGTATGTGGGAGTCAATGGGAGCTCATGTGGAAACATTAACAGGATAAGATATCTGCCTTTCGTGAAGGGTGGGGCTGTCATTTCACCTCCTTCTATGTCTAAGAATAAGGGGCACATTGCATTTCACATTTCTTTTTCTCTTTAAATTTTGGGAAAACAAACACTACCACATAATGTGTACCTACACCAAAAGACATTGGATGAGAAAAGATTGCTGCCCACGCTGAAGGTCCTTGCTCATGTCTTCCCATTGGCCATAGACATTGGTGTGTACTTGTCCTATTAGATGCTCGTCTTTAAACATTTTATAATAATGAATCTTGGATCTCCATCTGACCCGCTCCATTTTCATGCCCCGCTTCTTAAAGGCATTTTCGTAATAAAGTTTCAAATCAAGGGCATTTCTATAACACTAAAGCTATAAATACCACGGAATTAACCGATCTCTTTCCACTGTGAATCAAGCGACACAAACCTGTTACCTCTCTCTCTCTCTCTCCACCCACCGCGCCCTAGAAACTCAACAATGGCTTACGACTACCACCCATCAAGAGTTCCCATGGAACTCAAAGTGACCATCTCCTCCGCCAAAGACCTCAAAAATGTCAACTGGCGTCACGGTCCTCTCAAGCCCTACGCCGTCGTCTGGGTCGACCCCAAAACCAAGCTCTCCACCCCAGTCGACCACGATGGTGATACTTGTCCCAATTGGAACGAAACACTTGTCGTCCCTCTCACCGTCCCGATCGACGAAGCTACCCTCTACATCGACATCGTCCAAGCCGACGCCGCCGAAGACACCAAACCCTTAATCGGTTCCGTTCGGGTCCCACTCAGGGAAATCGTAGATGAGGTCGGCGTTGGCGAATCTGCTTTTCGTTCTCTCCAGCTCCGGCGACCCTCTGGACGCCCCCAAGGCAAGTTAGAGACTAAAATCGTGGTCGTCGATACTCGCTATCGTGCACCGGATCCATACTACGCACCCTCTTATGGTGTTCCGCCTCCACCCGGTTCCGCTTCTTCCCGGGACTACGGTTATCCTTATGCCACTCCATCTCCTTATGCGGCGGCGCCACCACCACCGGGAGAATATACTCCGGCGTATGGTCAGCAGCCGGCGTACGGACAGCCACCGGTGTATGGATATGGCGGCGGAGCTGTGGAGGAGAAGAAGAAGAGTAAGTTTGGTGGGATGGGAACGGGATTGGCCGTGGGTGCGGTCGGAGGAGTGTTGGGTGGATTAGCATTGGCAGAAGGAGCAGAGTATGTGGAGGATAAGATCGCTGATGACGCGGCTGAGAAGGTGGAGGATGATTTAGGCTATGATAATGATTTTCGTGGCGGGGACGATGATGATGATGATGGTGGGTTTGGGGGTGATGACTTCTAAAATGCGCTGAGTGTGTTGTTCTTCGTTTTTTTTTTTTTTTTTTTTTTTTTTAATTTAAATAACCTGGGTTGTTCAGTTGTTGACATGTTTGATTTCTGGGTAGGAAGGATGAATAATCTGTCCTGCCATAAAAGATAGTATTAGAATTCGATTGTGATCGAAGAGTTCTTGTTCGGTGGAATATGCGGATATGCTTTGGTTCTTTGCGTGGTTTGGGTTTTTCACTTTAGTTGACGGTTTTGGAATTATTTGCTGCTTTGATGATCCAAACAACTAGAGAAAGTAAGATTCGTTGGAACTTTTTCTTTTGCTGTTTTTTCTTCCATCTTCAAGGGACATTGGATTGGAATATTAGGAAGATCTATTTAAGGAGAGAAGTAGGTAACAACTAGGAGACTTGAACTCAAGACATCCTATGGTAAGCATGAGTTTTTTACATACTCACCAACTGAGCTAGGTAGTTATTGTTTACAAAACTAGGTTGTAGAAATTGATTATGAATTGTTATTGATATGAGGCCATTAGATTGGAATTGTGGGTTTGTTCGATTCAGTACAATTACAATGGTTGGGTATAGAGATAGGGAATCATGTCAAACCTTATCCAACCTAACCCAATTAATAAATGAATTCTTTCATTAAAGGTATCAATATTGAACCGGAATCAAAACCAGTGGATAGAAGCTGAATTGAATAAAATTAGTAATAATTGGTTCGGTTTTGATTTTGGATCTATTTTAAATCAGACCAAAACCAATTAAACCGGTTAATTAGTTCATTTAAAACCTATTTTCCGGTACATCTACTCTTGCCCTTTATTAGTTTATTGTTTTGGAGGACAATGGTTTTAACTTCTCAGGGAAAACTGAACGGTGGCGGCAACTCATTTTTGTTGTATTCTCTTTATGAATGCACGCAAGGGTTGTTGGGGGTTCTTGGATAGAAATCTTTGCGTGGTGTGATTGTTTATTTATATTTATTTATAATTTCTATTTTTTTTTTTGTATTATTTTAAATTTTAATTTCTATAAGCTCTTGAATCAAGAAAGAAGAGAGAAGGATCATCAAACTAGCTTATAAATTGCTTAATTACCATAGGCAATTATATATGATCATAACGTTCCACCCACCCTAAGAAGTCTTTTGAGAAAGAAACTCATTCTAAATCATAATATCGATAGTGGAGCTAATCCACCTCCATAAAAGAACAGCTAGGCTAACAAAAGAAAAAAAAAAAAAAGCAACTTAGTGCACGAGGCTCCCATTATTGTAGAGGGTTTGAGAGGGGCAAGTATACATAGCCTTACCTCTTGCTTCGTGAAAGAGGTTGTTTCCAACTTTTGAACTTGTGACCAATATGTTGCAACAACTAGGTTATTACTATCAATAAATATATGAGAGACACTCACATTTACAATCAACACATCAAACAGAGTTATAGAAACCGAAGAACACCAAGCCCATCTATAAGCTCACATAGATGTAGATTCATTAATCACTCTCACAAATGGAACTGATTTGGCTATGGCTCATGGTTCCTGATAAGTGACCTTAGCATAATCAAGAGTCTTCTTCCCTACATGACCCTGCCCAAATTTGTATTTCATGTACTCATCAAAGAGGACTTCTCTGTAATAAGCAACTCCATCCCTTTCTATCAATTGAGGCAATGGCTTGATCTTGTCTGTCAATTTAGGTCTAACAAATAAAGGGATTGAAACTCTTGATTGTGTATTTGTAGTTCGAACCCTATGTTCTGAACTTTTGTATCTTCCATTGCTCAGTGTCTAAGAAAACAAATAGGATGATAGGTTCAATATTGTGAGTTGATAATATTTGAAGGAGTTTTATGATTGTGATGAAATACTTTCAGGGGTCTTGTTACATGTAAAGATGATTAGTGATGTTTGGTATTGGCATCAAAGGAAAAGTTTATTTACCTGTAAGGTATCCCCAATGTTAATCACCAGAGCTCCTGGAATTGGTGGAATCTCTATCCACTGTCCCTCCTTCTGAGCATTGCAATCATCTTCAACTTTTACATATAGCCCACCAACTTCATCTTGTAGCAACACAGTCAAGGTGCCAACATCCGAGTGTCGACCAGTACCAAGTGTCAACTCTGGATTTGGGCACTTTGGGTAGAAGTTCATACCAACACTCTTTGAGGCCATGTAAGTTTCAGTTGCTTCATCATCCAGTACTGTCACCCCAAGCTTTGTGAGCAACACTTCTAATATCCTTCTCACCATCTTGCTTGAGGTCTTCATGTATTCTAGTGTGAATTCCCTATAAAAATTTATATGAAATAGAGGACCAAGCAAGCATCACATTGACTAACCTATGTACTATCAAGTGGTAAATAGTGAAGTATAAATCACTATGCATGATGACACCTAGAAGGACACTTAACTGGATTGAGAAGTTCACACAATTTTGAACAAAATTGAGCCCAGGCCCAACTTGGCTCGACTCAATTTGATTCAAAGCTGAGCCCAAATTCTGTATGATTTGCACACCTTATTAAAAGGTCCAACTCAAAATCTTAAGGTCTCATTTGTTTGATGGAGAAAAGTGGAAAAAGTAAAAAAGGCCTAAGGTATATTCCATTATTTCATTTCCTTCTTTTTCCTTGTCAACCGAACCCACGACATGTGGAATCCACCCTCATAAGTTTTTCACCCCATTCTATCAGTCAAACAAACGGGCATAAGGCATTAATTAGAGATATATAACTCAAATATTTGAAAGCATCAAGGATCTAACTTATTGTATTATTAACCTAGAAAGCAAATAGGTTGAATGACTTCAGAAAATTTTATGATTTTAGGAATCTTACTTGCATTCTTCAGGCCAATACTTGAGAGCTTCAGCATCACCTACATAAGTCATGTTCAAATGATCACTCCATTCCAACACCTCCTCCTTCTCCGGCGCATAGCTGCTCCAATACTTCACAAACGGGTTTCTGCTCGCTTCCTTGAGATAAATTACCTTCTTCTCCGGTGGCCGATCAAAGAACTGATGCGCCATGTCCTTGAGACTCTCTAGCAGTTGGGTTGAGATGCCATGGTTCACCACTTGGAAGAACCCAACACTCTCTGCAGCCTCTATGAGAACCTCAACCATTTGATCATGGTTAGGTCCATGATCAAGCTGTTACATGTCTATGGGCTGGGGTATATAATAAGGTGTGTTATTTGTGTCTGGTTTGTTGATTCGTTCATGTGGAGGTTGCACAAACTCATCGGGGACCTTCGAGATGCCGGAATCTACAAGACCTTTTATGCCGTTGCCTTCCCGGACGATGAAGTTCAATAGAGAATTCCGGTTAGGGAAGATGGGAGCCATTTTGTGCTGATAATTAGTTCTACTAAGACTCAGTGATGGAAAAAGTCACCATTTATAGAATCTTCTTGTTTATTATACTATTATTTAATTAGGCTAGAGAGTTGTTGCATTTTAATTATATCATTAATAGTATGGTGATATTATTTAATTTGTATTTTTCGATATGATTACATACAAGGCCTAGCTTATGATGGGTGGGGCTCCTCTATTGTGCAATAGAGATGGTATCGCATATCCAACGCCTGGACCGAACACCCCGAGGCGTGCGCATGTGTATTGGACTCTTTGCTAGGGTGGTTCAATCTTTACTTTTCCTTAGATTTATTTTATTGCAAAATTTTAAACAAAAAGAAAACATCAAAATGGGGTCCAAGTGGCAAACCCCAATTTGCTGAGATAAAGATGGAGAAAGAAAGTTTGTTATTTATTTATATGAGAGGTTAGGTGAGCCGTCTGTTCACTTGAAGCTAGCAGCTCAATCAATTAGAGTGATGACATAAGAGGGGTAGAGGAGACCTTTTCTAAGTAGAGAAGTAAATAGATAAAAAAGAAGGTGGGTATACCACTGAACACACCGGCCCTTTTCCTTTTATTTATTTATTTATTTATTATTTTTTTTTTCTGAGATGATTTAGACAAAGATTAGAATTAGGTTTAATTATCAAGGAAGTCAAGCGAGGAATCCAAGGTGTACTAAAATGAAAATAGAAATATGGACAGACTCACAGCAACCAGTGGGCTAGATGATAGAGTGACAAGCTAATCTCAAGCCATGAGAAATCTTCTCAATTATATTTACTATCTACAATTACCTCAACTATTTCAAGTCTCTAAAATTGAGGAAAAAGGTTGTGGGCAGAACTCTGTTAGTTAAAATGGGAATAATAATTAAAATAAAAAATATTCAATATGGATGGATGTGCTTTAAACGGATCAAAATATGAATAAGATGGTAAAAGAAAAAGTTAAAAAACGGCAAAAAATGAAAACAAATGGTACATGTTCAAAGCGTGTAAATTTGAACAATATGGCGCTAAAAAAGAGGTAATATACATATATAATTGAAAAATTATTAGTTAACTACCTTTAACAAGAAGTTAAATTTATTGAATACTTTTCCATATGTTTCTCTGTGTATAGAGTCTATAGACACTACATATTAAAAAAACCTATCATTGAATTCAAAATATCCTGTTTCTCTATATTGTGTATAGACACTGCATATCAAAGTTATTAGTTACAGTCAGTTGTCACATTTCCCCAACAATTTACTTTAAATGACTTTTAAAAAAAAAGTTATTATTATATAACCATTAAAAAAAAAAAAAAATGGATACACATTTTATGTGTGTTTAGAACTTCTAATCTAACCATATCCATTTTTCACCTTTTTTTATGAAGTGATTTGATAAAACGTATCTAAAACATTTTCGCGTTTTAAACACGTTTTAACTAACTAGAGGTAGAATTGTGTACATATACAGTCATTGGATGAAGTTAAGGAGTGCACCGTAGACCTTCATCCCCATCCGACAGCTTTATAAATGGATGTACACCATGTGTTCATGCACAAAACCTTTCATAACTGTTTAAAAATAGAAATTTATGCACTTTTAAATTGCTTCAATTTTCTATATGGAGAATTAGTTAGGACTTCGCATCGAGTATGATGGATTCCAACTAATTGATTGATGTGATCTCAATTTTTGAAAAAACATGTCCCCTAGATCCAACTAGAAATGGCATATGGGTGGGTAAACTGGAGCGTTGTCTTCCATATTCATTTCTTCGCTGCTGCTATGCTTATTGGTTGCTTTTGTAAACGAAGAAAAGGAAAAATTTCCCTAGCTATTGCTTGGCTGTAACAAGAACATGAAGAAAAATAATAAGACAAACTCCATTATTGTTGTTTGATTGTCTAACATTTGTAGTTAAAGATTTATTCTTACTTTGTGAGAGGGAAAGGAAAAGCCAAGTATGATCAAATTTCTTCCAATTTCATTTTATTGAGGAAATTACACTCGTCTCTCCTGAACCATGGTTTAATATCAAGTTCCCCCCATGTACTTTCATATATACCAACACCCTCCCATCTAATTTGAAGATACTTTTAATCGTACCCCTTCCGTTAGATAACCCTATTAAGTGATGACATCATCATTCAAACATGTAATTTTCTGCTGAGATTACCCTCTTTATATGAATTAAGCCTTAAACCCTAAAAAGGCTAAACAGAATATCTCTTCATTGTGATTTGGATTTGCCTCTTCGTCATCGCTGCGCTCCACAGTCAATTGCTGAAATCCGACGACGAATGAGTCACACAGGAAGAAGGAGGTGGAGAACTGGACATTGAGGTACCGAGCTTGGGGTTTATGATCAATTTAATGATAGATGATACACATAACTGGCACAAGGATTAGGGGAGCCATATAGTAGAAATTGCCACCAGTGCTATATCAAATTCCGATGGGAAGGTGATCGAAAACCAAAGAAAGAGTTTGGTGGGGTGAACCACCAGTCTAACAAAACAAAACAAACGAAGCTAGCACTTTTTTTTTTTTGGTAAAAAAGCTATCACAAATTACCACAAGCAACAGTTGCTCATCCCATTATATCATTTCTAAGAATCAAATTATTAAGGAAATGAAAAAATGGAAACTACACACATATTCTGCAACTAAGCAGGATCAAGTATACAACTCAGCATCAAGATGATGACCATCATCATCAATTTCACTAACCCTAAGATGTTCCAAGCTTGGCAATACATCCTTGAGTAGCGACTTCACCAGCGACACTGCCAGAGCCCCAGATTCCGGCCATGTAACACACATGGTCCCTTTGATCCACCTCATCTAGAATCGACCCAAAGGAGCCAAAAGAGCTGCACCCAAGCCATCCATCACACTCCCCGATAGGAGAAACCATAAACCCCTAATCAGCGCACCCAGCCCTCTGTTCTTCCATCTATGCCACTGTAGTCTCGAGCTTAAAAGCAAGTTCCTTATCTGGAAGCAGATTGCTACGGAAGTCATGACTCTGCACTGAATCGAGTATCAGAACCCTCTTGAGTCAAATTTGCGCTTCTCCATTGATCAGCAACTTCGCCACCGCATGGGACCTCTTCGCGATCACAGGGAACTGTACGAGGACCGCCATGATTGAGTTCTCATCGTCGAGGACGTAAATGTGGCAAGATTTATCCTTGGGTGAGGGTTCGATGGAGTTTCCAAATGAGGAGATCTCTGGAAGCAACATAGTCCCGATTGGGGGTTTGGAAGAGAGGCAGTGGTGGAGGAGAATGATAGACGGAGTAGAGAGGAAAGGTAAACTAGTGAGGAGGGTGTTGGTATATATGAAAGTACGTGGGAGAACTTGATATTAAGTCATAGTTCAGGGGAGGGGGTGTAATTTACTCTATTTTATCTTATATTTTGGTAAAATTGGTGAGAGTAACTTGAGGATCGATTAGTAAATTATGTGTACATCATTTTGTTGATTCATCATTATATAAGAATGACACTAAGGGCTAAGAGATTTTTTTTTTTATTGTTTTTTTGGGTGAATAACAGAAATGAATGGAAAAAAAATTACAAGGCTAAGATGCCATTGAGAGGAACTAGGCTCCACAGAGAGAGAGAGAGAGAGAGAGAGAGAGAGAGAGAGAGAGAGAGAGAGAGAGAGAGAGAGAGAGAGAGAGAGAGAGAGAGA
>NC_056567.1:4659785-4682109 GCF_013358625.1 Macadamia integrifolia | reverse complement strand
TATATGTGGATCAGGTTTAATTCAAGACTTACTCGAATCAAAACTTCACATCCCATAAACCAATCCCATTTCCTTCTTTGGAACCAACGATAAGCACACATAAATGTGGATTATTTAATCACTAGAAAAAAAATCAGGCATAAAATCCAGTGTTAGATGAATAATCTGTCTTGCCATAAAAACATAGTATTAGATGCGGATATACTTTTGGTGGTTTGGGTTTTTCACTTTACTTGACGGGTTTGGAATTATTTGCTTTGATGATGGAAACAACTAGAGAAAGTAACTCACCGTTTGACAACTTTCTGTTCTTGTCGTTTTTATATTTTCTTGTTCCTAGAAACAGAGAAACAGTCTAAAAAACGTTTGATAAAGCTGTTCCGTTTTATCCATTTATAAAAACATAGATCAAAATTTATGCCTATTTACAATTCTAGAAACGACTTTGACGAAGCATGTCAGTTTGTAGAAATGAATTTGAGAGAGAAAAAAAAGGCTGTTGTGCTCGATAAATCTCTTAACTGTTTAAATCTTAAAAGAGGCAACCAAACCCTCTCTCCTTTTTGGGCATCCGATGATACTATTGGGTTTTTTAGTGGAATTATATCTGTTAAAAATATTTTGAGAAACAAGTTTATCAAACATCAAAAAATCCATTTTTGTTCCTGGAAACATGAAAAGTTGTTCTTGCTCTCTAGACATAAAAACAATAGAAACGTTATCAAACGGTGCCCAAAGGTTCTTTGAAACTATTTTTTTAGGCCTTTCAAAGGACATTGGATTGGAATCTTAGGAACATCTATTTCAATACAAAAATAGGTTATAGAAAAAGCTTGTAGAAATTAATGGAGATGCTTCCTTGACTTGCAGAGAATCGCAAGTGGTGGAGGTATTATGAGTTGTTATTGATATGAGGCCATTAGATTGGAATCGTAGGCTTTTTCGTTTCATGTACAATTCCAATGGTTGGGTATAGAGATGGGGACTCGGTCAAACCTTATCCAACCTCACCAAATTAATAAAGGAATTCTTTCAATAAAGGTATCAATATTGAACCGGAATCAAAACCAGTGGATAGAAACTGAATTGAATAAATTGGGAATAATTCGTTTGGTTTTGATTTTGGATCTACTCTAAACTAGACCAAAACCCATTAAACCAGTCAATTAGTTCATTTAAAACCATTTTCCGGTCCACCTACTCTTGGCACACAAGGGTAGTTGAAGGTTCTTGGATTGAAAACTTTGCGTTGTGTGATTGTTTATTAACCATAGGAATGGTATGTTTTTTCGTATACATCTTTAAAACCATGATAAGAAAACCATGACAGAAAACTTAGAACAAGAAAGGAGACAGTTGAGATTAGTACTACATCAAACTAAAAGAGAACTACGTAGGATAAAAGAAAGGCTAGATCATTAGCTTACTAAACAAGAATTAAGAATAGAAAGACTAGGAAACATAATCAGAGAAGGACAAGACATACATTGGATTATAACATTAGGACAAGAAGACTTAAGAGAATTAACTAGACAGATAAGAGCATACAATGAAGCAATAAAAGACTTAGAAGATCGAGTAGAAGAAGTACAGAGGACAATAAAAATAGAATTACAATACAGAAATATTAGAGAAGAAGATACATTCAATATTCAGGACTCATCTGACGAATATGGATCAAAAGAAGGAATACACGTAGAACGAAGATTCAATAGACTTAATATTAGATAAACTTAGATGTTTCCTAGACACATATACATAGAAAAAAGACAAGATAAAGCTAAAATACTAGAGCAAGCTACAAGTGGAATTATAGGTTACGATTTATTTAGTCCATTAAAGACAGAAATTTTAGGAAAAGATACAATAACTATAGACACAGGATTAGTTATAGAATTTCCAGTAGATTTAGGAGCAATCATAAAACCTACTAGTAGCCAAGCATTGAACAACCTTAGTATAGAAGGAGGAGTTATAGACTCATATTTCAGAGGTACAATTAAAGTAATAATTAGAAATCATAATCATAAAATCAAAATCATACAAGAACACGAAAAGATAGGACAATTAATCTTAGTCAAAAAACCAAGAACGAAGTTCATAGAAAACACTAGAAAAACAAGTTGGAACAATAGCACATGCCAAAATGAGATAGAGCTTCATAGCGAATACTCGACTGTGAGAAGATAATAGGTAAATTAGATTTACTAAAACTTTTATTGATAAATTTAGAAGAACCTAACGAATTAACTATGGAAGAAAAGGAAGAAGTAGAAAGACAAATAACTTTAGTATTAGAACAGATAGATGAAATCTACAAAAAGTCAGAATGAATTATGAAAAATAATATGAAGACTTACTTTTAAGAAAAGCACAGTTAAAAAATAGTTTAAGATTACTAAATTATATACTAAATAATACTTCAAGTAGAATTGAGGCAGAACAGATAGCTATAGAAATAAACATAATCTATAGGATGCTAGATCACACTGAAAGAGAAATAAACCATATCCTAGCAATAGCACCTCAAGTAGAAGGTAAGCATAGAAGAAGCAAATCTTTTTAATTTCCCTTATTATTAAGAACCAACTTTCTTCGTTTATCACTAACTTTTGTGATGTTGTCTTTTGTGGTGGTGATTGCGGTTTTGTTGATGATTGAGGTTCATCTAAGGGTATTGGCATTTGTGTCCGAATTTCTCTTAATCGTAAAGTTGTTTTTTTCTAATTCATTAATTAAGTATTGTTGATATTCTTTTAACTGTTTTTGTTCTCTAAGTAATAGTCTAATACTATTTACCTTTGGTATTTCTTCTCCATTGAAACATATTGCATAGTAATCTTCAAATGATAAAGTATCTACTTCTTTCAAACATTCTTTGTATCCATCTATGAAGTTTTGTGCTAATTTACTTAAGTATAATCTTTGATGTTGTTGTATGTCCATCATTGCAAAACTTTTCTCTACTATCCATTCATTTGTCATCCAAGGAAATCTTTCATCTATATTATATTCTTTTCTCCATATAACATCTTCTTCATATACAATGTTGTTTTCTAGATAGAGAACATATGTTTATACACCTAGGAGCTATACAAGTAATAGTAAGAGGATTAGTTAGAAAGAATTGTTGAATAACAATACTAGCAAGACTAGTAGATTGTAGATGGTACAAACATATAGGTAAAGCAACATTAGGATTGCAGAAGGTAGCTTAAACCAAAATATTATAGTATTTGAAGCATATCCTGATTATAGTATAACAACAGAACAATTAAAATTCATACACTTACAATTAGATGCTAAAGGAACTAAAGGATTTATTCCAGGAGAATCATTTAGTATAGTATAAACAAGAGTATATTATAAAAAAACATAGTATATCAAATATAAAAGAAAAAATAAGACCAAGAGGTGATGATACAATCATATTACAAACTAATACAGGAGCAGTGGCACTTAAACCACAAAGATTTGAAAGTGATATAGGAATAGATTGGATGATAGATGATAATGAACTAGCATCAAGTAGTACAGTAGGAGTAGGTAATGAAATAAAAAAAACTCATATATATTCAAAGGAAATAAAAAACAAATAATTAATTTCAAAACAGTAGGAATAATAGTAAAACAATGGAACAGAGAGCTAATACCATATTAAGTGATAATGAAGACGAAGAGGAAGTTCATGGTACAAAGGTAATAAAAGAATATGATAGTTAAGATGAAATACTTAGTATGTTAAAAAATATAAGAGTAGAACAAGATCAAGAATTAGAAAATATAGAACCATTAAAAGTAGGTCAAGACATAGTAATGTTAGAAACAATTCCAGAAACCATGAAACAAACAATAAAACCAGAATATTATGGAACAATACCTAGAAGTAAAGAAACAAAATATAGAACAACAGATATGATTAGACCATCAGAACTAATAGGAGAATATGGTGAACAACTTAACCTAGATTATACAATAGACAAACTTAAAGCATTAAATAGAGTGTTTTTATAATAGTGGAATTTTCTAAGGGATGGCGCTATAAATTACCCATGAAAGAAAAGGAAAAATTTCCTTCACCTGTTGTTTGGTTGTATCAGGAATAAGGAGAGAAACTGTATGACAAACTCCTTTATTGTTGTTTTGTTTTTTTCATAAACCTCCATTATTGTTGTTTGATTGTCCAAGATTTGTAGCTTGCCAGTTAGTAATTCTTTACTTTGTGAGCGAGAAAGGAATACCCAAGTATGATAAATTTTCAGTCCCCTTTCTTTTTTTTTAATAGTGGGCGAGACACAAACCTAAGGATAATATTTCCAATATGTTAGTTTTTTCCAATATACCTACATAGATAACAATTCTGTTCTAGGAAAGTATTTTCGATCCCTAAGTATTATTTTCTAATTTTGCTTACAATGAGTAATTTACATGAAGTAGATTTTCGTTTGGTAACTTGATGAAAAAATGTTCTAGGAATATAATAATAATAAAAGAGAGAGAGAGATAGAGAGAGAGAAAGAAGTGCAAGTTTAGAAAGAAGCATGTGTCTTTCACCTACATAGATAACAATTCTGTTCTAGGAAAGTATTTTCGATCCCTAAGTATTATTTTCTAATTTTGCTTACAGTGAGTAATTTACATGAAGTAGATTTTCGTTTGGTAACTTGACGAAAAAATGTTCTAGGAATATAATAATAATAAAAGAGAGAGAGAGATAGAGAGAGAGAAAGAAGTGCAAGTTTAGAAAGAAGCATGTGTCTTTCACCTACATAGATAACAATTCTGTTCTAGGAAAGTATTTTCGATCCCTAAGTATTATTTTCTAATTTTGCTTACAATGAGTAATTTACATGAAGTAGATTTTCGTTTGGTAACTTGGCGAAAAAATGTTCTGGGAATATAATAATAATAAGAGAGAGAGAGAGAGAGAGAGAGAGAGAGAGAAAAGAAGTGCCAGTTTAGAAAGAAGCATGTGTCTTTCACTTTAGATTTAATAAGTGGTAATATCCTTTTGCAACAAGGTTATAGAAGTAAGAGGAGCGGAAACACATCACATCTTGCAGCAATGGTGAGTTGTATGGAACATCCCAGTGGGTTGCGAGTGTGTGCCATGTTAGTTTGGGTATGGCAGACAGAAAGGATCCCCAAGCGGTTGTGTGGCTATGCCAATTGCGTATAGCGGACTTGCAAAATCGACATCCATAACGCCGATTTTTTTTAGGGTTAGCTTGCAGGATCCATGCCAAGGTGAAGATTGTTGTTTTTTATGCATGTCTTGTACTCTGCAGGTCCACATAATTGTAATTGGGTCAGTTTTGGATCAATGACAAGGTGTAGAGGTTTTTTTCTGACTTACTGAAAATCTTTGATTCTCTTGGGTAGATATAGGCATTCATGCAGAACCACATTAAATTCCTTATGTTGTGTGAGATTATTTGATTTATATCTTCCTCGTTGTTTTGCATTCATCACCAAAATTTTGTAGGGTATATTTGTTCTTTATTGTGGGGAAAAGAATTTAGCCAATGGGTTGTGATTATTGTATCCCAGATCGCTTACTAGTACACATATACATATGTTCATTTAGGTGATGACATTTGTCCCACTTATTAATGCATGGAGGGACTTTTATGGAAGCAAAAAATATGTTGTTATCACCAAATGATTTGTGAAACACATGTACATACGTATGAGGAGGTTGTTGATCATGACTTGTCATTATTGTTATGTGTGTCTCGAATTTATTGACCTGTTTCGAAGATTGACATGCTTGGACATATTTTGGTCGCGATTCGAATGAGATTTTTTTGAGGTCTGTAATGGAAGCAAAAGCCCATGCACGGAGCCCATTAATGATTTTGTGTGAGGGTGTGGGAATGAAACCCTCTTAGTACGATACAACCCAGCCGGTTGCGGTCCCATGAATCGACTTAACTTTAACAAGTATATATTTGTATTATTGTCTTGTTGTGTAAGCAAGTGAGATTGGGAGATTTTGAGTTGAGGATTCTAGGTGAGAGTTGCTGATATAAGTTTGGGTGTTCTTGAGAGATCTCCACTTTAACCTTTCTTCCATCATATAATGAATCTCTTCTTCTTCGCCCCAAGACATAGTACATCACATTGGTATGTAAACCTCGTTAAATCTCTTAATCATCTTAATTAAATCTGATCATTTTATTTATGCTACAGATTTTATTTTATTTTATTTTATTAATTTTTTTTTTTTTTACAAACGACTTGTCATTATTCTCTTTATCCCTTATTGTATGAAGTTCAAAACGACTTTTACAATATTTTATGAATCCCATCTTTCTCTGGATGATCTTTGCTTTAAGTTTAATTAAATATGTATTATAAGCTCATCAATATAAATAATTTGATCCAACCCACGTGGAGAAGCCAATCTTAATTAAAAATTATTGAGCTGGTTGGCCCTCGTCCCCTTTAAGAAAGAGATCCTATATATAATTCAAAAAAAAGTGACTTGATCTTTATAAGACCAGCAGGTCAAGGGATAATCAACTGATACCTTCCTTATCCCTGAAGGTTATCCAAATTAAAGGTAATGGCGATTTCAATACTGATTTGAATCGTAAAGCAATGAATGGAAGGCATATTGATGGATAACTTTGCTGTCATTATCCCTTCTAGACTCTCTTATCAACTACAGAACCATGAGGATCTCAATTTATCTTGATCTAGTAGATTTGATTCTATTCACCTGCTGCCACTGGAAGTTTAGTACTTAGCTTGAGAGAGAGAGAGAGAGAGAGAGAGAGAGAGAGAGAGAGATGTGCTGGAATAAAGGCTTTCATAATTAAACAAGGGATTTGAAGCTGGTTATAAATATCTCCTCGTCTTGTAGACTAATACTCTTAAGCCTACCAAATTATAACAAGATGCCTCATTATGTTGCATACACTAAGTCTGTAAATCCTCCCATATCTCCTGAGAAGCTTAGAGAATTGTTCAAACGGATTGACACCAATGGGGATGGTCACATAAGCAAGAAAGAGCTTGAAGAAGCTCTGCGTGGCCTCGGCTTGTGGTTTGGGGGCTGGAGAGCCCGACGTGCAATCGCCCATGCAGACATAGACCGTAATGGGTTCATCAATGGAGATGAGGAGCTGATGCAGCTCCTCAACTATGCCCAAAAACAATGGGGAATCACTATTAGTTAATGTTATTGAAACTGTTGTGTTGTTTTCTTATGGTGCACAGGCAAATTGTCAGATAATATGTTTGTTGTCTAATGAAGTTGGAAGGATCTACGCAGGATGGATTCACTGCATAAGATTTTCTTGGTACTACCTTCGTTCTAAGGAATGGAAAACTTAATCTTTGATTGCTTATTTGGTCGTCGTTTTCTTCCTTGACTTGTCTAAGGTTTTCTGGTCCTCTTAGTTTCTTGCTAATTTAACTTGTATATATTCTGCCTTGCTTTGTTTTCTTTGTTCCTCTAATAAAGTATTTTATTCAAAAAAAAAAAAAAGACGGGAAATATTCTCTGTAATTGATGACTAGCCATGATTGAAGCTTTTTTTTTTTTTGGCGGTAAATATAAGTATCCAGGCCTCTCTAGTCTCAGGATTCATACTAACCCCACAATCGTATGAACTACATCATATCGATCGGTATTGAATGAGAATCATTCAACTTTTATCGAAAGCAGTGAAGAGCATTAAATAAAGACTCGGAGAGAACACATCTGTGCATCAATTTGAGCATTAGATAAGCTACTGCACGAGATATATAAAAGCAAGATATATAAGTGGGTTGTTTTGATTAGCTTGATAAATAGAATTTTTTTTTCTTTTATATAAATTTATTTTCATTCTTTGGTTGTTTTGATTAGCTTGATAAACAGAATTTTTTCTTTTTTTTTTTAATTTATTTTCATTCATTAATTCATTCAATCTTAAATCATTTTTTGATACACGTATATTCTCAAATCACTATTTTGATAAGTGACGAACTCATGGATATAAATATATAATGTCCAAGGGTCTTCTTGCACCCCAATTTTGCTCTCTCCGGGACAAGCTCACCATTTGCGCTCGACCACTTTATTTGTGGGGAAGTATCATAGATCATCAGTCTGTTACCCTAAATGTGGCTAATATCAAGACTACATCAATAAGGACAGAGATAAACACAAAACAGGCGAGAAAAATATAAGAAACAGAAATCAGGAAAGGGAAAAAAAGAAAGAAAACCCAGCTGATTCCACACAGCTGGGGAGGATCTAAATCCCAACAAAATACTTATCTCCTGTAACCATTCCACATGCATTATAAATACAAGCAGAAAACCCTTCTGTTATCACAGCCACAATGAATAAGATTAAGGTTAAAAGTTCTCTTTTTCTCTTTCTAGCATTGATGTCCATAGCCTTCTTCTGCAAATCTTGTGAAGCAACTGCTATCCTTCAAAAGTTTCACGTATACATCATCAATGACTTAGATCCAGGGCAGAAAGTCACAATTCATTGCAGATCCAAGAACAATGATTTGGGCTTTCATACACTCTCCAAAGGCCAAAATTTCACATGGCATTTTCATGTAAACTTCTGGGGAACAACACTGTTCTACTGTGGATTCGAGTTAGGGAATGTACATGCC
This sequence comes from Macadamia integrifolia, assembly GCF_013358625.1. Classification (NCBI taxonomy): domain Eukaryota; kingdom Viridiplantae; phylum Streptophyta; class Magnoliopsida; order Proteales; family Proteaceae; genus Macadamia; species Macadamia integrifolia. The sequence goes on along the minus strand of NC_056567.1, from coordinate 4,673,485 downwards.
ACTTTTGATGTGTTTCAGACTATTAGAGATGGTGGTAGGTGCCTTAATATCTGTTATTATTATGTGAAAAAGGATGGGTTGCATTTCACTAACAATATTAGAGACCCTGAACCTACACTTGATTATCGCTGGCCTTAGATATGTTGTTTATGTTATTTATGATTGAATGGTTATAAACATTTCTATTTCTTGATTAATGGATTTGGAGGCTTGAGTTGAGAATCCATTAAGGAAGATGATTCTTGTGGTTATGGTTTGTGTCTTCCGTTTTTTAATTTTTTGTTAGTTTTGTAAGGGTGGCTAGCCATGTGTGATAAAAAAGGACAAGAGGGAAGCCCGTGTGAGAAGGGATATATATATATATATATATTTTTTTTACTTTTTGGTTTCTTTTCTCAAAAACTTGAATGAGAGAGAGAAAGCCCTGGGAATTACTGCAAATGTTTCAGATAGAGATGTAAACGGATGAATAAGAATTGAATTCAAATCAGATATGATTGGATTTAGGTATTTCCTATCAGATTAGAATTTGATTTAGATTTTCGATTATCTGTTACATTCTGACTTGTATAATGTGGACCTCCCTCCACAATAGATACAATTAGCTTTCAATCCATGTTTCTTAGTTATCAGAATCTCATGATTGTCCTTTTTTTTTTTCTTCTTCATTCTCTAAAATCTATCAAATTCCAAGAATCCTAAAAATCATTAACTATCTTTTTTTTCTAGTTGAAGAACTATTCAGATTAGATAGATTATATTTCAGATTATTTGAATTCGAATATAGATACCTCTAAAGAATATGGATAGAAATCAAATTTGAATTTTCAAATATCCATTTACGTCTCTAGTTTTAAAGGCGATTATCGGCTTATCGCCGACAAGGTGAGGGAGATACAAAGAATGGTTATTTTCTCTCCTTGTTTTGTTAATTCCAGGCCTAAAATTTCATTTGCAAGAAGCTTGCATGCAATAAATCGGCTTTATCATGTCAAAAGGTCAGTGGATTCAGGATCAGTGTAATCCTTCATCCATAAGGCTCTCAAGTCTTTCTGGATAAATTCGTTTTCAACCCAAAAAAATAAAATAAAATAAAATTTAGTGGGTACATTATTTTTTTAGCTGGTCCAATCTAGGTAAAGGTGTTAATCGGTTTGGTTTTGGTTTAAACGGTTTGATTCAGTTCGGTTCATATATATTTTGGTTGAAACCATAACTACACCATTTACTAAATGGTTGCACTTTCTGAAACCGCAATCATATAGTAAACGGTTTCGGTTTCCACGATTTTTAAACGGTTTCAATTTCACGGTTTTAAACGGTTTTGATTTCAATTTATTCCATACGGTTTCTAAACGATTAGCAATCGGTTTGCTAGTTTATTCGTATGTTTACTAAAATTTGCTTTTGGTGATAAACGATCAAATCTTGAGAATGTGAAATGCAAATCATTATGTTTTGTTAAAACAATCAAACAATTAAGCAAAAGAAAATATTTTGATAGAAACAAGTCTCAAGCGCATCTTACAAGTCAGTAAGTAATGCTTATAGCAGGGATTTTCTTCTTCTCCCCTCCTCCCAAATAATGGGTTATAATATTGAAAAATATATATTTAATATGCCATGGTATAAGTAAAAATTGTATTTTTATCAATATACATTCTACTTAGTACGTTGGATTAATTTGATTGGCGTTCCAAACAATGAGAAAGCTACCTCTAGAATTACTTGCAGGCTTGCAGCACTCAATGGCCTGCAGTACTCAATCTTTGAATCAAATGAGATATTAATGATATTTTGCAATCACCTTATTAAATCTTTAAACGGGTTAATTGGATCAGTATTGACGGTTTAAACGGTTTTGATTTTCATGGTTTCAATTCGGCTTGAAACCACGGGTTAAACGGCTTGGTTTGGTTTCAACCCATTTAGCTAATCAGCCTGAAACTTGAAACCATAACCACACCATTTACTAAACGATTTTGCAGTTTCGGTGTAAATAGATCGATTTGATTTCGGTAAACTATTTCGATTTCAAATTCACACCCTTAAATCTAGGTAGGTTTCCATTTATTGCACCTACAGTTCTGCCATTTCAGAGTATGATGTAGCAATTTCTAACTAGGATCATCCAAGTTCAGATTCCAATTCAACCCCATGTACTATTGTGCATCCCTATATATAGGTTTGTTGCATCGTTAAGTGTTGGCGGAAAATGGTGATGCAGCAACAAGGTCTTAATACAGGCTTTTGAGATTGCGGTTGTAAATTCTTTCTAATGACAATGTTGGAGGTGGGGACTCACTTCCCATGTTTGTATTTGTTCATGTTTTTCCTTATAATTTACTGTTGATTTATTTATAAAACAACAACAACCATAACCTTATCCCAACTCAATGGGATCGGCTACATGGATCCGGGGGTCAAGGTAATAATAATAAGCATAAGAATAGAATACTAAAAAGAAGTAAAATGAGGTAAAAGAATAAGTCAAAGCAATAGTCAAAGCAGTATCCTTGGGACATCCCCTATAAGGGATCGGCTACACGAGTCCTTGTCCTCCACTTACCTTTAATATAATCTGACCATTTTATTGGATATGTATATATGTCCAACAAACCTGGTTTATCAATCAGATTTTTTATTTTCATTTATGCATGATATTTGTTTATGGTTCCGCCAACACCTTTAACGAAAAAAGTGCAGGGAAAATGATGATAACTAGGAAGAGCTCATAAAGAATAGAATGCTTGATACTGTCGGCTTCAAGTGTAACTTGAATCTGTAGAATTTAGAATGCCATTCATGGTTTCGAGAAAATAATGTTATTAAATTATTAGGTAATTCTTGGATTAATTCAATGAATTTGTTTTTAAAATAAATTTTGAACAGACAGGCCAAACTGGCCTCGTATGTTCCAAAATTTACTTCTTCAAGCGGATCTTAGACCAAAATTTAGATTTGTCCAGATCTTTTTGCCACACTAAATGAACAAGATATAGTAAATGAGAAAGTTACTCAGGTGTCAATGATCAAGTAACCAGGTATAAGATTCTTGATCATTATTTAAAGGGTGCTACTTGTAGCATGAGATTAGAGATTAGATCACCTCAACGGCTCAAACACAAGAAGGAAGAACAATGAGCAGGATCATGGTGAAAACTAACCTACTTATCCTTCTTATAGTGGCCAGTAGTGTTTTGTTTGAGCCTTCTGGAGCTGCTACTCTTTTTGAGAAATTCCATGGCATACTTGCTTTTCGTGGGCAAGACCAGATGGGTTGTATCCTAGCACCTACAAAGACACCATCCCTAAGTTGAAGTTAATGTACACCTGGTCGACCTAGTTTCCTATGTTCTTAATTAGTCCTCATCTTTGATGAATGAGTTTGACAGAAAACTCAAATTTTATCAAAACTAAAGTCCAAAGGAGAAAAACTTATTTCAGAAACCAAAGTTTAATATCATGAAATCAAATAACGATTGAAAAAAGATAACCCTTAAGCTACTAATCCACCTTCAGCATGGCCATCAACAAGATAGTAATTCAACCAAGAAGAAAAAAATTACTAACAAAATCTATATCTAGGTCTCAATTGAGCATCCCAGATTACATCATTAACTATAAAACTAGGAAATCCAACCCAAACTGTCGTACTCATATTCTTAGTTGTATGCTTTGTAAGAAAATCTGCAGCATTGTTTGCCTCGTAGTAACAGTGATTGATCAACCAATTTGAGTTGTCCAAATATTTTTTAAAGAATCACCATTGTTGCTGGAATATCCATAGGATATTTTGATTCCTAATGCAGCTAACCACTGATTGTGAGTCATACTTAATCAAAAGGAACTCTACATTCAACTCCACTGCATGATGAATGCCAACAAAGAATGCGACAAATCCACCAAATAATTGGTAGTCACACCTTCATATTTTGCAAAACATCTAGAAGGGACACCATGACTATCTCAAAGAATGCCGCAAGCACCATGACTATTTTGGACACCATAACAAATTCACCTAATAATAATAATCTCTATTATATTCTCTAATGGTGATTGTGGTGGTAATTAATGGTCTTTTATTGGGTGAGTGTTTAATGAGTTAGTTAAAGGCCCCTAACATGCAATAGGACTATTGTACAAGTAATAAAATTCGTTAGGGTCTCATCTCAACCATATGATCCAGCATTTTTGGGATTTTTCCCATGTTTCTTCAACATGAGATGGAATCCTCACTAGCAAAATTGAGATTTAACTGAACAATGACCCTTCAGTATGAAATTCCGGGTTCTCGAGAAAACCATCATCAGATTATCCTCATTTCTTTGGAGAAAGAGAACAATAAGGAGTCACCACCTAAATTAGGGTCTTGGACACATTAATTTAGTTAGTAATTATGTATATTATATGTGTATAGTACACATATCTGAATGTTTCATTAATGTATTTCACCATACAAGTCCATAGATACGATAAAAAAAAGTGTTTCTTTATTAAGTACCATATTATGCACATAATACTTTAAGTTTGTTTGGGTTAACAAAAAGGGGGGGGGGGGAATTATTCATGTGGGGGGAGTGCAGTTTCAGCACATGCGTGAGGGCCAATGGGAGTGCAAGAGAAAACATCCGCAAAAGAATCATTTTTCCTTTCATGTCAATGCCCTTGCACATGCTCTGATCATTGGTCCCCCCGCACTGGGCCACAATTAGGCAACGATCTCTTGTCCTAGAGTAAAAGTTTGCATTTAAGGTTCATTCACAAAAAGCCTCACCCAATGTAATGTTAACTTTAGCATTTTCCCTTCACTAAACAAAACAAAAGAAAAAGAGGACTTGACAAAACAATCGGATTATAGGAATTTTGATTCAATCTTGATCCAGTTCTGGCGAAATCTACTAGAATTAGTTGCTTCAGGCAAATACTGAGATGGGGGGGTCATTATGTTAGAACTTTGTAGAACTTTATGTTTCAGTATCAAGAATTTTCAGAGCAATGTATTAATTTGGAAAAAAGTAAAAATGTTCCTAGGGAAATTACCTCCCTCTAGGAAGTAGATTATTTCTGATACCCTGGAAATACTTTTATGCAATTTCCCCACTAGATATTTGGGTGTTGAGATCTTTAAGAATAAAGAGTGAAGAAAGAAGCTCTATTGCAGGTTATGGACAGAGTGAAAGGGCGTTTGGCTGGCTAAAAGGGCAAACTCCTTTCTACGGCGGGTAGGGTGGAGTTATTTCGATCGGTCAGATCAGGGATGATTATTCGCATCTTTGCGGTATATTGGTGGTTATCCTATCCTCTAAATATTATGGAGAAATGGATAAGAAAATTTATATGGACAGGGGAGGTGGACACAATAAAGACGATCACTATTAAATGAGATACGGTTTGCTGACCTAGGGAGGAAGGTGGCTTTGGTTTTCGAAGACTTCGTGAAGTTAACTAGGCGATGATCAGTAAGATGGTGTGGAGAATTAAGCATGACAAGTCTATGACTAGATCTTTTCTAAGAGATAAATTGATTTGTCGAGGACATCTCATTCGGGGCAATCACTCATCATCTATATGGAAGGGAATTCACAAGATGTGGGAGTTTGTTTCATATCAGGAGAGATGGGTTATTAGGAATGGACAATCGGTGAATTTTTTGAAGGATAAATGGTGGGGCCAAAAGTGATAATTGTAGAGACTGACCCAGATGTTTCCATTATCAATCCATCGGCTAAGATGGGCAACTTTATTCAAAGAGGGGTATAGAATATTCCTGAGGTGAGATCTGACTTGTTTCAAAGAATTTTCCAAGCTGTGAAAGAAACAAAAATACCTTCATTTCCTATGGAGGATCGATGTTGTAGGAGATTGACAACCTCAGGGACATTCAATACTGCTGCAACATGGGAAGAGATTAGAAAGAAAAACCAAAAAGTTCCATGGTGCTCGGTGATTTGGAGCAAAGGGTTTCCCCAAGGCATTCGAATTTTGGGTGGCGGTTAGCACATGTAGACGCCTACTGATGACATGGTAAGAAGGAAAGGAATTTATATGGCTTCCACATGCAATCTATGTGGTGAGGATGAGGAAAGTATTTTTGCATATTTTCCTGAAGTGTCATTTTGCAGTAAGTGTAGAAAAATTTTCTTGAAATTTTTGGTCTGTCTTGGGAAGATCACCAATCTATAGAAGATTTGATCATGTGGTGGAAGAGAAAATCAAGATAAATAAACTTGAAGGAGTCTTGGATGATAGGATTTGTAATGATTTCGAAACATAAATGGTGGAAGCGAAACAAAAGAAGGTATGAAGGAAGGGACAAGATAGTTGCGTATGTTTTTAAATCTATTTGTCAGGAAATCAATATGTGCGGTGTGAGTATGAAAGGGGCTGTTAGGACACCTGGAAATGTAATTTTCTGCAGAAAACTGGGTTTGATGATCGAAAACAAGATCAACATGCGACCTAGTGAGGTGCATTGGTGTAAACCGAGGACCAACTGGATGAAACTCAACGTTTATGATAGTTCTCTAGGTAACCCAGGCAGAGCAGGTGTCCTGCGTGACAGTATGGGTCATGTGATTTATTCCTTTACCATCTTCATGTGTGTTGAGCCTATTATTGAGACAGAGTTTGAGGCGGTCTTGGAAGGTATTATATGCGGAAAAAAAAAAATACAATATTAGGGGGTTATGGATTGAATTAGATTCAGCCACTATGGTGACTTCCATTTAGCTCAATCATATTCCTTGGTTTGTTCTGTAAAAATGGGTGCTTGTCCTCCCATTTCTAGAGTCAATCCCATGGAAAATCACACAATTTTTTAAGGAAGCAAACCCTGTGGCAGACTACCTTGCAAAGATGGCAGTGAAGAATGGAATATCAAAGATGACGGTCAATTTTCCGAACCATATTTTAGAAGAGCTAGCGAGTGATGCTTGGGACAAGCCAAGATTTAGATTCTCTTAAGACTCCGCTTGCTCACTCTACTTATGGCCATGCCAAAGATGGAGATGATAATTTGTCCTAGGGGTTTAAGGCATTGTCTGGCACTGGGATCAATTTGGAAACTATTAAGATACTAGTTCAACGTTGCCCCAACTCAGCATATCAAGTTAATAGAAGAGGGTGGAATATTCTGCACATCATAGCAAATGATTGTCCGGATTCTTATTAATCTCAAAAAAATTTCAAATATTTGGTAGAAAAAGTTGAACTAGTTGGGCTTTTAAACCAGTGTGATCTTGATGGAAACACGCCATTGCATCTTGCATCCATCTGAAAGGATCAACACCTTATGGAATTTCTAAAAAAAGACGATCGAGTTGTCCGGTCTGTCATTAACAAGAAGAAAATGATAGCACAGGAAATCCAAGACGCTCAACCATTCAATGGAGATGAGGTAATCCTTTAACTTCATAGAAAAAGAATTGAGAAAAATTCTTAGCACTAACAATGATGCTGGATGGTTTTATCTTTTTGGGCATAGGCAGGCGACAACCCTAGTCCTAACAAGGTTACATCTGTAGTCAAAACTATTTCTAGGGCTAACTTGTAATGGATAGTTAATTGTAATCAGATCTTAAATTTCAATATTTTTAAGCTTAATTTGCTTAGAAGATGGTAAGCTAGATCTTATTTTGGATCCTATCTTGTTTAGAAGATGGTAATCATCTTTTCTTTTTTGGCTTTTTCCTCTTCCTTTCCACAGTCTTCTCATACATGCATGCATAAATACATTTTTCTTCGTATACTGAATTGTCTAAATCATTAAAAGTGTGAGGATAATATGTCTATCATCTTATGTCACTACAACAAATAAGGCCTATAACTGCAACTTTTTCCGCAGTAAAAGGTCTAAAAATCTGCAGCAATGGCCTATTGCTGCAAATTACCTACGGTTTTCTATCTAAAGTTTGAAGTGTCGTCACTAAGTCTATAACTGTGGATTTCACACCGCAAGGACAGGGTACTCTATGGTTGTGGATATTTAACTGCGAATGTTTTTGTAGCAAATCTATTGCTTCAGATTTCTAACTGCGAATTTTTTTCGTAGTAAATCTATAGTTGCGGATATTTAACTGTAGATGTTTTCACTGTAAACCTATTGCTGCGGATTAATAAAACTCCAACCCTTTCTCAAACAGAGGGCTTTTTTTTTTTTGCTAAAGGCTCAAAGTGATTTTATTGAATAAATAACAATACAAAGGCATCAAGTGAGATTTTTTTTACCCCACCTTCGGCATGGCCATCAGTAGGGAAAAAGAATCTCGATTACAATATACTAAAGCCGGACTAGGAAAAAAATATCCAGCGCTATTTCAGGTTGAATTGGCATTTTGAAAGCCACATTCTGCGTGTTGAAGGTCCTGCAAAATTTTTCCATAAATCTGAATGAAAGAGTGATGCGTGCCATCATGGTATCTAGTGTTTCGCTCTCTCCAGATATTGTCCAAAATTACCACAAACCCTATGGTCCAAGCATTTTTCATCGCCATAGTTTTCTTTTCCTAATCCACCATTGGGATAAGTGATGAAGATCAACTGGCCTAGGCCAAGTTGTACCAAAGCGCTCCAAAATTTTTTTCCAAATTTCCATAGAGAAAGAGCAAAATAGGAAGACGGGATTGAAGGATTCAACATCTAATCCACAGAGACAGCACTTAGACGCTAGGGGGATGCTTTTAAGGGCAATTATATCATCTGTAAGAAGTTTTCTATGCATCAATCGCCACCCAAAAACTGATTGACGGTGCTGAAGAACTTTGTTCCAAACTAGAGATAGCCATGGAATCTTGGGATTTCTCTTTCTTATTTCATTCCAAGCAGAGAAGGAAGAAAAAACACCAGAGGGAGTCCTACTCCAGATGCAGCGATCTTCCATGTCAACCTGAGGAATGCTAATTTTTTTTTGCATTAGAGAAAAACCTTCTTAAAGGCTTCAGAGTGAACTTCGAGAATTTTCCATCTGCCGTCTGAAATTATTTCAGAGACTGTGGTCTTAGAACTGATCAGCGGTGAGAGAGCATTGCCACAGACGTCCACTATGGATGCTTCCCCCATCCAAATGTCATTCCACAGGTTGATTTTTTTCTCGTTCCCTGTGATCCATCTCTCTCTGCTAGATATGAATGACCACACTTTGTGGATTCTAGGCCAGATTGAAGAAGGTCTAAGAAATTTTTTAGGCTGCCCTTTTGATAGAAAACGAGCCTTAAGGAAGTTTGAAGAATTTGATTCCCCTTGCTTTATATTCCATGCCTGCTTAGCAAGCAAGGAAATATTTACGTCTCTTATTCTGCGAATCCCCAAACCTCCTTCATCAATAGGTTTGCAAACCTGATCCCATTTGACAGTCTGTGTCAATGTCTCCTGACCAGATAAAGTTTCTCATCCACTTCTCCATTTGCGCATCATGGAAGATGACCACCAATAGATTGAGAAATTGTGCACTGGCATACTTGATATAATTGATGGAACTAGCTGAACTCGACCAGCAATTGAGAGGGTCTTTCCTTTTCAGCCTAATACACGGTCTCTAATCTTATCCAGGGTAGGCATCATATATTGATTTTTTACTCTGCCTTTGAAAATTTCCACGCCAAGGTATTTTGTGGGGAAATTACATGCTGGGATTCTCATAGTCTCCACAATAGCCTGCTTCCTTGAAGAAGATATCGGCCCCATGAATTGCTTGCTTTTTTTCAGGTTCACTACCTGCCCTGAGAACTCCTGGTACTTTCTGATGAAATTATCCAAGTTTCTGAAATAATTGCTAGAAACATTTATGAAAATAAAAATATCATCAGCGAAGAGGAGATGAGTAGGAACAGACACACCTCTAGGGCCCTTTAAGGCTTTGATTCCCTTTACATGGAGAAGATGCTTCATACCTCTGCAGAGAACTTCTTCAACAATAATGAATAAAATTAAAGAAATGGGATCACCTTGACGAAGACCCCATTCAACTCCGAAGTAACCAACTGGACCTCCATTTAGTATAATGGAAATTTTGGAAGTGGAGAGGATTTGGGAAATCCATTTTAGCCAAGTATCAAAAAATCCAAATTTCTTAAGGACTTTAAGAATAAAATCCCAAGAAATTGTATCGAAGGCCTTCTGAATGTCGATTTTTGCTCCTAACCTGCCACTTCTTGTAGAAGAGTGCATAATATTCGCCAGCTTGGATGCCAATGCAATATTTTTATGAATGAGTTTCCCTTTCTGAAAAGCTCCTTGTTCTTCCTAGATTATTCTAGGGAGGAGGAAGGGCAATCTAGTTGCAAGCATTTTTTATAATACTTTACAGAAGAAGTTTCCCATGCAAAGGGGTCTGAATTTATCAAGAGCCATAGGCCCATTAATTTTGGGAATTAGGACTAGTAGGTTATTGTTCATACTCGGCGACATCGATCCAGAAGTAAAGAAATCGCACACAGCTCTTTCGAAATCTCCGGATATAATATTCCAACAACATTGAAAGAAATAACCAGGATAGCCATCTGGACCTGGCGAACTGTCAAGGTCCAAATCCCACACAGCGCGCTTCATCTCATTAGGACCTGGAATGTTATCCAAGGATAGAAGATCTACCCCTAGTTAGTTAATTCGCGTTTAAAACGCCGTCCCCTTTTTTTGCCGTTTTAAACGCCATTTGTCGAATTTTTCACAGAAAGTCGGTAAAAAACGGGAACGGGGCTATTTGAAGTTTTTTTGCCGTTTTAAATGCGTACCCGTTTTTTTGATAGTAAAAAAACGGGTTTTAAAAAATATAAACGTTTAAAACGGGGCTATTTGTTTTGATTGTTATCTAGGTATTTAGAGAATTATTATGCCAATTTATGTCTATATATTGCCTTTTTTTGACACCGTATTATTTAAATATAAACGTTTAAAACACGTATCGTCCGTTTTTTATTTTTTTCCCGTTTTTACCGTATTTGACCGTATTTTTTACCGTCCCGTTCACGTTTTGATATGTTTAAAACATGCCCGTACCGAACAATGTTTTTTGCCGTTCCCGTTTTAACTAACAGAGGATCTACCTCATCAATAAGCCGTGGAATAGCCTCAAGCAAATCCAGATGATCCGTCACAGGAGCTCCCTTATGAAACTCTTCATAGAAACTAGAAATGTAGCAAGCTATTTCATCTCTATCAGAAATTATAGAGCCATCAGATTTTTTTACTCTGCGAATAGTGTTTTTTGCTCTATTAATTTTTGCATAGACATGAAAAAATTTAGAGTTGCGATCCCCCTCCTTCAGCCATCGAGTCCTTGACTTTTCAGCCCATAATTTTTCATGATTTTTCATGGCTACAAGGTAGACTGTTTTTGCGTCAGCTTCTTGACCAAAGAGGGAATTGTCCATTCCCGTAACTCGATTTGAGCTTGAATTTGGTCCAGAGCCTCTCTCGTTCTGACCAGTTCAATCTCAAAGTTAGGAAAATTTTCCCTAACCCAAGATTTAATGGTCGGCTTCAGGCTTTTTAACTTTTGGGCAAGGATATAAGATGGCGGCCCACAGATGCTATGACTCCATGAATCAGAAACTTGCTTCAAAAAATCAGGGTGCTCTGTCCAAAATTTATGAAATCGGAAAGGACAATTTGCAGGTCTAGGGCAAGCTTCAGAGTGACAAGGATTGGATTGTGATCAGAAAAGTCCCTCGGGAGGACCAATTGAGAACAATCCTAGAATGTGTTCAGCCAATCCTCATTACAGAACCCTCTATCGAGAACTGCAGAGACATTTCCCCTTTTTGTATTATTGGTCCAAGTGATTTTTGGAACCTGAGATGCTAGTTTTATCAAGTTACATGAATCAATCATAGTATCAAATTCCACAGCAGAGCCGAGGTTAAAGGACCCAGGTCCCCTCTTTTCATGAGATACAAGGGTCGCATTGAAATCTCCAACCACCGCCCATGGCTCAACCGACACTGACATTGTCTCAAGCTCCATCCAAAGCTCCCTTCTAATAGCTTTGAAATGGCTATTGTGGATTGACGAAATCGTAATAAAGTTCCCTTTCCAATCTACTCGAACTGTAATTTGCTGTTCAGAGCTAGATAAGATCAAAGGTTTAGAAATACCTCGCTTCCAGAGCAGCCACAGATTTGGAGGTTTTTCCCTTCTACTATTGCAGATGACGTCTGCATCAAAGCCCAATTTACTGAAGTAGTGTGTTGGGCACTTATTCACATCGATCATTGGTTTAGCCAGGCAGAGAAAATCTGGGTCTTTGTCTCTTATAATTTTCTTCAGAGCCATCCTTGTTGAATCCTTCTTGAAGCCTCTCACATTCCAGAAGAGAATCTTCATGGATTACTTTTTTTGTGTTGCAAGACGATCAGACCTTCTAGCCTACGCCGCTGTGTCCACCCCTTTCTCATTTCTCTGGGCAAAATGCAACTCAAATTCAGTAGCTTCAACAAGCTTATCAGCCTTGTCGATCTCCTCATGATGCACCTCCACTGCTCCTCCATGCAAAGATGTGGACGGAATATATGAGACTATGTTCTCTGTCTCACGATTATCCTGGGAACTAGGATTGGGCAGCGAACTTGATACATAAGATACTCTCCCATTACTATTGTGTGTTGGATGTCCATTACTAAGAATAGGTTCGGTTGTAGGGGATCGGCTACTCTCCAAATCTTGATGTCTCTCACTTGAAAAAGGAAGGAGAATCTCAATGGACCCCACATTTCCTTGCATTGGAAGTGTATTTGAATTCAAAATCTCATTCTCTCTCGATAAAGAAGGAGATCACAAGATTTCCATTCTATCATTAACTGCCTTGTTTGGTGCTATTGAGTCCGCAACCAGTCTGCCACCGGTCTCCTCTCCCTACCCACCGACATCAACCTCATTGTGGTGGCCCTCATCGCCATTGAAGACGAAGGGGGTGTGGGAAGCTCTTTTTTGAATTATATGGCGGACACCAGTCCCTTTTATTTGTTTTTGAATTATATAAATGTTGTTAGGGAAAGGTTTCTTCAAAAAAATACATGAAAAAATTAGACATGTATCAACAACAGACAACATGAGTTGTCAAACATGGTAAACTGAAAAAACCTTGACAAGGAAATATTACAATAGTTAAATGAAGATATCAATCAATGCATTATGTTTGAGATTTAAAATGTAACCGCAAGCGTACGGATCAGTGTAGCTACGGGTCGAACTCAGGGAGAGCAGCCACTTTATTTTTTTTTTCTTTTAATAATGCAAAAGTGAACCTATTAATGGTTGTGATCTAATTCTAACTACCGTCCTAAACATATATATCTAAAATAACGTCTTAACCATTCGTCATCTAAGAATTCAAAGACACAAGCCACGCAATTAAAATTAAATAAATAAATAAGTGAAAATAAACAACCCACGCAATTAAAAATAAAAAATAAAGGGAAAAAATACTGAAATAAAAATAAAGTAAAAGAAAGGGGAGAAAGCTAGAGAGAGACTCACAAGTAGGTTTCTCTACTTAGCTCGAGGGATGCATCATAATATGAGCTTCCCTACTTGACCAGAGAGTCACTCTTACAAGGGTTACTCTACTTGGCTTTAGGGAAAGGGAGACAATTAAAATAAAAGTAATAAATTGATGGTTCTATGGCTAGGAGGGGCAAAGCCAACACATACACTAGCCATGAACCTTGGGGGAAAGGGATAGCAATAATGTAACGACTGAAATT
>NC_056567.1:4656948-4659202 GCF_013358625.1 Macadamia integrifolia | reverse complement strand
CCCACCTTTGGACTGGTTCTTGATTCACTTTAAGCACTTTCTCTTGTAAACTTGAAAACTAAAAAAAAAAAACAAGAAAAATAGAAGTAGTACTATCCAAAGTGGGGCAAAATGTACACTTATATCCCTAAGATTTCACACATTATTGTGCTCATCACATTACTACTGTAAAACAAACATCAGTGGTCAGAGCCTTACAGGATAAGAAAGAAATAATGACACAAAAGATTATGTTGACAACTTGACATACAAAAGCACACCAGAAACAGAATCAAAGACTCAAAATATAGTGCACAAAATGCACTATGTTGTGCAGTGCTCCCCCCGCCCCCCGGTGTTTTTTTGTTGACATAAAAGAAGCACACCAGAAACAGGAATCAAAGACTCAAAATATAGTCCACAAAATGCACTATGCTATGGTGTGCTCCCCCCGGCCCCCGGTGTAGTGTGTACATTCTGTGTGGCTTACGTGTCCTTCATAGTTGTCAAGGCAACCCAAGTTGTTGGAGGGGCACCTAGGCAACAAACCAACCACCTAGGAAATTACCTAGGCACCCTAGGCATGCAATAAATGTAATATAGCAATGATTTTATATAATTATGCTTATATGCAACATAGAAGCCATATCAATGCAATATGATATAATTATGTTATAAACGACCTAATATGAGAAAAACAACATATATAAAATAAAAAAATAAAAAGACAAAGGATATAATTTAAGCACATTCACAAAAACAAAGCAATAAACATATATCAATTTAAACTCGTGAAGTGTCAAAATTGACCAAGGCCAATGTGGTGTTCAAGCCGGTCACCTAGGCCAAGGGCAATGACCTTTGTTGTAGCCTTCCAAGCGCCTGGAGCTTATGAAAGTGCCAGCACAAACCTCCAAGGCATGACAATACTTGCAAAAGCAACTGCCTTCAAAGCTTTTGTTGTATCAGATGCAATTTCTCTATCATGTTTGTGGTATGTCTGCACTTCAACAAAACACTAAGGAGAAGCTTAGGCATTAGAGTTCCAGAGTATCATGATATCATCACATATCTCATGTTCATAACAATTAATGCAGTGATGGTAACATATATGACTGGCGTATATGCAGCTTTGGATTCCACTCATGCTTTCTGGGTTGGGATTCTAGTTATTATAGTGGTAAGTGTTAAACCCATTGTTGCATCAAGCACAGCTATTTTAGGATATGCCCTCAATTTTATACATCGGCACATAAGAGTGAGCAAAACACTATTGACGAGTATGAAGAAAATTTGATGATTTTCATATAAATGCGCAAAAATGGAGCTAATTTGAATACTTTTGATATGATAATGCATGTATGGTGATGTGAGAGGCCATCCTAGTTAGATGATGCGCTATGCATGGAATGAGTACATATAGGAGATGATGCCATGATGGTATTATATGATAAATATATAAGTTCACGTATATATGCCATGATGGTATTTATAATGGATGGAGCATATCAACAAGAGTTTGAGTTACACTCTATCTCGGACATTATCACCTCCTATGCTAGCTTATCTTCTCTTATTTTGTAGGAGTCTCACTGATTGTCAATCTCTACATCCTATTAAGACTCCTGCCTCACTAGAGTTCCATATGATATCAAACCCTATCCTCTCATAGAGTTTGTATTCTAATATAACTACTCCTATTAGATCTCCTTATCAGATAGAGTTTCCAATCATGTGGATTCTTATCTAGGCCATATATATAGACCACTAGGTTGTAATCTTCTCAAGTCAAGCAATACAATGTAGTTTCAATACTTAACATGGTATCAGAGCGCCTAGGGCCAACGCCCATTGATCCCAATATTTTTTTTTTTTCTCTTCTCAGTTATCTCCACTTCCCATTGCCGCTAGTTGCTACTACTTTCTTCTTCCATTGTTATAGTTAATCCCTCTTATCTCCATGATGTCTACCAAGCCACCACCATCAATCACTACTACCGCCTCTAATACAAATATACTTACTTGTCTCAAAAGCTCCAACGAATTTGTTGTCATTCAAGAGTCAAATGCTCCAATGAGCCTCACCCCTAAACCAAAATTTTCTTTTCTCTTCTATATTATCTCTTGTTGTCCTGTGGCCTTTTTCATACTATTATGGCCAACCCTACTCCCATTAATGATCTAATTGAAAGCTCCAATGAGCATCAACCTAAACTAAATTTTCTTTTATTCTTCCCTTTCTTCTCTTTTCTTTCAGTTCTCCTTTTTTTTTTTT
>NC_056567.1:4614797-4656848 GCF_013358625.1 Macadamia integrifolia | reverse complement strand
ACCGGTGGGCCAGACTACCCACCTGTCTGACCCACCCGTGTGGCCCCGAGGGTGATCCTTACGTCCGATTGGACCCAAATCGGGCGTGTGACCTTCTTTTGACGTTCTAAACACGATTTTATCATCGGATTTCATTAATTTTGATCCTAAAATGGTGAAGTTCTAACCCCGCTCAATTATGTTAGGTTCACCAAATCCGACCCGATTCGCACCAGATCTCACCCGTACCGAACGGGAATCCTTGTACGTTACAGGTAAGTGGGGAGAGGACGTTTGACCTTGTTTCAAGGCATTGTTTGGCATTCATTTAAATATATCTAGTCTAGTCATGCCATCATAAATATGCTATGTAGTCTAGTCATCCCACACATGGATGTGCATATGTGCTATGTTTACTTTCCAAATGCCAATTGAATGAGATGTATATGTTGAATGTGGACATCATTGTGCATGTGGCATTGATAGACTAGATGCCGTAGTCGGCTTGGAGACGAGTGCATTGGTGACCCGTGGAATGGGACACGGAGGCACTATGCAATCGTACTATTGTCATATAAGAGCATGCGGTATTAGGATTCTCACCATCCCGTGCTACGACCCTTCCCAACAGGGGTTGAGGTGTTGGGTTATCATTTGGGGGGAAGCAGTGGTCGCGGTCATCGGGTCACTGTGGCGGTTAGACATAACGCCCGACGGGTCATGTAGGACAGTCGGCAACCCCGGTGGTACATTCAAGAGGGCCAATCGTACTGCTTTTAAATTACTGGAGTCAGCACCTTTATTTTCAGTCATTTACATTTCTGTTGAGAGCCAGTGGATGGCATTGTCTTTACTTTTTCGAGTACTCACGGTGGGCCTTCTCCGACAGCCCTATGGGCGTATCGCGGGAGGGAGTTCGCAGCTCGTACCCGGAGTATACGCTCACTATGGTTGTAGTAGCACTAAAACCAAGGACTTAGTAATGTTGCTTAGGTGGATGTGATTTAAAATGTATAGCATGGCATGTAGTGCATATGATGTGTTGTGATGTGTGGACTGTTGTGTGTGGTCCATCTTTCTACTTACTGAACTAGTGAGCTAATCCCACGTGTACACCCCCTTTTTAGATGATTTTGCAGGTCATACATCTGAGGAGAATGGGGTGGGTCCCACAGTCGAGTTTCCTAAAGAGGACTGGTGGACCCCTGAGGAGTTAGAGCATGGCGCCGACTGCTCGTGCGAGAGTTGTGCTGCGGGACAGCAGTTTTGAGGTCAAGCTGAGCTCCACCTTTGGGGCCGTGCTGAGCTCCGCTGTGTACTCTGATTGTTTTGATGATTTCCTGTATATACTTGATATATGAATTATACTTTTATTGTGTAATTATCATACCTTCGGGCCTACATGTATATAATTATTGTATCACAATTCGGGTATCAAGTATATGGGATTTATTCACAGGTAAAACTTAGTCTTCCGCTGATCTGATGAACTTATGTTAGTTGTGCGTATGTTGTGGTGGAATACAGTATCTGATGATCCTGGCAGGTTTTGGTTAACCGGTGTTAACTCGGTCACTGGCCCGATTCAGTGTGAACGGGGTGTGACAACATGTGTCCGCATCCGAGGTCCCCTCCACCAGAATTGTTGGTCGCAGACGATTTCGATCTTGGTTACATAGATCAATGCCCTCCAAACAGCTCTATTCGAGGTCATACTAAGGTCAAGAAATAACCTATGTATGTCTTTCCTCACTACTTCTCCTATAGTCATTATAGGCCTACCCTTAACCCTTTTAAATCCTTTCATCTGAATCCGATCACTCCTCACTAGGGCAATCCTAATGCCTCCATTGAACATGGTCATGCTACCTCAAATGACTTTCTTAGAGCTTGTCCTCAATTGGAACAACTCTCGAATCAGCTCTAATATGGTTATTCCTTACTTTATCCTTCCTAATTTTGCCATATATCTATCTCAGCATCTTTATCTTTGCTACACTTAGCTATCTATAACGTTTCTTAATTGCCCAATATTTCACCACATACATCATAGTTGGTATTACGACTTTCCTAAAGAATTTTCTTTTAACTTTACAAGAAAATGTTGGTCACATAACACTCTGGACGTACCTCTCTATTTCATCCATCCCACTTTAACTTTTTGAGAAACATCATCCTTTATATGACCTTCTTTATTTATGATTGATCTCAGATATCTAAACTAATCACTTTGTGGTATCTCTCTTCTCAAGTTTCATCATTTCGTTATATATCTTAGTGTAACTAAATTGACACACCATATACTCTGTCTTCATTTTACGTACTCTTGATTTCAAAGTTGATCTCCATAACTCCAACTTAGTGTTAATCCTTGTTATTCTCCCATCCACCAAAATAATATCATCAGCAAAAAGCATATACCACAAAACCTCATCTTGAATGTTCCTAATTAAAGCATCCATGATAAACGTAAATCAGGCTTAAAGTTGATCATTGATGTAACCCAGTTGTAATTAGGAATATATAATATTCATAAATTTTTTTTTATATAATATTCTTAATTAATAACAACAGCAAGGAACTCTTAACCAAAGCTTACTTGGGAACATAACTCTGGCACGAATGTATAATTAGAAATGTTAGGCAGTGCCAAATGCAGTGTAGGAAAGAGAACAACAAAATAATGTCTTCCACTATATTAAGAGTTGGATGATTAAAGGCGGTTCTCTTGTCCCTTTTCATGGCAGATTGGAGGATTCAGTGTAGTGTAAGGATTAACATTTTCTACAGATTCCAAAAAAATAGTCTCTGAATTAGGCATTAGAGTGGACAAGTCTCATTTTGGAGGTTCCCTATTACAAATAACAAACCTTAAAAATTAGGGCAAAAAAGGCAGTTGAAAGGGAATTTAGACCCACACCTGGTCGACACAAACATGAATAAATCCCACCTGACTATTGGAGCTTTTTTTTTTTTTTTTTTTTTTTTTTTTTTTTTTTTATGAAAGCCTACTGGAGCAATGGATTGGGCAATAAGCGAAAGGGATGTGGAAGGGCGACATTTCACCCTCGTGAGAGGGAGAGTTTTGTTTGTTTCATCTACAACTTCCATGAGTCTTCATCACCACTCAACCCTTTACAGAGAAACTTGCAGACATCTGCCTTTATTACTCTCTTGAAAACACCATCAACCAACCCATGATCATGAAGCGAAAAATCACGAAGACTGGCATGTCTCTGAAGAAGAAGAAGAAGTTGTAGGGGTTGCTTTTGAAGGAACCCAGAGCTTTAATGGCAGCGGGTCTACGGGTCACTGCATACCTTATCCAGGCATTTGGTACCGTCTCGAAAACTTTCCCTTTCCCTCATGGTTTTAAGTATTGGTATCATATTGGCCGTATTGATCATATTGTATTAGTATCAATTGAGATAGATCCCTAACCTACCAAAAAAAAAAACGAAAAGAGATGGATCCTTGATCTTTGACCAATGCAAATTGATTATTCAAATCATTTCAAGAGTAAAATAGTAAAAAGTAATACTTTTCAAAAAGCAAATTCGATCTATACTCACCAATCCGATCTTTTTTTCAATCCAAATTATATCCGATAGATACCAATACTGATACCATTTTCCTTTTCTTTTTCCTTTTCCAAACATTTTGATTCCCGAAAAGTTTAGTTGTTTAATAGTTGTAAATTCATAGGACTACACACTGCACAATACACACAGGAAGAGAATAATGATGAGAGAAAAATATCCCATGAACAAGAGTCAAAGGTTTGAAAAAAACAACGAAAGAAACATTGAGGAGTACAGACTTTTTAATGAGGCGTTCCCGTATTGAAAGGTGAAGCCATGGCACTTGGGTATGGTCCTCTTGAACGTATCTTCAAGGGCTTTGATTTTGTTTAAATAAAGAATTCAAAGGTTGGGAAGAAAAAATGAAAGAGACAATAAAGAGTATAGACTTTTTAATGAGGCATTCCAGTATTGAAAGGTGAAGCCATGGCACTTAGGTATGGTCTTATTGAATGCATCTTCGAGGGCTTTGATTTTGTTTAAACAAAGAATTAAAGAATCCAAAGGTTAGGAAAAAAATGAAAATAATATTAAGGGGAATAGACTTTTTAATGAAGTGTCCACATATTGAAATATGAAGCCATGGCACTTCGGTATGGTCTTCTTGAATGTATCTTCTAGGGCTCTGATTTCGTTTAAGTTGAATCAGACTGCCATGACCTCATCGGTTTCATAAATTACCCCTTGACGATTGCCCATTTTTCTACGTAGTCTCTCATTGAGGATATTTGCAACGTCGCGGCCACTTTAATCTTATTCCAACTTGTTCTAATTAACAAATAGTCTCATTTTCTACATTCATAAAATAAAGTTTCTGTCAAAATAAACAATATTGTGACTTACTATAAAGCAGAGTCGAGACTCGAGAGTCGAAAGTCGTGCCACGTGACTCCATGAGTTTGGATAATTTTCCAAGATGGTATTTTGATAGCCCCTCACCGGCTACCCTTGGAGTCTCGATCGGTTCTTGTATGTATCTTTTGCCGACACATATAATTTACTAAATTTTACTACCACGATTACCTACAAGGTTACAATACTGTTATCACTCTCTCTCTTTCTCTTCCGACTTAAATGCCTTTTATCTCTCTTTTCTATTTAAATGCCATACATTATTTTTCTTTATATATAGATAAAAAAAATATTTTCTATTTTTATTTAAATTATTATTTCTTATTTTAATTAATTGATTCCAACAATATTTATACTAAAAACCCAAGTCCAAAATAGGCTTCATATGAATGGAAAAGGATATTAAAAAGGTATTTTGGACTTGTACTAAAATCCTATAGAGATTTGTGAACACTAAGATGATGGCTGAACCGTCCTCTATGACTGAGGAAAAATTCTTCCTCTTTCATTTTTTTTATTTGGTTGTTTTGTATTGGTATGGTAGATGATTTTAAGTGAGCTTTAAAACAAAATTGTTAATGAAAATTAAGAGAGAGAGAGAGGATGAACTTTTAAAAAAAAAATGGAAACAGATAAAAGGAGTCCACTACTTAATAAAGCTATTTTAAATGAGGAAAAAAATTCTGATAAACTGTGGGGAGAGAGAGGGAGTATGGGAAAAGAGAATAGGAGATAAAATAGGAAGAGAGAGAGAGAGAGAGAGAGAGAGAGAGAGAGAGTGAACTAAAGGAAATAAAAATGAAAAATGAAAGAGATAAGGGAGTCGACTATTTTGTAGGATTATTAATAATAAAAGAATGTTAAATCATAATTAAAAAAAAATTTGATAAACCGTGAGGAGAGAGAAGGGGTAGGGAAAAAGAAAATAGGAAAAGATTGGTAATCGGTCAAAAAATTAAGAGATAATGAGTGAGTTACACACGTCCACCTCTCAGTTGTATGATAATCGAAACTCAAGTTCTCTTACGAGGATCTGATTCAGACTCCTGAGTCAGTGGGCTCTTAGGGATGTGGGGCCCAATCTTGGACTCTATTGATCCAAATCCAATGGTATGGATCGCTATGCATCAAGGGCCACTCTTTTCAAGGGCTGTCCACCTCTCACTCGCCTTCAGGATGAATCGTGCATAGAGAGTAACTTGGGTATCAAGGAATATCAAATTTACAATGTTAAAATTACTAAAATACCCTCATATGCTTTTCTCCACTCAATGATTGGACTTGTTGGGACGATCCCTACAGTTTGTACAGCAGAACTTCTCAATCACTCCAAATATCCAATCAAATAGCACCAAATGGCCCCCTGAGTCAGTGGTTGCTGGGCCCCTCCCTATCTCATTATTTCCAACTTCTTCCCTCTCTCTCTACTCCGTTTCACACGGCTTTTCGCAGTTTGACAATTGTACTGTCCATTCCCCATTCCTCCTCTTCTGGTGAAATATCTTCTGCTGTTCTTCACCGGTTACTGATTCTGATATTTTTTTAAGGTCAAGGAGGGAAGAGGAAGGAGATTCTTCTCTCATCACCTCTTTTCATTTTTCTTTTCTCTTCTATACCTGATCTCCAGCTGCCATAAACGATTCATTGAGGTTCATGGATCCTCCCCAGCTAACCGGGTTTGTCGTAATCACTCTCCCACCTGCAGACGACCCCTCTAAAGGTAAAACCATCACTGCTTTTACTCTCTCTGATCCTCCTTCCTCGGCACTTCAACAACAACAACAACAACAACAACAACAACCCCAGTTTCAACAACCACAACAGCAACTACAGTATCTCCCCTTCCGATCTCCACCGGACCCTGAACGCTCTTTCTATACTTTCAGAAGAAGAGCACTCTTTTCCATACCAAGAATTGTTTTTGGTTTTCTGGGTATCGCTCTGTTAGCGTGTATCTTGTGGAATTCTGCTTATTCGGAGACCCTTATCGAACTTCGAGGTCGCCAAGATGATGATAAAGTCAACTCATTTCTCTTCACTTTGTATCCTAAAAAGGGTGCTGGGCAATTGTTTCACAGAGATGTTGAGCTTAAATTGGGGAGATTTGTGGAGAGAAATGCAGAGGATACACTGCTCATGATCGGTGCTAGATTGAAACAGAGACAGAGTAACAAATTACTTTCTTCTTCGTCGTCGTCAGTTGATCCATCCACCATTTTTCCTCTCAGAGGGAATATGTATCCAAATGGGTACGTGTATCTTTTAAAAGCTACAATCTGATTAGTGTACTTCCCCACCCCCCCCCCCCCAATGGGAATTGTTCAGAAACTGGTTCATATTTGAAAATTTTGGATGATTTCTTTTTTACCCTCGTTATCACATTATTATTTGAGAAATCCACCTTCTGTCCAGAATCAGTAGGGAGCGATACCAGATGAAAGTAAACTTTGTACTGTTATCATCAACATTGTCGCTTTGTGGTTAAGGGAAGCAATGAGCAGATTAAATAGTTGACTTTGGGAAATAGGGGTATCAGTTCAACTGGAATCCCCTTTTATAAATTTGGGCAAAATATAAAGTAATGATTGCTGAAAACCATAGGATTCTTAATCATGAATCTGATCTTCCAAGCCCATTGTTTTCTCAAATATGGATTTAAGCATGGATTGTTTATAATTTTCTGGATTTGATGCTTGAAGATTTCTAAGTATATGTTGTAAATCTTATTTCTTTTCTGTTTGATAGTTACAATATCTAAAACAAAAGGTGTTGCTTGTAAATGTAACAAACGAGAAGGTAATTTTTTGTGATTGGAACTGCAACACAGGAACATGTTACCGCAGAGTACAAACTTAGAATGGAGTATCAAAAGAATTTATAAATAACTAATCTATTTGGCTGTTAGTTCAATGAGATCTTGGTCCCTAGAGGATGTCTGTGGAACTTCCATGTGATTTGTGAATATCTATAAATTACCGTGGATGAAAATTAGAAAAACAATGTAACTATCAGTAGGTACAGTTAGATGCAGTTTTTATCAACTGAAACAAGAAATTAATTACAGTTTCTGCTAGTATTTTTGGGCCAATACAAGCCATTATAAAAGTGATTCTTTTCAATAGAAACTGCCTTGAAACTTTTAGGCAAGCGTAAGAACATTTAACCATTTAATTACAGTTTCATTTCCAGGCATGATGATACTAAATTCTTCCTTGATTGCTTGTGTCTATCATTATAAACAATAGTTATGTTTGCAAAACAATAACATGTATTCTCTATATATAACACAAAAGGCTCTTAATATAGTGTGGATATGTAAATATTGTGTTTAAGAAAGTAGTAGGGACTAGAGAGGAACTTCCGCTCATTTTCTTGGATCCTTCGTTTTTCTGTTCTTTCTGATTCTGTAGAATGTGTTCCTTAAGCTTGATAATTGGAAAATCCGTTAAGATATCCAAAAGAAAAACTGGACAAATGAACTTTTTAGCATTACCTTTTATAGTTAAGACAGATAATTTTTTATTTTATGCATCATCTATTTATTTCGGAACTATGAGGATGCAAATTCGTTGCCATTGTTATCAAGTTCATAGGTATCTGGAACGTATGATGTGATTTATTGATACTAAGGCTTCATCTCATATACTTACTGTAGGCTGTATTACGCATTACTACTTGTTGGGAATCCACCAAGGCCTTACTATCTGGACATGGATACTGGGAGTGATTTGACATGGATTCAATGTGATGCCCCGTGCATTAGCTGCGCCAAGGTACACTAGCGTGTGGTAGTTCAAAATTTTGTCCTAGTATGAGTCATTCTCTTAGGCTCCGTTTGTTTTAACATAAAATATTTTCCTCGAAAATAATTCTTATCTCTAAACATTTTTTGCCAAATTTATTTTACATTTTTTCTGCCCTTTATCATTTTTTTGGTTGGACATGACAAAGAAGCATATTCGGGAATGTTGGGTGAGAGAAAGAAATCCAGCAATATGATGGGGTGGAGTCCTCCTTGGTGCCACATTTATCAAAGATCAACATATCACCACTTTTTAGGAAGATAACATTGTGAAATTTGAAATTGAAATTATTTTCTATCTTTTTGTATTGTTTCTTGTGCAATTTTCTGTGCCTCCATTTTCAAAAAGTTCCTATTGAGCATGAGCACTTTAGATTCCATTTAGACCTTGTTTGTTTCAACTTCAAAAGGCCAATTCCTGATGCAGTTAAGTCACCTAAATGGACTTATTTTATTACAAATAAGCCTTGGGTTGTGTTATATATGTGTTAGACATTTAGTTCAATGGGTTTTCTTTGTAATGGGCCACTTTAATAGGCCTATAATATGGGTAGAGGCTAGGCATACGACATTAGTTGAGTGAATTTATTTCATTATTTTAATTATTATTAAGTGTTTTATTAAGGCTGGATTAAGATTCTATAAGTCCAGTTCTCTGTTATTTCAGTTTCCTAGCCAGTTTAGTTTACTTGATTAATTAAGGATTGGGTTAGGCCTTTTCCTTCTTAGTATTTGAGTCTATTTTTGAGTATTCTATATAAGTTTGTAAGGGGTGACTATCATTGTACACAAATTTTGATTAATGGAAAGCCTATTCTACTCTCCTTCTCTATTGGTGAAGAATCCCTTGCGTTCAATCAAGGTTGGTTGGTGTTTGATACATCCAAACTACCTTGCGGTGTGAAGCCCAAATGCTTTTATTCTTATTATCATTCTCCCGTCTTCTTCTCCATTTACAAGTAGGTACTGCTCTGAATTTATGCAATCTCAAATCTGATTTGGAATTCTGCCGCATGTTTTTCCAACCTATCAGCCACCCAGTTCGCTTCATGGAAACAGTGAGAAATTTGCCATGAGATACTATCTAAGAAGGACTTGTAGAATCACCATTTTTTCTGAAAGCACCATGGAAATTTTTGACCTTTTAAGCAACTCGCAACTGATTGAGAATCGCACTCAATCCACAGCTTAGTCACTTTCATAGAAGATGCATGGTGAAGACCTACAAAAAAATGCAGCAAACCCTGCCATAAAGTTGGTGCCAACTTCTTCATATGAGGCAACAAACCTTCGAGAAGAACCATGACTGTCCCTGAAAACACCACCAGCTCATGATCAACCCGAGTTACCAAAGGAGCACCCATCAATATTCAGCTTATGATAACCTGCCAGTGGACAGCTCCATAGATTCTCAACAATCCTCCTTGGTAGAGGTCTTGTAATCGTTACCTGCAACGTTTTGGTACTGTTTTGATTATTCAATTACTGTTCTACATTAGCTCTCATAGGCTGTCTACTTGGAGATGCCCCAAAGGGAAATTTTCTGTAAGTAGGTAATTCCATTTGAAAGGAAAGAAAGAAAGAGAGAAAAAAAAGGCGGGGGGAGAGGGGGGAAGGACCCAAAGGTTGATTGGTGTGTGCTGTACTTACTAGCGCCTGCACCTGGTCTCTGTTTCCTGATTGGTTTCTTAAAACTTGGTCTCTATGGCTCTAGTCATGACATTCCCCATACTCCTTTAAGCCCGGGTTCACTCTGATATTTGCCTTTGCTTAACCAGCTAAGACCCTATCCCCATGCTGCAACCTTGCATATCCTTGAACATAAAAATAAATAAAAGCGATTCCAAAAAGTCACTGATTCCCCCATTTTCATTCAAAAAAATAAAATAAAAAACTGACTGATTTGGGGCTAGGCTTGAAAATTTGACAAACAGAGATATAAGTTAAGGTCAGTCAATTAATGGTATTGAGCTTAGCATAGGAAATTTTGGCATAGATTTTTCTCTGTAAGTTAAAGCTAATACATAGTGATTTATGTTTTAGGGTTTCTAGAATTAAGGGTTCAATTATTCAATTCAGGAAACAAATATTAGGCTTTTGTAGGGTGGTGAAAAGTTGGTTTCTTGTGTAGGTTAGGGATTGAATTAGGGGTGAATTGTTCTAAAGAAAGGTTTAAATTTTAATATTTGAAGGGTAGGTTGGGAGAAAAGCTAGAAAAATGTTTGATCGATGACAGTTACTGAACTTTACTTGCATATAAGATAAAAGGAAAAAAAAATTTGAAGACGAGTAGAACTAGAAGAACCTCAAGAAACTATTTATCGTAAAAGAACTTTGAGAAACCCATAGACAGTCCTGTGCCACCAAGAGAGTTTTTCCAAGAGGGAAACCAGAATTTCATTAAGAAAATAACTTTAAGAAAGATGCTTAACATGTGAATTTCTTAATCCTAGGTGATCTTGACGAGAAAGAATAGTTTGCCAATACTTTGGTCATAACTTTCCCAAGTCATATTATAGTCACAAGTTCTTGGGTTGTTGCAATGAAACTGAATAACCTTTCTAGGCCCTCGGAATCTTGGAATTAGACGCATAATCCGCTGGATAAATGTTCTTTCATTTTTGGTACTGTATTTAGATTTCATCATCAGTTCTTCTAATGGGAATTGTTCATGTAGGGACCACATCCTTATTACAAGCCTGCTCAAGGGAATTTAGTGGCTCACCTGGATTCATTATGCACAGAAGTCCAAACTAGTCAGAATCGTGAACAGTGTGAATCTTGCCAACAATGTGACTATGAGATAGAATATGCAGATCGTAGTTCCTCAATGGGTGTTCTTGCTAGGGACGAGCTGCAGCTTATGATCACAAATGGCACAGAAATGCAGTCAGATTTTGTTTTCGGGTATGTTTTGCTTTTTTCATTTTTTTTTCTTCTTCTTCTTTTTTTTTTTTTTTTTTTTTTTTTTTTTTTAATTGAGGGGTTCAGAAAAAATCATTTTCATGCATTTGTTCCAAACTGTTCATTTTTAGGTGTGCATACGATCAACAAGGCCAACTTTTAGTCTCTCCTGCGGATACTGATGGAATACTTGGACTTAGCAGAGCTAAGATTAGCCTCCCTTCTCAATTGGCAAGTCAAGGGATCATCCATAATGTGGTGGGCCATTGTATAAGAAGTGATAGTGATGGTGGTGGATATATGTTCTTGGGGGATGACTATGTACCTCGATGGGGCATGACATGGGTCCCAATGCTAAACAGACCTTCCATGTGGGTATAGGTTTCTTGAATTTTACTTTAATTTTCCAGTTCCGATGATTTTTGTTGCAATTAGAAGAAAAAGAATGCAAAATCCATATCACTACTGATAGGCTTCCTACTTTAGACTGTCAAAATTCACCTATGCTGACCATTTCACCCTGGTTTTAACACCCCCTCTTCCCCCCCCCCCCCCCACCCCCCGGGAAAAAAGAAAAGAGAGAGAGAGAGAGAGAGATATGTCTAGTATTCGAAGTCTGGTTTTTCACAGCCCATGCATCTATGCATTGAAAGGTGTCACTTACTCTTGATTCGTGAACAAGATCATTTTTCTTTTCTTATAATATCAATATTTAAATTTCTAATGTTCATTTTCTTCTGATGACTATATATTCGAACTTTTTGCTTATATTTCTTTTCTTCTGTTTTATCTTTCAGAAACTTCTATCATAGTGAAATAGTGAAAATAAGTTATGGAAGTGCACAACTCAGTTTAGGTGGACCAGACAACAGCATAGCCCAAATAGCTTTTGATAGTGGCAGTTCCTATACATATTTCACACAAGAAGCATATTCTGGTCTAGTTGCATCTGTAAGTATTTTTATTAGCACTTGTGTATCACACGGATAGATTTAAGTTTTGACAAGCTTTACCTATTGAAGAAATCTATTCAATGCAGTTTAAAGATTTTTCCGCTGAAGGACTCACTCGAGATGAATCAGATACAACATTGCCAATATGCTGGCGGCCGAAGTTCCAAATCAGGTCAGATGTCCAATTTCTGACCTATTTGTGTGTAGATGATGTCAGTTGTTTGCAGCCTTTCTGATTTTTCATTAATAGACCACCGTCTCAGCGAGAATCATCCAAGGATACAATGTTTACTGTAACAATATGTTGAAGCTGTAACTTGTACAGATAGAATTGAAATGTGCGCTTTAATGATTGTTATAGAGGCTCTCTGTATCTATATTCCTGTGTCTTATCAAAACCAAGCATCAAGGATTAAGAAATAAGATGAAAAATAGATGCCTGTGTAGAACAAACATCTGAAGTCCTTTTGCATATATAGCTGTTGAACAAGCTTTGCACGACATGAAAAAATTGCCATACATGGCAACATATTACTTCATCACATCATACCCACCCCCCCCCACCTCCAAAAAAATGGGGCCACTAATGGGTATAAAACACCTGAAAACAGTAAATAACCAGATGTGTGGACAAGTATGCACCCACAAACACACTCAATCTACACATTGAGGGGTTAATTTGTGGACGTACATCTGTAGCTTATGAATTCCCATCATAAATTGGTTGCTTATTTTGTCAAAATTTAATTTCTCTTAGTTTTTGGGTATTTTTCGGTGTTTTTTAATAATTTATTTTGAAGGTTGGATTTGCGTATAGTCAATTTAGTGTTCTTTTGGGCTGTCAATTTTAATCAGTCTTAATATGATTTATATTTGTTTAACTTTTTTAGATAACAAGAAATGAGTGTGCTATTTGGTTAAAAACCTATCAATTTATTCTATTCATTCCTGAAAGCTTAAAGGTTATTGAGTTACCTTTCCCATGAGATAAAGATCTGAAGATCCTGAGTTCATCTAGGTGAGTTAATGACCAAAATATTATTGGGGGTATCACTCAGTGTGAGGAGATTTTCAACATAGTCTTGATTCCAGTTCATCTCTTACGGAAAATGTTTTTAGAGTTTTTTATTAAGATGTATGTCCAAACTAGTGACTTAGATGGAGAGAGTCCTGCACAGCTATTCTCTCCCTAATAAATTATGCAATCACATTCTCTTAAAAATAATAGAATTTAAGTTGAGGGGGAAAAAAAAGCATTTATTGTTAAAGGTGGATTCCTTAGCAATTGAGCATGTAGATTCTGAGAGTTCCTACATAGATTCCTCTGGGAACCTCATTTCTAAGCTTCTCTCTGTAATTTTAATTTCTAAAATTATTCTGTGCTGTGATTTAGACATCTTTAAACCCTTATCAATTTCTCAACCCTATTATTCTCATTATTTGCCACTAAAGCTCTGAAAAATTCCTCTTTCTCCAAATTACGGCCTTAATTTCACAACCCTGTTTTTTGTCCTAATCCTTTGACTATGGGGGTTACCCCATGATTGGCCTTTGTCATTGTCTTTAAGTGATTATAAACTATCTAATCGTGTTAAAATCAATGACCTAGTTGAGTTTGATAAATTTAAACATGCTTCTTTACTTCCATCTTGGCTGTAAATTTGCTTGAAGCCATCTCCAATGGTGGCATGATCTGAATAATTGCCTGTCTGCAGATCTGTTAAGGATGTGAGGCGGTTCTTCAAGCCCTTGAACCTTCAATTTGGGAGTAGGTGGTGGATTGTCTCTGCAAAGCTGATGATTCCCCCCGAGGGATACTTAGTCATAAGTGTAAGAATTCCCCTAATCTCTCATATTTAAGTTTCCGTAAGGCCCAAGCAAAATTTCTTGTTTAGTCACTGAAAACTGTTATTGATTTGCCAATACGTGAGGCTTTCTGCAGGATAAAGGCAATGTGTGCTTGGGAGTCCTTGACGGAAGTGAGGTCCATGATGGGTCCACGATTATACTAGGAGGTGGGTTGTGCTCCCTCAGATCTCCTCTTGGAACTTTTTCATGTCTTATGCTTATTCTTCCCTGTAACTTTTACTTACTGGAACCTTAAATTTCTTCAAAACTAGATTACAATTCGATGCTGTCTTCTTTGGTTCTTTCGTTCAAGTACAATGTCAATTCTTTAGCTGTTCTTTCTACTGGCTGACAAACAACATTCATCAAATCTGGTCTTGCAGATATCTCGTTGCGTGGACAGTTGGTAGTGTATGATAACGTTAATCAAAAAATTGGGTGGATCCAATCAGATTGTGTAAAAGCAAAGAGACTTAAGAGTTTCCCTTTTTTCTGAGTGCCTAGTGTCTGGACACGAATGCTGGAGGTGCCACTTATATGGATGATCCACACAGATTGCTTTGTACATAGCTCATACCCACTCATGGTAGGAAATACTATACTTCTGTAATAAAATTATGTCTATAATACTATCTGGGGGCAATATGGAAGCAACCAATTTCTACGGGAGTCAGATCAAACAAAGGATTTCTTTGTAACGTATCGGTGTTATTCTGGTTGAGATCTTTAGTAGTTTTATAATATGTATGCTGTTATTTTTTTTCATTCTCAAATTGAACTTTGGACCCAATGTACAGATCTTCAGTAGTTTTATGTATGATGCTTATGCCTGGACAATTTTAATGTGCATTTCCCTCCTTTCTGCAAAAGGTTTTATGGACAGGCGTGTTGACAAGGTATCTATGCTTGGCAACTAATCATGATAATATTATTACATCCATAACTACAGGAAAACAAAATTCCAAACCAATTTGATAATGTCAACTTGGATTTATGCAAAAAAACATATCTTCCAAAGGACATAGGTTTCAGTTTTTATAATTCAGCAAGAGATATGCTCTTGGACTGTCGTAGCCAAAGAAAAATTTTGCATGTAATAGATAAATTGTGCATTATTTTTCATATTATTGATACCAACCAAGGTTGCTCCTCCGAAGCCGAGTCTAGGAATTGTCCCCCCCCCCTCACCCCGAAGAGCAGTGGCTCCATTGTGATGCACGTGATGGTCATGAATCTTTTCTCTTGACTTTGGACCAATTTTGAGATCTGTCAATGATTTCTTGGTCGACTTGTACATAGCAGACAATTGTTTGCTTAGTTCGTTTGATGCCTTGCTAGCAGAGTACATGCTCTCAGGAATTCACAAGTTCAACTCTCATGTCTTCATCTTATGCCATAAGGCACCCTCCCCCCCCCCCCCCTCTCTCTCTCTCTCTTGTAGTTATAGTTAAAATGCCATTAGGCAATCAGATATGAATTATCCTAAATTTTCTGAAGAATGTTAGACAGCGAATCGTAGACAAATTTACATGTTTCCAGGGTTCCGGGTCATAACAGCTTTGAATTGGCTAATGTTGCTAACTGAGTTATTCTAGTTTGACTTAATAATGATCTCTTTATAACTCAGTTGACCAATGAACCAGATAAACCCATTGTTGTGCCCCGAACTTAGACGAACCAAAGTGAACAAGTATCAATGAGTTGACTTTGAATCTGGAATAAAGTGTAATGTTTTCATATGTAATGAATTTAGTTGTCAGTGCATAGACTTGGATTAATGAAAGGGTCTTGATTGATAAGTTTGGTTGAATACTTGAATGGAGCCCAACACGGGGGGTGATCTCCTTAATGATAATGGACTTTCTAATTAACCGTCTAAGAGTATAAAGTAAATGTGAGACTAGTGAAATTACGCCTTTTATAAAAGAGGCATTAGTTATTTGGTATTATAGGAATGGTAAGTACTCTCAGTCTATAAATTGGTAGCAATGTCCATTAGTTGCTAACCCTAATAATTGAATAGAGAAGAAAGTAGACTATATCAATTAAGAAGATTTGAGTCGAAGTAGACCACTTCTTTCAAAATGTATGGATCCATGTCTGAGTTTCTTATCAAAACTCTTGTTCATGCTTTCATTTCCGATGATTCATCATATTGATCACGAAATAAATTCAAACAATTAGTATCAGAGACTCCATAATTGAATTGTTGAACTGCTTTTGTTCTTGAGATTTGGAATTAATCTCTCTCTCTCTCGAAATTACATCTCTAATATATTGACACCTCATTGTGAAAAGAGTAAAAGAATGTGGTACAAATTCTGTTTAAAACCAAGAAGATGCACCCATAAGAAAGCTTCACTTTAAAGAATGAGGTTTTACTTTAAAACCCGGTCCAACTTAGGGTGAACTGCACCAGCTCAAAATTGAACCGATTCACCTGGGTCACCCCCATTGACCTGTTCAATATTGACTTGTTTACTTTAATCGTTGGTTGGTCCACTTTGGTTCAGGCCAAGTTTGAATGTTCATATCTAGCCTGGTTCTGTTTTGAACTATAATCAAAAAAATGAAAACAGAATTTAAATTTGTTCATTGTTATTTTTATCTACGGAACCGATTTTTTTGTAAACAAAATTAGAAATTATTTTTTTATTTAATTTATAGAACTAATTTCTGTAAATAGTTCACGCGAAATAGAAATAAATTGCTATGGCTTCTAAAATAAATTACAATTTTTTTGTAAATCATAAATCAGTTGTACAAAATGATTTATGGAATTCTTCTGTAGATTACACAATGATTCTATAAATTAGAAAATTTCTCATGATTAAAAACTATCATAAATAGAATGCTATTATTCTTTTATAGTGACAAAACTGAACATTAATACAATAGAAAAAATGTCGTAATGAATTCACAACAGAAGTTACAAACTATGGAATATTGGCTTACCCATTATTATCGTTTTTAGGATGTGTCATATTTTATACTAGGGTTTCCATAGTGGGTTGCTTATATGGGCTTATGCCTAGAATGTTTCTTGTCAAAAGCTGAAGCCCCCTACCGTGTTTTTTGTGCACCCAAGTCTGAAACCATGGGCCTAAACTATAATCCTGTTTTCAAGGTTTCATGACTTTAATGATAATGCTTCCTCAGCAGGTTTGTTCTTTAGATTATGGAATCTTCGTTGGCAGTATTATAGATTACCCACGAGAAGGCCATATGACAAGTGTTGCAATCTTGGGCCTAGGCACCGCAGGTGAATCCATGCTCTGTTGCTCCTACTCTATCAAGTTATGATAATGTTTTTGGGCATCCAAAGATGGGAAAACTCGTCTTGCCATCACTAGTGATGGAATTGCAAAGGAAATGTTTTTACATTATTCCAAAGGAGTCCTTCATATGGTAGGCGATCTTACCACCACCGATGTGACATCGATGACACTGAACCTTTCATCAAGTTTTTTGAATTTTCATATTATATTTTGGAAACAGGACTGAATGATTGTCTGATGCAGTTGACATTCACTTTGCCTACCACAAGATGAATTAAAAGAGGACCACCGCCCCAAGTCTCCGAAGGAAAATGCCAATATACTTCACAATGGCATGCTGTATCAAGACAAGGATCCCACCCCTTACAGTGGTACACAACACTGCAATGTAGAATCCTAACTCTTTTTAAGGCATTAGCCTACGACAACTCTCTAATTGACCTCTATATTTTGACTGCCATGGTCAAGATTAGCCATTAAACTACCTCTACTTCAGTTTTAATGCAAACGTTCAGAGAAAAAATTGGCCCCCTCTTTTTTTTTTCTTTTTTTTTTGGGGGGGGGGTGAGGGGTTAGGATAATTAAGAGTTTATAGTTTGTAAAAATACTCACTATGACACAAGTTAATTCTTCCTAACTATATGAAAGCATCTAATTTCACCAACCAAGACTAGGTGACAATCTCACATGGTTACATACTCAAGATAGCTCAACTTGTTTCTACTTCTCTTCCACAGTAGAGATACAACTGTAACTAGGCAAGGATAAGATCTGACTTTGACACTAGCTTGAAAAAAAAGTTGAAGGCTCATTCGTGTTAATTGTAAAGGATACAATAACACTGAAGCACTCAAAGCATATAAAAACAATAAAATGAAATCAGCTCTCACAAGATCCTAGCAGCCCAACATGATTTCTCTTCAAGACAAATGTGGATACACCTGGAACTTCCAGATCAGAGAAAACTCCTGAACAAGCACGTCTAGCTAGACATCATGACTTGATCACTTGCCTGAAGAGCTTGGCTTGCAAAAAATCTCACATCTACATCTGGATCCTCACTGAGCTCCACCAAACATGGGCGAATTGTCTGCTCTACCACCTAACATTACAGGAAGAATTCCCAGAAAAGCACAGCAAAATTAGCACACTAGCATTCCACAGAAAGCAAAATACAAGCAAGAGCTCTGCATACAAGCACTTACAGAATGGTCAACTATGGGAATGAGGGACTGCAACACCTTCGCCACATTGAATTTGATGTTGGGTACCCTGTTAAGTATCCGATTTTCTCAGTCCAGCATTCAAGAAACTGAACAAAAATACTAGCATTGACCATTTCACCTAAAGTACAGGCCAAGCTTAGTAGTGGCAGATTAACCTGTCTTTCGATGCATTAATGACCACTGGCAGCAACTTCGAACATGTGATCTCTGCCCCCATGACAGGCGCTAGTAGAGAAACTGCATGTAGAATCGTCATCCGATACAGATAATGTGGGTTGTTAATCATTTCTAGAACCTGCCATGAATACATTGTCAACTTGCTGCTTAGGGAAAAGTAGACAGAAATCAGGAGCAATCAATAGGTTCCAGAAACAGGAAGGGACCAGATCCATAACATATTTTACAAAATTATACAAATCAGCCAGCAAACCAAAGAAAATCAGCATCTACTAAATTCAAGGGAACACAAGATCAGTTCCAGTGAAGATCTCATTATCTGCTGCTTTTTGTGTATATTAAACAAAACATGTGATTCCCAATGAAACCCACAGTGGCTGCCAATCTAGCCTATGATTTCACACAACACCAATAATGTGCTGGTCAGACGCTCAGACTAAACTTTTTCCAAGAATTCAGTCGTAGTTTTATGATTTGGATGCTGTTAGTTCATAATAGATCTTCTTGCTTTGTGCACCATTTGAGCCTCTTGATAAAGTCTTTTAACCATTAAAGGCAGCATCAAAAATGTTTTCTGCCACAACTCAATAATGACATTTGAACCCCTTGAAAAAGTCTGTTAATCATTAAAGGCAGCATCAATAATGTTTTTTGCCACAACTCAATAATGGAAAAATCATTCACGCCAAACCATCAATTCTGTCAAAAGAAGAGAGATCTGTACCAAGCAAAACTGCACCAACCCTGCAACAGCCACTTTCAGTTTTGAATCAAACTTGGAAGTTAAAATGGCAGCCATGAAAAGAAACAGACCACCATATGTATTTAGGAACCTTAAAATACCTCTTTGCCATATCTATGGCTGTTGTATCAATAGTACATGGTGATTTGTTGTTCATGATTCAACATATCCCAATGCACCAGTTCAGTGCCCAGATACAAATGTGGATACAGAAAGATGCAGCAGGAGTAAATCTAATAATCTTCAAAACCCAACAAAGGAAATGAACAAGATTATCCAAAGGTGTTGATGCCTTTTTTTTCTGGGCGGCAAAAAGGCCATTACATGCTCAGTGTATAATGTGGTTCAGAGTTTTAGAAAGAATCCAAAGAAATTTGAATGCAGGAACCACACTAAACAAACCAGGATCAAATTTACACGAATGAAGAAAATTGAAAATTTTGACAGAATCCAAAATTTAATGCAGTCCAGAAATCAGTTACTCCGGTAATTACCCAACACTACCTACGTATCATACTCAGAAGTTAATAGTTATATAATATCAGAAATTATGAGAACTTGCAGTCAACAAGGGGTGAAATAAGAGCTTCAAGAACAGTCCAAAATCCAATTGAACTGGACTGTAGCTTAATCAATAGAGCTTCCTGAGCTTAGTGAGCTGACCAAAATAGGAAACTGAAATTTGGAAATTACAATGGCTCAGTTGCATAAAACCCAGAAAACAGACTAGGTATTTAGATGAAGAAAATAGTAGAATGGACTGAAAAGTAAGATAAGAATCGAAGAGAGATTGTAAACAAGAACAAATCTACCAAAGTTGAAGTAGAACTAACAAACACGGAAAGCGTGATGATTCAGACAAGTCACCGTAGAAGTAGATGACTGAAAATAAGATATTCAATGTCTCAATATCCAACAACCAAATCTGGTTGAACTTCTGGTTGGGTGCAAAGCTTAACCAAACCTATCAATTGATATAGAAATCTTGAAAAATCAGATCACATCTAATTGATGAATTCCAGGCAGCTTTTTTCTTCACCTTCCGATAAAAA
This sequence comes from Macadamia integrifolia, assembly GCF_013358625.1. NCBI lineage: Eukaryota > Viridiplantae > Streptophyta > Magnoliopsida > Proteales > Proteaceae > Macadamia > Macadamia integrifolia. Next base: position 4,636,454 of record NC_056567.1, on the reverse strand, counting down.
CCTTGAGCCATCAACCTTAAGGTTGAGCACATTAATCGACAAGCCATTGAGGCTATGAAAAGGTTTAGTTTTCAAGCTAACAAAAAAAACTGAGAAAATGATCCAGAGATCAAAATGACCAGATCTCAGATTCAGATCTAGAATTGCTCTAATGGGATCACAGAAACTCAGGAGTACAAGGAGAAATTCAGTTACGCAGATATTTAGCCAAAACTGAGAGAGACAAGACTTAGAAGAATCAAAGAAAGTAGAATCTAGAAGATATCAGTATCGGAGAATAAGAATAACAGAGAAGAGGGAGGATAGATAACACTTGATCTGTAAGATAAACAGAACTAGAAGGAGAAAGAAGGATATCAGATCTGGAATACCATTGTCATATGCACAGCTCAGCAGCACCAAAACTCAAAGGAAAACTAAAAATTAATTACGCAAATCATGTCTAATTGACGAGGTCTTTTTAAATATGGAAGGTGTCTCCTGCCCGGTAGTGGAGGCTACACAGGCAGGTGAGAGCCAATAAGGGTCCCTATCAGTTCAATCAATAGGGATCAGAGAAGTCATTTCATGGTGAGAGGAAAGAGAAAGATGGGGGTGCTAGCAGACCTGGGCAGGAAACATTCTCCTGATAAATTAAGATATTTTGTAATTCCTAATTAGATTCACAATTGGACTCCTAATCACTCTCATACACAGAATAAAGTAAATAGACTCAAAACAGAACACATGGAGTACCACTTGGTAAAAGAATGAAGAGAATGATTGAGAACTATGGAATATAACACCTGAAAGGAGGGAGTAATCAGAATAGAAGTGAGAAGAAATAGAAGCTCTTGGCTGGTTCTGTCAACAGTCTAACATTTATGCAGAGCACCACACAACCCAAAAAAAAAAAGGGTAAACAAATCTTCAAAAACCTGCAAATCACTTTTTGAGGTTTTTGAAAGGTGGGGGTTCCTCTTATATAGAATTAACTTTTGGACCAACATGACTCAAAGAAGGAATCCTAATTACTCTCAGACTAAATTTAACTTTCAGACTCAACAGAACAGTTAACCTGTCGCCCACCATAGAAAGGTCCTAAAGCAGTTCAACCATAGAATGACCAAAAAAATCACACAACTAGCACCTAAAGAACCTTTCAAACATCTGAAAATTACAATTATGCCCGCAGATAACTACCAAATGGCCCTTCTACCCTTGCAGGTGACATAACTTAGGTCTGAATTTCTTCAGCCTGGGCTTCAAACTGAATGTTGTTTATCCAGCCAGCCTAAGGCTACTACGGCTGCATCAGAGTAGAAAAGATCATCTCCGTGGTCACCATCAGTGATGCCATGTGGCAGGATGGTGTTGCAATTTTGAGTGTTGATAGAGATGAGGTCTGCTCGGGCCACGTATATCAATGTCTCCCTTTAAGAGCCCGATGCACCATTTTGGTAGTCCTGAACTTTTCAGTGCTTCATTCTACCACTTGGAAAACTCAGTTTAGGGTGAAACTTAACAATTGAGCAGGGACCTCAGGGGGCTACTAGTCCACAAAATTGAGGCCCATCCAACCTTGGTCACATGGCAACAAAAGGGTGGTGTCCAGAGCATAGTTGTCGCAGAGCCTAGGGGAATCAAGACGGTCGAGGGGGCAAAATTTAGGCAACACCAGGAAGGCGCCAAGGCACCAATCCAGACAAAACCGCCTAGACACCTAAGTTACACTTTGACAACTGTGGTCCAGAGAACGACCTTTAAACAGCCACCAAGGAAACTTTAGCCCCCACCCCACCCCACCCCACCCCCTCCCCTTTTTTTTTCGAGTAGAAACAAATTTAATTTAGTTTCAGCAGTAAAGTGAATAGGATGTCAGGACTCAGGACTCATTACCCAGCATTATCTGATCAACTAAATGAATCATTTCCCAAATTACGAAAATCCTATCATTGAGAACCTACTTACACCAAAGACACCTAAACCTCTATCCACACCAACCCTCATTTTTCCCTCACACTTTTTGCATCAAATCTCTAACCGACCCCCCAAGTCAGCTCTTCCTGATGCAGCATCCAGCTGCTGGAAAAGAGAAGTGGAGAAAAGAACCTGCAGTTGGTTTGGTCAATTTGGTTCAGTTTTCTGGTCCAAACCTGACATAAAGTTAATAATCTGGTTCACCCTAATCATAGGGCCCATTTAGAGTCTTATTTTGCTTAAATTTATTATTAAATTGTAATTTGTTGGTTGGATTAGTGACTATAAGTTCAGTCTTATTTGAAATATTTATTCAGTATCTGGTCTGTCTAGGACACCTACTCGTAGCCTGCGCATAAGAGGAGTTTTCCATTACAGTCTAGATTGTCTATTATTCATTAATAAGAGTTTGAGTCAGTTAAGGAATCTCCAAAGCAGTCTGCGGCTGGAAGGTCCTCGTTAGTCTGGTCACACTGTCTAGAGTCCTATTTAAATATGTAAAGTCTGAAAGCCTAACCAACGATTTGTTTAATAAAGAGAAAGCTTTTGGATCAGCTGGTCTGTGGATTGCAGACTTACACTTGTGGATTTAGGTGTGTTGGCTCTGGTGAATTCAGGAGTGACAGTTTCAGTGGATTCAGTAGAAAACCCTGGTGAATTCCAGATGGATCAGTGTGGGTTCCAGATCAATTTGTCTCCCCTTATATCTATTCTACTTCTCCATTGAACAATCAGGTCAGATTTGAACTTTAATTCAGCTTGCACGTGTTAATTTTCTATATTTAATTTGTCCTGTTTGGTCTGCTGTTACTTAATTCGATTGGAATGTTTCCGTTCTTAGCTATCTCAGTTTTCCACAGCCTAATACCTGTTCATCCTTAAAAACTCAGTTCTGTTTCAGAAATCCTACTGCAACCAAGTTTCTCTAAGATCTTAATTTTCTGAACTCAGATTTCTGTTTCTGTTTTTGGGATTTCTAATATCAATTGACTCCTGAGTATCGCTTAAATCTGCAATTGACTTCTCTAGCTGAAATGTTTGAAACCCAAACATGCATAGCTATTTCAGGTTTCCTACACGAACTATACTTCTTCCGATTCTCAGTTTTCCGGTTTGACTTTCTAGATCTGATTTCAGAATGCTGTTGTGGTTTCTGCTAAGTTTTGCTATACTAATTAGAGTGAAATTCTTCCATAACTTAAAACTCTGACCATCAGTTTGAGTTCAAATTTCCTGAAATCTTCTCTTGGATGTTCAGACCATTCAACCAGAATTTTCTGCCTTTCTAAGTTGCTTGGATTTTGTTTCCTGGAATTCTCTGTCACTAGTTTTATTCCTAATCCTAGAGATTCTGGTTTTACATGGGGTTTTCTAAACCCTAAACCCTTAGGTATTTAGAAGCCACATCACTTCCCCACCCACCCTCTATTTCTCTTGCTATTTTGATATTCCTTCTAGGTCAGATGCGCATTTAAAAATTCCTGCAACTCTACGAATATCAATTGCCATCAATAATAACTTTAGAATCTATGATCTGCACTATGTTCACAATAATCCCCAGCCAATATTCCAACCTTTCTCCGAAGACCCCTCTACCATGACTAATTGTGTAGGGTAGTTTGGATATTAAATGGAATTTCACAAAAACAAACATTAACCTGATGATTATGTTCTCTCCTTCTCCTGAATCCTAATTCAAAGGTAAGTACATCTGTCCATATAGTAGTAGTTGAAGATAGCAAATTTTTAATTCCACAAATCCTTGACACAATATATTTTACAGCATATAATACTAATGTATTTTCAACTCAGTAAAGAAAATAATCAACAATAGCACCCGCAACAAAAATTATGTCAGCCATCAAGCTGAACAAATAAGGGAAGGGAAAAAAATCAGGGCAAACCCTCCAAAATGAAAGGTTTGGCTTTTAAAATTTTTAAATTGGCATATACTCCTGTTACAGTTTATAAAAATCTAATAGGATGCCAAAGTTGGCTGCTGAAAACAGCCTCTTTATTGTCTCAAGGTCTATAACAATTTAGATTCACTATTCACACCATGTTTATGGCCTCATTGACAATGCTATAGAAACTAAATCATTGGCTCATTGCACGTTCATAATTTTAATTTTTAATAAATAAATCCAGTTTAAACCCTGATGAGCAAGCTAGTGCAGAACTAGCATGCCCACCATGAGCCCAGCTTTGTGGAATACATACCACCAACATAACCTTAAAAAAAGTGTCTGTGTCATGTATATATATATTGGGGTGAATTTCGTGATAAATTTCTTCCAATAGAAAACCTAGAAATCTCCCAGTGGACAAGAAAAATAAACCCCATGATTTTGAAGTAGCAATTTAATCTACCAGCAACTGATAAAATAAAATTTAAGCATTCAAGAGCTCATTCAGCTTTACAAACAAATATTACAAAATACACACACACACACACACACACACACACACACATTAAAAATATGAATGACATCATTTATAAACCAAAAAAGGTAAACACCTGAGGAACTATGTGCTGCATTGCCCAATCTGGACCAAATTCTTCCGCAAGACGCTTCAAGTTATTAGCAGCAGCATCACGGATTGAGTAAACCTGGAGTACATATACACTCAGGATAAATAGACAAAATATTACACACAGGATATTATACACAACATTTTAAGTCTTCCATCAGCATTTCCCAACTATTAGGTAAAATAAATGAAAGGTGGCAAAGACTGAAAGAAAGAAGACTTGCTGCTGATTAAAGTATAAAAGCAAAGTTGATCACCGACTAATTCATTATATCATTCCAATTGCTCATTAGGAAATGTAAAATTTGACGAACCTTATCTTCCAACCACTGCATGCAAAGAGCACCAAGCTTATCATCAAAAAATCCCACACCCAACTGACTTGCCAATAATGGTATGTACTCTATAATTGCAAGCCGAACCCTCCAATGTCTGTCCTCAGCAAGCTCAACAATGGCTGGTAGCAATGATTGGGATAACAGATCAATTCCAATCACCTGAATGGACAGCTTCCATTAGAACTATCAGAAACAAATGAAAATCATGCAGATCTGTGTCATCAAGCACACACACATCTTGTATACAAGTTTCGCAGGGGGAAGGCAAGGTTTGAAATTCTGACATATTTCAGCAACCTATTTCAGTTTCGACATTGGTCAAAATGATATGTCCCGCAAATTGAGGGGCGTTCAATATTTCGGTTCTTTCACCGAAATGGACCAAATTTCGGTGTCATTTCATCCATTTCAGTGGTATAGTTTGGTTTCAACCATGGTTAAAATCCCAATCGAAACCGAAATCTTGAACCTTGGGGAGCTAAGAAAAGTTTAAATGAGCAATTGCATTTTAGGCAGAACTAGACTCTGAATAACTAATGCAGATAAAAAACAGAATGGGAATTATTTTTAATGGAAATAAGCCTTGGGTTGGGTTATAATGGAAAATTTATATATGTTCTACATACCAAGGGTTGAGATAAGTGTCACAATCATTTATGATGCTGCAAAAATGTAACAATTCTTCTTTGCCCCTACTACTATGGCCTGTACTCTGTAGGCAGTTGAATTGAGGATAGTGTGTAATTTCACAGGCTTATGCAAAATCCTTCTAAGACAAAAGTCAATGGCAAAACAGAAATCGAACATAGAAATGCCATGGGGCTTTAGAGTTTTATCCCATGTCTTAAGTTTGAAGGAGTGCTTCCAAATTCAAACCACTATTCTCCCTCCAATGCTTCTGATATGGGATCTAAGGTTGTGACTTGTGACCCTCGTCAAAGTCATGAAATTGAGCATGTAAGTAACATTCAGGCAAGAAGCACGATGATTGTCGGCTAGGAAAATTCATTCACTGTACTAATTGTAGTTGTTGGGGTTGTGCCACTGTTCTGATTTCCCCTCTTATACAGTTGGTGACTTAATGGAGTTAAGTTCACTTACATAATGGAGTAACGTCATAGAGAGAGACCCTTTCTAGTTTCTAGACAGGAAGAGTAGAACCACCACCATCTACTCATGATGGGGTTTGAAAAAGGATAAAACAATCTCGTCCTTCATACAAAGTCAGAGAAAGAGAGATTTTCTGCTCGCGATTTTCAATATTAAGTTTAGGAGTTGGTTCCCCAGAGGGGAAAGGGGAGATCGGGGAAGATGCCCTATATAAAGCAATATGCCCCTTTCGGGTTACGTGAAGTTACTACTTCACCCCCCACATTAAGAACTTGGAGGGAAGTCCAACAATTCATCTAACCATTTTTTCAACAGTTTCAAGTGTTTCATGCAATGGCAAAGGGCTCTTTCTGCCTGCGCAGTGGTGCGGGTTTGAGTCCTAGGAACCAGCCTCTCCGTAAAGGGGGTAAGGCTGTCGACCGATATACCCTCTGACAACCTTGCTTAAGTGCGGGAAGCCTTTGTGCACTGGGTAACGGCCTTTTTTTTTTTTCCAAGTGTTTCATGCAAAATTACAGTTTCTCCCCTTCTTTGAATTTGAAGAAATCAACTCAGCTTGCTCCACAGGGAAAATGTTTTCTTATTATAATTGGTTATGTCAAAGACCTTAGTACACTAAGATTTCCCCACAAACAACTGGGACATAAGACAATTTATAGATAGAGATAGAAAACCCTCCCCTCACACACACACACACACACACACACACACAAACACACACAAAGGACTCAAGAGTAATACTAATTTAGAAGTTTATCCAATGGAGGAAGGGGGGAGAGAGAGTCAAATGGCAGGAGAAAAACACGTTCTCTCTGGTTTCTGAAGCTCTTGCACGCTTATCTAAAATCTATTATAACAGTCTGACCTTGACAATTTTATCCTCAACTCTATCTGACATTCTGACCTAGATAGATCTGTCCCTCCCCCTAATATATTTCTCTTTTTAAAGAACAGAATCAAAAGAAAATTCTGATCTGTCCGCAACAAACTACAGAAATTTGAAAACATAAATCAGAATAAAACTCGCAGAATGACAAACCTGATTCACTTGATCAAGCTTGCTAATAATATTAAGTCGGACATCAGGGAATTCATCTTTCAGAAGGGATAGAAAAATAGGAAGAAGTTGCTCAATTGTGGCATCCTGCATCACGCATCAAACAGAAGTTAGGTAAAGACTAAAAGATCTTGCAAGAAAGAAAAGATAAATCAGAAAAAAGCATCGTGAATAACAAATTCTGGCTGTCCTGTATTTATCTCCCAAAAAAGCTAAAGCACTAAAACAATGTAATAGAAATAGGAAGATCAAGTGAACTCCTGCAGACACAGCACCCTAAGAATCCTTTGACAAGCATAACATTCTTCAGAGAAGGAACAAAGGACAAATTTAAACCATGTTTGAAATCCATTAAAAATCAAGAATATATAAACACAGGAAGGCATAAAATGGAGGGAAAACCGTCACAACTCACAAGAAAAATTGCAATAAATGCCAAAACCATAAAATTCAAGAACGCCCCAAGGGAAAAAAAAGAAGCAAAGTCAAGCAAGATGAGAACATTACACTCAACTACAAGGAATTTGACAATAGTGACCCCCTGAGGCCTAATCAGTGAAAGATATACTGAAATGGAAGGTATAAAACCACAGACCATGCTAAGAGAGAGAGAGAGAGAGAGAGACAACTAACTGCAGGCAAGCCTTCCAAGACAGCCCCCCCCCCCCCCCAAAAAAAAAAATTCAATGGCAACATGCAGACTAGAGGGGTTAGAAAGTCTAAAGAAAAATATAAAATCAAAATACTTAAAATTATAAGAAATTAATGGGGTGCAGGTGAAAAAAAACCAATAAACACAGGCATCATATTCTATATTTTTCTGTTAGTACATGTACCACCCATGGATGACATCTCACCTTTCCTAAAACAGGTGCCATTCCCATTATCACTGAAGCCAAAGCAGAACGAACATGCTGAGATGAATCTGATGAGAGTTCCTACAAAAGTTGTTAGGAAGTCATGAGACAGAAGAAATTTACATCAGTACAACAGGTAAATCACAACAAGGCTCTTCGTCTGAAATAAGGCATGTATACCAAATGAACAAAACCAAAATGTAATAAAGCATGTATACCTTCACACAAGGAAGGATGTGCTGAATTGCAAGTTGGGGATTCAATATTCGACAGAACTTAGTTACTTTTCCTGCAGCTGCAATACGTACTTCTGCCTCGTTATCTCGAAGTAGCCGCACATATGCAGGAACCAGGTCCGACCTTAAACAGTACAAAACTCAGCATCACATAAACCATTGGTAAACCTATAAATGACACTACTTGTAAACCAAGATGCATATGAACATCAAGGAAATGGAGAAGAAAATGAAATTTTAGGTTTTGTTCACCAGATGTAGTGGGGAAATAATGAACTATTCACAATTTTCTTCATCAATCCATAATTAAGGTGTTTAAAATTACAGAAGAGTCTTGGCTGATAATTCAAGGTACCCTTCAATCATTTTCGATCAGAGATACACAAACCTATGCCGTGACCACCGAAACCATATGCCCCTTCCTTCTCCGGCAGACACTACCGCCGGTAACCCCCGTTCTCCACCAAACATCCTTTACCCTCTCTCTGATGACACCTTACTTTCCTCCTCTCCTTCGGCTCTCTCTTCCCAGCCCTCTCCTTCTGTTCCTACCTGCCCTGAGAACCGTACCTGGGTCTCGGTTGTCTCCAACTCTCTCCCCCCTCATCCATCCCACCCACCGCCGGCCATACCCTTTACTACCTTCCTCCTCCAACTACCTCGAACTCCTTACCCATTGGGGTATGCCCACCTGGCTTTCTGGACTCAGAAATTTCGAAATGGAAGAACTGTGTTGTAGGTACCTTTTTGGGAAGTCGCCCTCCCTTCACCATCGTCTAGTCTTCACTTCTAAAGCAGTGGAAACTTGTTTGTTCCGTGTCCATGTATATGCTAGACAATGGAACGTTTTTCTTCAACTTTGATGCCAACTCTGATAAGGCTTTGGCCATCGATGGAGGTCCATGGTACGTTGGAAGGAAACCGATCTTCCTTCATCAATGGGGACGTGCTTACCTCGTTCACCAAAAGTAAACCCTCCATCCCACTTTGGGTTGCCTTCCTTAATCTGCCCCTCCACTACTGATGCATCAATGAACTCAGTTTAGTTGGTTCCCTCATCGGCAAACCCCTGTACTCAGACAAACGGACCAAAGTGATGGATAGACTATCGTTCGCGAGGATTTGCATTGAAGTTCAAGCCGATCAAGTTCTCCCAAACTCTATCTCTATCAAGTATGCTAATGGCCATATGTTTACTCAGGAAGTCCGCTATGACTGGATCCCCCCTTCCTGCTTGTTCTATAAGTGCTTTGGGCACAAAACATCTCTATGTGAAAAGCAACCCCCTGTGCAAGATGCCTCTGAAGATCAAGTCAACCTCTGTGGAAGTTCGCCAATTGCCGATCACTCTCAGAAAGGCAACTTCAAGCTTCACACCTCAAAGAAAAATAAGAAAAAAAAAGAAATTGGGTTCCTCTGTTGGCGGATCCTGATCCGGCGACCCTTCCGGCGAAAGAAAGAACCGCTACGACCTACAGTCCTCTGTCGAACCTTTTATCCGCTGGTCCTAACCCCTTCTCGATTCTTAAGAGAGTAGACCCTGATTTGGCTACTGATGGCGACCTCTCAGACCTGCAAGCTCCTGCTTCCATACTTCTTCCACTTTCGGTTACTTCTCCGATCTATCAAGCTGGTACAGCTTCAACCGCTGATCCCCTTCCACTTATCCAAACCTCTCTTCCGCCTCTGTTGCCGACTCCTTCTATCGACGGTCTCTCCGAAATCCATCTCTCGAACCCTATCCCTCACTCCACGTCCTCTACTCCTTATACCATTCATTTAAACCAACCCAACTCTGAACCGCCGTTTTTACCCTCTGAACCAATTTCTGCCAATTCATTTACTTAATACGTTTTCCAAATTTCCGGTGGATCACCCCCTATACCCAGGAAACTTATACAACCCGTCTCACCCTTTTCATAACCCTGTTAAATCTAAACCCGACCCACCCAGATTCTTCCGTCCTAACCCGACTCCCCTTTCTTCTCCGCCCGTCGCCGATACACTTGGTTCTGCTATTGGTCACGGCCTCGCCCCTGTTTTGTCTCACCCTTCACCTGCAATTGCCTCTGCCACCTCCGTCACCACTATCGATACTTCCTCTTGACTGATTCCCCTTAACCTTACTACGTTGTCTATCACCAGTGCTCCATCCGCTGCTGCTGCTCATGCCTCCTTTGCTAGCCTTCCCTCCGCCTCTACCTTCGGACAGGTTGGAAGCTCGCCTGCTTCTGCTTCTCTGTCCACCGATGGTTCCACTGATCTCCCCTTGGCCTCGAAAGGCCCTTTGACGATCTCCTTCAACCCGCAAGTCTGCTCCTCCCCTCGGCTGGCCTCAGAAGGCCCTCTCGCCCCCTGCTGCAACCGTTATTTTTCCCCGTTGGCCTTGGAAGGCCCATCCTCTAGCGACAAGCCTTTGGAATTCTCTATACCTTTGGCTCACACTGGACAAGCTACCGGCTCCATTATGTTGTTGCACTCGGTCCTCTCTTCTCAAATGACTCAGGCATCCCCTCCCTGCTCCCCAGTGACTGATATTGATAGCCCAAGCTCCCGTCAGTGCCACTCAGGAAAGCTTTATCAACAATACAATACTGATCAAACCAAAACCTGCTCAGAAGGAATTCCCTGTGACCTAGATGCTACTAACTTGTCTAGCCACAGTGCTGGCTAGCCCTATGGCTTTGGCTCCTTCAATAAGCCAATCCACGCCCTCCCACAAAACCAGCTATCAGCCTAACCCTATCCATAAAACCTCCAGCCTGACCTCCACCCTCAACACCACCCAAAAAAAGATAACGAAAAAACCTCCACATCTTCAACCAAAACCACTTCTAACACCTCTGCTCCCCCTGTTATTGGATACAGCCGTCGGCCCCCTTCCTCCACTGGCCCCATCATCCCAAACACCCCCCGAGCTTGTCCAAGCGATTGTTGCCCACCTCCCCTAGTTTTAAATGATTCCTTGGACCATTTGGAACGTCCGAGGTCTCAACTCCTCGGCTAAACAAGCCAAAATAGATCCTGTTTGCGCTCCTCGAAGTCCAATCTTTGTTGTCTTCTCGAAACCCGTGTCTTAGAGGCCAATGCCTCTAGGATTGCCTCTTCGATTGCCCCCTCTTGGTCCTTCCATTCCAATTATCTCCACAGTCCAAATGGTAGGATTTGGATCCTTTGGGACCCTTCATTCTTATCCATCTCTTGCCTTTTCTCCTTTTCCCAAGTCACCCATATCTCCATCTCTCATAACTCTGGCCCCTTCATCTGCTTCCTCTCCATTGTCTATGCTCATAATAGAGCTTTCCTCAAGCTCCCCCTATGGTCTGATCTGACTTCCCTTGCCCCTTCTATGGATTCCAGGCCCTGGGATATTGCAGGAGATTTCAACGTTATCCGGTACAGTCATGAAAAACTCGGGGGAAACCCCATTGATTCTCAGGCTATTGATTCTTTCAATGACTGCATTGATGATCTCAACCTCACTGACCTCAGATGGTCCGGTCTCAAACTCACTTGGCATAACAGAAGAGCTGGCAGTAATAGAGTGGCTTGTAAGCTTGATAGGACCCTAGTTAATGAAGCATGGTTAGATGCTTTCCCCTATTCTCATACCTGTTTCGTTCTTCCTGGGATCTTTGCCCATAGCCCCATCTCTATCCATGTCCTTCCCTTTCGATCCTTCGGTCCTAAACCTTTCAAATTCTTCAACATGTGGACCTCCCACCCTGATTTCCATCTTCTGGTCCAATGTGCCTGAAATATCCCCACCCCCCGTTCATTATCCCCCCTCCTTGCTTTTGCCAAGAAGCTTAAGAACGTCTCCACCACCTTTGGGAATATCTCTTCCCAGGTTTCTATGAGTCGGGAAATCCTCCTCTCCATCCAATCCAAGCTTCAGCTTGATCTCCTCAACCCCATCCTGGCTGAGGAAGAAAAGGTTACTTTAACCAACCTCTCCTTGCTCCTAGATCAAGAAGAGAGTTTCCTTCGCCAGAAATCCCATGTCAAATGGCTTGATCTGGGTGACTCCAATTCGGCCTATTTCCATCGCTCTCTCAAAGCTAGGAACAATGCCAACACCATCCCTAAGCTCATTTCCTCCTCAGGGACTGAGCTCTTCTCCCCCGATCTCATCAAGTCTGAGACAGTCTCTCACTTCCAAAGCCTTTTCAACTCCCCTCCTTTCCCTTCCCCCTCCATCCCTTCCAACCTCATCAACAAGTTTGTCCCTGCTGACCTCCTTCCCTATCTCCAGTCCATTCCCAGCGAGGGAGAAATTCTCTCTGCCATTCTCTCCCATAAGGCTAACAAGGCCCCCAGCCCTGATGGCTTCAGTATGGGCTTCTTCTCGGCCTGTTGGAATGTCATTTGTAATGACCTCATCCTGGCAGAGCATAGTTTCTTCTACAACCCCAACCAGATTGGAGGGATCAATCACACCTTCCTTTGCCTCATCCCCAAAAAGGAGGATGCTGCTTCCATGAATGATTTTCGGTCCATTTCTCTTTGCAACCTTCTCTACAAATTCAGTGCTAAAATCTTGGCCAATAGGATCCAAAAAGTTATTGACTCACTTATTAGCCCAAACCAATCTGCCTTCATCGCTGGCAAAAGCATCTCGGATAATATTATTCTCTGTCATGAGATTGTCCATGGCTTTGACCACAAGTCTCACTCTCTGGCTGCTCTTATAAAGATTGACATCCACAAAGCATTTGACACTATTAGTTAGGACTTCGTTTCCAATATTTTGCTCCAAATGTCTTTCCCAGCCTCATTTGTTCACTGGATCCGCTCTTTTATTTCTTCCCCTTGCTACTCGGGGTCCTTGTGAATGGTAGTCCAGCTGGATACTTTTCCTCGGGGCGTGGAATCCGTCAAGGATGCCCTCTCTCCTCTTCTCTTCTCCATATCCTTGGAAATCCTTTCCCGTTCCATTCAATCTGCCACTGACCTCCATCTCATTACTCCCATTCCCAAGTGTAAATCCCTCCTCCTATCGCATTTGGCTTTTGCGGATGATATTATGATTTTCTCCAAGGCTGATCCCCTTTCCATCACCAATATCATGTCCATCCTTCATTCCTTCGAGTCCCTTTTGGGGCTCAAAATCAACCTCCTCAAATCTAACATCTTTCTTTCGAGTGTCTCTCTTGAGACTCAAGCCTATTTTTCTGATATTTCTGGAATCCCATTGGGATCCTTGCTTGTTAGATATTTGGGCCTCCCGCTCATTACCTCCAAGCTTTCCTCTCATCATTGTGCCCTTCTGCTTGACCGCCTTAGGAAAAAGCTCTAGCTTTGGAAGGGGAAGCTTTTGTCTTTTGCTGGCCACTTAACCTTGATCAGATCGGTCCTCCAATCCTTGTATCTATACTGGTCCGGTGCCTTTGTCCTCCCTACCTCTGTTATCAAGTCTTTCGAGAGCCTTCTCTACTCCTTCCTCTAGAAAGGCTCGGATTCTTCCAAATTCCTCAGACCGCTCAATTGGAAGAAGGTTTGCCTCCCGAAATCTGAAGGTGGGTTGGGAATTAGAAGAATTAAAGATGCCAATTCTATGGGTATCCTCAAACTCATCTGGAATATTGCCTCCAAACAAAAAAGCATTTTGGTTGACTGCATTCTCTCTGGATTACTCAAGCATAACTCTCTCTGGACAGCCCTTTCCAATCCTGATGCCTCTTGGATTTGGAGAAAGATCCTTCAGCATAAAACCCTGGCTCTCACTGCTATGTCATATTCCATTGGGAATGGTCAATCGACCTATCTGTGGAAGGACCCTTGGCACCCCTCTGGCATTCTTGCCCTTCTGGTTTCTCCCAGAGTCATATTCCTCCAGCCTTCATGTAAAGGCTATAGTCTCCTCAATTCTTTCTCCCTGGGGATGGTTGCCTCCATCCTCCCCCTTCCTCTGTTGGATCTTTGGTCCTCCCCCCCCCCTACATGCAAAGGCTATAGTCTCCTCAATTATTTCTCCTTGGGGCTGGTTGCCTCCATCCTCCCCCTTCCTCTGTTGGATCTTTGGTCCTCCCCCCCCCCTACATGCAAGGGCTATAGTCTCCTTGTTATTTCTCCTTGGGGCGGTTGGCTCCTCCTCCCCCCTCTCTGCTAGACTTTAGTCCTCCCCCCCCTCCCCCCTCCCTCCCCCCTCCCCCCCCCCTAGGCACAGAGGCAGAGAAGACCATTGCATTTGGCTTCCCTCTTCCAATGGGTTATTCTCTTCTGCCTCTGCTTGGTCTTTTATCCGTTCCCTGGCATAAACTGGTCTGGTTTAAAGGTCATATCCCCCGCCATAATTTCACTCTTTGGCGCTCGCTGCCTATTGATGGAGAACCTTGGGGAAGGGAGGGGAAATCAGAGTAGAGAGGGGGAAAAGAAGGTTTACACTCACACATTCATTCAATAATTAAATTGCTCTCTAAATCTTCAGTCGATTACAACCAATATATAGGAAAATAGGAACATGAAATTAGAAACTTAACTGGAATGGAAACTAACCTAAATTAGGAAACAACTATAAAAGGAAACCAAAGCAAGGAAATAAATCCTACTCCTACGTTCAAGTCTGGAAACTAAAAGCATGAAATAAAATACTAAGTAAACTACTAATTTTATTTCCAACCCTTGTTGGACCAAAACCCTGGGCTGGACCGGTTCTTCTTGGCTCTTGGCTTCCAAAGCTGGTCATGCTGGTCCAACCAAGAAAGGGCAGCCATATCTGCATCAACTCTCCTCCTCTGAAAAGAACTCGACTCCGTCGAGTTAGGGAAAGGACCGAGGAGACCGTCTGAAGGAATACGCTGAATAAAGAATGATCCCACCATCTTCTTGAGCTTAATTTCAGGGAGATCTTTGGCAGGATGAAACTTCATAGTCTTGTTGGCATGCTTGAAGGCATAGGTATTGGCATAGCCACAATGCTGTACTTTCTTATCAAACAACCAAGGTCGACCAAGAAGGATATGGCACACCTTCAGAGGGAGGACATCACATTGGATTGTATCCTTAAATCCACCAATAGAATATGTGACCAAGCACTTATCTGTGATTTTGAGATTAGTGTTATTCACCCAAGCAACCTTGTAAGGATTAGGATGTGGTTCTGTATTCAATCCCAGCTTACGAACAGCGTCTTCAGAGACAACATTAGTGCAACTGCCTCCATCAATGACCAAGGTTAGCAACTGGTCATTGCACTTCACACGAGTCTGAAAAATACTACTGCGGCGCCAATCTTCATTTTCAGTGGCCTTTTGAGTGGTCAACACATGACGAATGACATAAAAAGGATGTTGGTCATCGTCACTGAGAGTGTCATTGACTTCACCTGTTGCGCACTCTTCTCTTAAATCAACTGTGTTAGAACCAAGTTGCTCTTCGGGAATATATGGTATAGGAGAATCCTTATCAATAAAAGCAACCAAACGGCTGGGACATTGGGCACTGATATGTCCAAATCCATGGCATGAGTAGCACCGAACTGTGAATTTTGAAGAATCAGAAGGTTTATCTGAACCACGCCGAGGGGGTGAATATGGGCGAGTAGGCCGTGAAGATGACATTTCAGAAACATGTCGAGGTGGAGAATACGGCCGACTAGGTCGTGAAGAAGCCATAGATGTAGCACTTGCCTGTGGCTTGCTAGATGACCTCTCTTGGGTAGGAGACTGTTGCCAAACGGAACTAGTACCTCGAGAAAAAGTATCTGCAAAATTTCTCCGGTTGTATGGGCGTTTCAGACTTTCCTCAACCTGATATGCCACTTGTACGGCGTCTTCCATTGTAGGTAGTCGACTAGATGCAAGGGCAGCACTAAGTTGAGGGTGCAAACCATTGCGAAATTGGGCCACTAAGACTTCTTCATCCCACTCAAAGTCAGAACGAGTGGCCAAATAATAAAATCTAGCAACATACTCTTCAACGGTCAAATTCTCTTGTTTCAACTGTGCAAACCTGAGATGCATGCGTTGCTTGTAATCAGAAGGCAAGAATCGCCGATTCATGACTTCATACATTTCAGCCCAAGTAGTGACCAACCCAATGCCTCGGGTTCGGTTCTGTTGTTGTTGCTTGATCCACCAGACTCTAGCCGTGCCTTTCAGTTTGGCCTCTGCAAATAGGATCTTTCGAGCCTCAGTCAACCCGTACCATCTGAAGAATGTATCTAAACTGTGAATCCAATCAAGGTACAATTCTAGATTATTGTCTCCATAAAAATCAAGGACATCCAGTTTTGCTGCTCTTTCTGCTCCATCATCATGTCTCCCAATCCCATATGGTGGTGGAGGTGGTGGTGGTGGTGTATGATGTGGTGGTGGTGGTGGTGTTACTGGCAGATCCTGTGGAGTGGTGTTGGAAGAATCCCCAGACTGAATGGGACTCTTTCCTTTATCTGCTGCCACCAAACGATCAATAGAAACTTGCATAGATTCCACCATTGTCTTTAGGGACGTGACCATGTTAGTGAGAGCATCAAATTTTGTATCAGTTTCTCCTTTATAGGAATTCAGCTGTTGAACAACTTCACTATTGGCTACCATGGTGATGAGTAACAAAATAGCACTCAAAGAATAATGGTAGAATAGTAAATAACTGGAAGCTTAAAGGGCAGGGGCAGAATGGTAATTTTTTTTTTTTTGAAGTTCAAACTAAACCACAAAAAGGTATATCAATCACGTGTGGGATAGGGGTTTGATTTGGAAATAAAAATATATGGGACAAAAGGGGAATAAAGGAGAAAGGGAGGGGTATTTTAGGAAACGAAAGATAAATAAAAGAAAAAGGAACAAAAGGGGAATCGTGGGGGTGGGTTTTACCGACCAAGGAGGTGTCTCCTTCTGGGAGATGGAACCAGCAGTGGGAGTTCGGCGAAGGAGGAGGGAGACGGCGCGACTCCGATGAAGGGATGGGTGACTCGCGACGGCTTCAACTCAGGTATGTCGCTGCCTCTCTCTTCTCATCTCGTCTTCTTTTCTTCTTCTTTCTTCTCGATTCTTTTTCTCTTTTTTCTTTGCCGTCGGAGACAGAGAGGAGGCGGCGGCGGCTGCTGTCGGAAGGGACAGAGAAGGCGGAGGGCAGGTGGTGCTGCCGGAAGGAACAGAGAAGGCCGAGGGCAGGGAGGGTTTGGGGTTTTTTTTTTTTTTCCTGCTATTGCTCTCTCTGCTGCTTCTCCGACGTCGACCTCGACTCTCCTTTTTTTTTTTCTCTTGCTACTAGCAGAACCTAAGGGGAGAGTTCGATTGAGTGGAGAAAAGGAAAGAGGAGGCGGTGGAGCTTTTTTTGTTGGGAACCGAAGGGGTTGGGTTTGGTTGATTGCTCCAACAACACTTTTTTTTTTTTAAATGATTGTTCTCTGTCTCGACAGAAACCGGAAGAGAGAATAGGGAGAAGATGGGAAGGAAAGAGCAGGTTGATGGGAAGGGAAAGGAATGGAACAAGGAAGGAGAACGAAGGAGAGGATCCTTCGGCTCTGATACCAAGTTGATGGAGAACCTTGGGGAAGGGAGGGGAAATCAGAGTAGAGAGGGGGAAAAGAAGGTTTACACTCACACATTCATTCAATAATTAAATTGCTCTCTAAATCTTCAGTCGATTACAATCAATATATAGGAAAATAGGAACATGAAATTAGAAACTTAACTGCAATGGAAACTAACCTAAATTAGAAAACAACTATAAAAGGAAACCAAAGCAAGGAAATAAATCCTACTCCTAGTTCAAGTCTGGAAACTAAAAGCATGAAATAAAATACTAAGTAAACTACTAATTTTATTTCCAACCCTTGTTGGACCAAAACCCTGGGCTGGACCGGTTCTTCTTGGCTCTTAGCTTCCAAAGCCGGTCATGCTGGTCCAACCAAGAAAGGGCAGCCATATCTGCATCACCTATCCAGTTGTCTTCCAACCCAATCCTTTCTCATCCACCGTAACATCCCCGTTAATCCTTCCTATTGCCTCTGTCCCTCGGGCATAAAGGATACCCCTCATCTCTTCTTCTCCTATCCCCTTTCCTGCCAAGTTTGGAAAACCGTCCTTTCCAAATGTTGGCCTGTTAGAAGACTCATTCTTCCTTTTAACAGAGAATGTATCTGGGTTGATATATCTTCTCGGGATTGACCATTTGTGATACTATTGGTAAATTGACCTTTTGCACTACCATTAACCACCTCTGGATGGAACGCAACATCCATTGATGGACTGCCAAATCCCAATCCCCAGATAAGATTTGGAAAGCTATCTCCTTTGATGTTGCTTCTAATGCCCAGGCTCTCCTTGCTAGATACAACTGGCCCATCCCTATCTCCCCCATAAACTCCCACATCACTTCTTCTTGGAACCTCCAAGCAACCCCCACCCACCACCCCCTAACCCCTCTCCTCCCCAACCCCCCTCTCCCACCTTCCCCTCATCCCCCTCACCTTCCTTCCCCTCCCCCCTCACCCCCAGCCCCCCTGATTGCTTGTGCCTAGCCCCTCCCTCCCTCCATATTGGTCCGTGATGGTTTTGAGTTTTATTTTGTTTGTTTGCTCCCCAAGCTCCTCCTTGTTGGCTTAAGCCTCCCTCCCCCCCTCTTTCCCTTTGTATATTATTTCTCTCTTGGTAATGAATTATTTATTCATCCAAAAAAAAAATTACAGAAGAAAAACAAATGACTAGATGCAACAGAAAAATGATAATGTTTCATTAACAAGGACAAAGTTACCTGGTAGGCTCAGGCCCCACAGCTTCACAAAGCTCATACAATTGATTAGCTACCATGTATCGAACACGCCAAGACTTATCCTATTTCAGGAAAATGAAAAGAGATCTAAGATAGTAAAGGATCAGCAAAATCTATATAACTCAGAAGTTGGAGACAACAGTTTTCAAGTGATTTCCAATTAATTGTTGAATCAACTGTATACTCAGAAGTTGGTTCAATGAAACTCTTGCAAGAAATAAATAAATAAAAAAAAAAAAAACTGATTTCCACCCATAAATGGAATTTTTCAAAGGAGAGACCATTGGCATCTCCCCTGACAAAGACATGATGACAGGTACAATCATCATGATTATAAGTTACTATGCATACAAATTATATCAAAATGACAGAGTCTGGACAGTACAAAAAGACATTTGCAAATCATGAAGATCCTGAATCCCAAACCAGAGGCATGCATCTCTTCCTGTCTCCCAAATGTAATTTAGACCTTAGGACCCAAGAACTGAGTATCAGCCATAGCTGAGAGGAGCAAATCAAGGCAACTGGACATAATTTGAACCAACAGAAGAGAAAACAACTAACATAATATGGTATAACACAATCACAATGGCATGTGTGCATACCTGACATGAACTTGCTTCAACCAGGCCGACACATCATTAACGTTCATAGTGTTTACTGTAACCAATATACATATCACAAACACCTGCCCTGTCAAAGTTGACTAATCTAACACTTGACCTTGCATGGCATGAATACAAATAAATCTTTACATAGAAACAAACTCAAATCGGGTTTTTTTTTCTTTATCCAAATAAACAGAAACAGGCAGTGCATGAAGTATACAAACCACATGCTGTATACAGCCCCTCAAGGGCATAAAAGGAAAAAAAGAGATGAATTGATTATATGGTCTAGTGCCCTTCTCTATCAAACATGGTTCAAGAAGTCGATGGAGTTGTCCCAAATATACCAATTTTTTTTGGTTTGACCCAGCTCGAAATGAAATGCTATGCAATTCATCAGGTAAACCAAATTTCAACCAAAACTTACATGTTTCTATCGGAATTTCGACACATTTCAGCAATTTCATTTCTTTTCATTTCACCAAAGCATTACATTCACTTGAGTTAAAAACCATAAGTCGTTAGAAATGGGTACCGTTTCTACCCATTTCGAACTCAACTCGTCAAGTTTCGACCTAAACCTGTATTTGGACTACAGACTTTATTATTTTCTTGATTTTGGCCATCCCACTTGCAACTATTGGTCGAACAACTTGTTCAAAGTGTGTACAAGTCATCTACAGCTAACATTTGGCGGATTTGAGGGAGATTTCTTGAAGATTCACAGTTTGAGGTAATATCTAATGCAAAACCGGGGTTTTTAAAAAAAAAAAAACCTGTCGGTTCGCTTAATGGCCCACCCAAATGAGAGTACTCAATATTCAAAATGCAGTGGCAGTATTGTGAATAAACAGAAGTAATAAAGAAAGTGGCAGAATTGTAAATAATTAGATTAGTAATGAAGTACTTGGGAGATGGGACTTAAAGGGGATTAATAATTATTTGGTGGGGGTAAATTAGGAAGTAGAATAGTAATATGGAATATGGGGTAATTAAGGCAAATAGAAGGGTAGAATAGGAAATCAGAATAAAAGGGGATAAACACCCTAACTCCCGGTGGGGTTGTCTTCTTCCTTGGACCCAAGCAGAGGCAGAAAGATGGGATAACTTCAAATCGAGAGAGTCTGTTCACCAGGCCTCAGTTTGCCCTGAAACTTCAAGCAAAGATTCTCAGGAAAGGACTCCAACGAACCCACAAGACAAGCACTTGGATCTGCAGGCTGGAAGGCTGCGAGAAGAGCCTGAAATAGACCCTGGCGGTAGGGTAAAGTTCAGTCCTGAAATCAGTCTTGTAACCCACAGCAGAGGACTTTGGGGGTGATTCTCTGGGATCTGAGTCGCCTTCAAGGTAGCAGCCATCAACCAAAATTTCAGAGTCAACCGGTAAAGGACAAGGATGCAACAAGCTTTCGTTCTGTGCTTGGTATTACCATCCAGCAAAGATGGTGCACAGTAACCAGCAACTGTGAACAGGGATAGCAGGGGAAGAAGAAGAAGACGAAGAATAGAAAGATGAAGAAAGAGAAGCAAGAAGAAGAGAAATGGGAGGGAGGGGTATGTGAGCATCACAGCAACCATGGTCTCAACCATTAACTCAGCCATTCAATTCTTTCATTCAAAAAATTGATCTCCATAATCATTTTACAGCAATTTAAAGAAGTCTTCACATAAAATTGGAAAGCAATTAAAAAGATGGAACTAATCTAAAAATGGATGGAACTAATCTAAAAATGGAAACTAACTAATTGCAAAGGAAATCCTACGTATCTGCTTCTAAAGCAAAGAAAATCAAATATACCAATTTGCTTTCCTAAATATCAACTACCTGTCGGTGTACGATGTCTTGTATTCCGTCACAATTTCAGTGAAGCAGGATCTCATCTCACCGAGGACGTAGGTAATCTTGCCGAACCTCGTAAATCCGTGTGCATTGCTTGTTCTTGTTTTTCCATTATCTTCTGCATAGTTTTAGGGTTGCGGTTCTACACTACCAACCCTGGCCAGACCAGAAAATCAGTTTGGGTTGGTTGTGTCTTGGCTTAGGCCTCCATAGTGGGTCAATCTGGTCAAGCCAAGCCAAGGCATCTGCATCAATATCCGTTTTCCTTTTATGTAATTTTTCGCAAAAAATAGGGTAAATATGAAATGGTTATGCTTCACTTTTTATGTTAGATGGATAACATTAGCCATCTATGACTTCACGGAGTTGGATTTAATTTTCAGTATTTAAGTTTTTTTTTT
>NC_056567.1:4606736-4614777 GCF_013358625.1 Macadamia integrifolia | reverse complement strand
TTTTTTGGTGTGGTTAAATAATTGATTTTGTTGCAACATTTTTTTGGGAAAAAAAAAAAAAGGTTAATACTTAGTGGTTGGAGCTCAATGTTGGACACCATTGGCCGATCTGCGGCCTCACAATTGTGTCGCTCTTATTTCTCTACAAAAAAATAATAATTTTAAATTTTGATATTTTTAATATTTATAAAATGAAAAATATTATGCTTAGATTTGAAAAATAGTGAAAATTTTTAGAAGTATTGAGGTTGTCTTTTCAACTCAAACCGATCCTTTGTGTGTTGTCACCATATTTACATATTGGTCAATTAGGTTATTATTATTTTAAAAAACTCTTTAAAAATTAGTTTTACGCAAGTAAAAAATATAACGCTTAGGTAGAGAGAAAAAAAATATAAGGCATAGGAGAAATTAGAAAATAGCTTTCTTGTTTTCATAGGATTTTTAATTGATGAAGAAAATTCAATGATGTGACACTATTTTGCAACAGTGTATAAAGAGTACATCATGCTTCTCAAGGAGGAGATGGGGGAGGACATAGCATGGAGGCATGGTGTACCTATTAGGGATGACAAGAAGAAATCTCAAGGCAATTATTGTGAGAAAAAAAATCATGGGAGATGGGGCCACTAGAGTACTAGACTGAAGTGGCATTTGATAGGTGGATATAAGGACAAGGCCAAAGCCCCAGGGTTCCCCCCCTTGAGGTGCAGAAGGCCATGGACACCCGAAACTTTATGTGGTATCGACATACAGTAGGAGACTATGAGGAAAAGCAGGGGACCTTTGCTTATTTGCACCTATGATGTGATGTCGATGAATGTACAATATGATGTAATCTTTTGAAATTTAATAAAAATTAAATGATTTTTCTCATTTGTCACTTGCAATTGCATATTTTAATTGCTTTCATTATATTTTGAATGTTATATTGTTATGGTGCTAAATCACGTGTAACACATATCTCTGAGAAATATAGAGGCAAGGTGTACGGCATACATTGCCAACCTAGGGTATGAAACCAAACTAACAATTTGAGAGTGTTTTTCAACATCATGTTTATGGATGCTTAATTAGGGTCATTTCCAAGTTTCACCTTGACCGTTTGACCAACAAAATGGTGAAATGAAACCGTGCACCGAAACCTCGGCCAAGTTTCAATCGAAATCCTAATTATTTCGGTTTCACCTATCAAAACCGACTTCTTGAACCTTTCTATCAAAAGAATGTGAATGCAAAATATATCTATAAATAAAGAAGCAAAATGGCTTGCGAAGCCAACTCTTAATGCTACTATGAGAACAAAGTAACAGTTCTAGAACTAGTATTCCAACAGTTCAAACTCAATAGAATACATCAGAAATCAAGAGAGCAGACTATCAAGAACTAGTATGTAGAGTTTGAAGCAATTGAAGTATATACTGGCCTGTTTATGAGAAGAAGAAAAAATCATCTCAACTCAGCCTAATCCCAGGGGGTCAGCTACATGAATCCTTACCCTCTAATCAGCTCTGTTCGAAGTCATACTTAATACAAGACCTTAGCTATGAATATCTTTCCTCACTTCTCCCAGAGTCATTTTAGGTCTGGCCCAAGATCGTTTAGCTCTTTCAATCTGAATCAAATCACTCATCCATAGTGGAACATCTAAGGTCTCTATTGTATATGACCATGCCAACTCCATGGCTTTCTATCATGGATCTTCCCGGAATAAAACCAAATATATATAGAACAGGCCAGGAATCCACCTGAACCCCCCTTGGATTCCACCAAGTATAACCTAAGAATCCACTCAAACTTGCACTGAATCCACATCACTTCAAGAAAAGCAGATTTGTATGACTCAAAATAAAAATAAATAAAAAAAGGGCGGGGAGGGGGGACTGTAAGCCATTAGAACTGGAATGGACCAACTCATGAACTGGCCTGGACCAAATCCTAATTGAAATGAAAACAGAAATTTAAATCAGCAAAACACAGCTGTCAACCAGCCTTGGTGGACTCCTAACCCATCTAGGACTTTAACAAACATTCAAATATCAAGCTGGAAAAAAACAACTCCTGATCCTGCCACGACTATAGAAGAATTACATTCAGGTGGGAAAAAACTACTAAAATAACCCCACGATAATGTGGTCTGATTTAAACACAAAACCCGTACAAAACAGGATCGAAAACAGAGTGAAAATAGCGAGATTCGAAGAGATATCACATAAACCAGATCAACTCAGGTCAGCATATAGGGCTGGTCGAGTGATCCTTATGGGGGTATAACAGTTGCTGAAAAACTCAGCTAGATTCAATGGTCAGATCTGCTGACGTGGACAACTCCTAGTGGAACTAGGATAGGTCAAAACCAGTAAAAGGGTAGAAGGTATCCATGAGAAGCATACCTGGGAGAAATTAACGATGACAGGAAGGATATGAGCAACACAGTCCTGGGATTCCAACAATTTTCCAAGTGCCGCACACCCCTCAACAGCCAATAGTCTAACAGAATCTTGATCTGAAATGAATCATACTTGGTAAGTACTTACGCTTGCTATAATAGACAAATAACAAATCTTCAAAAATAACATCTCACAAATAGGCATGCAAAGGCAAAGTAATCACCATTAGCTTAATCCCCTTCTACTGGCTTCTCATTATGCATAAAAGATCAGAAAAGAATTACAAGAATTTAAAAGAAAAATCCATACACTGAGACCTTGAAAGACCATCTCACACACCAATACACCAAAAAAAGTTAATTACCACAACGAAGACAAAAGAAAAAGGTAAAACAATGATCTCTCACTCGACCTCACAGACATTCCAAAACACGTGCCTGGACCAGCATACATATCACAGTTAGGTGAGCCAAAGAGCTACACTGCTGGATCTATCCTCTGTGTATTTCATTATCTCCTCATAGGATAGTAAATGTGAATATCCACACCTTGAATACTATTAAACATCGTTGTTTGTTATTAGCAAGGCTTTACTACCCCGAATACATGGCAGCGGAGGTAAACTAAAAATATATGTAGTTAAGTCCACATCATTACAAATCATCTAATGCAATGGGCAAGCATGAAACATTATTTCTTTCCCTCTCGTATGCAATCCCTACACAAGTGCTAAGAAAAGCCCCTTTACTGTTTCTAACCCTCTTTTATACATTCTGGCTAATAAATTAGGACACCAATTGCATTGATTTGCATAAGTGTGAATGTGCAAAATGTCTACATTACTCATAGCAACCATATCATGCGGTTTAAGAAATTATGAAGGAGCCAAAACCTTTACTAAACACAAAAATGAGTGGTGAAAAAAATACGATATCAGCAGAGAATTTAGATACCAAAGTAGAAGTTACCCATTGAATTAAAATTAAATTAAGAAATTAGAAAAATTCAAAGTCTGCTTACCATCCTGAGTCAGATCCTCAAATATTGACATCATATCAGTCTTCAGGTGGGCTGGTTCAACTGTAGCAGCAAACTTTCCGAGGTTTGATGCAGCAGACCTCCTCACCATTGGCATGTCATCTTGACATAATTGGCTGTATATTTGCCGTAATTCTGTCTTTAACATCTCTGGTGCACTGGGATAAGCAATATGAAACAGTCCACATGAGGAAACCCGAGCTGTAAACCACTCACCAGATGCCAGTCTCTGAAGGCAGAAATCATAACACGTTAACAGAACACTATAGCAACAACATTAAGGCATGAGGAATAATAAAGAGAATCAAAGCAGTTGATTTTTTTTTTAATGGACAACCCCTCAAGTGCAAAAGACCAAGGATGGTACTTGGGGAGGGTGGAACTTCTTTTCCCATTTATGAGGAAGTCAAATGCTAAAGCATTGTTCCAGTTGAAGCAGCAGCATCATTAAGATGGATAACCACTAACATCATACAAAAATAATGAGAACCTCATATAAACAAGTAATATGTTTGAAATGAATTAAAGCCCGAGCTTCTCTATAATACTTAAGACAACTTACTGAGTTTTTTGAGGACCATCAAAAATATCTAACATATAAACCTGATGTAATTACCATCTAGAAGACTATTACGAAATAAAGGTCATGATAATGGAAAAGGTTCAAGTGCTCATTAACTCTTGTAATCTTGTGTGACAACCATTCTCTGTTAGTACGACTCAAATCCCACTAAACATGAAAGGCAACATCCAAGAACTTAGTAGGAAAACAACATAAAGCCGAATAAAAACATTAACAACCAAACCCTTAATCGAAAAACATCATACAGCCGAAGCAACACCATTACCTTGACCAAAGGAATAAACCAATCGACAAGATCACTCTCCTTCATCTGAGCACCAATCCGACACAACGACTCCACTGCCTTGTCCCTCACACAGGTTTCCTCAACAGTACACAGAGTCTCCAACGGGGGTAACAAAACATGAGCATATTCCACTCCACCAACGTAAGGAATGAACACCCCAAGCTCCTCTCCCATTGCAAGCAGTACTTCATCATCGTCGTCATTGTTCTCACTAAGAAAAGGAATCAATTCCTTCCGTGTTCTCTCCTCGCCCAAAGCACGAGCTATCGTGGAAAGCCTACGGATAGAGTTTAACCGAAGCTGGATATCTTCATTTTTCAATTCGTCGATTAAAATAGCAATCGGATACAGTGGCTCGTCGATCATAGCCATTGTATCTCAAAAATTTCTTGGCCGCTGCAGGAAAAAAAAAAAAAAAAACCACAGAGATCGTACATTATTACTGAATCAAGGCAAAACAAAAAGAAATCCTAGCCAAATAATTAACAATTTATGCGGAATCTATAAAAATGTGGCTTTTGAGAGCTAGATCGGGAAAGTCTTTAAGATCTGGGAGGAACCCTAGAATTAAAAGTTGAGGAAGAAAGAGGAAATGAATAGAGAGAGAATGGAAAGCTATTAATTACCTGGAAAGAAAACAAAACCCTAGAATCAACAAATCATAAGCTTAGCGCACAGAATTCGATCGTCGAAGTGTGAATGCAACCACTGGGAGACGAAAACACAAGAAATGAAGAGAAAGATTGATCGTTTAATTAACACAGAGCTTGGAATGACTTCCGACGGGCTGCCTCTGACTCCTAGTGCCGTTTCTTCTCTGTCTGGAGATTCAAGCGAGAGAACTGAATCCCAAAAATAGGTATTTCGCTTCGTTCGTTCTTCCGAAACTCCTTAAGGGAACAAATGGAAATAATCAGTGAACACCAAATGCCGTTTTTTTGGGGCGCAAGCGGTAGCACGAGACTACGAGAGGGATTCATATGGTGGGCCCTGTGGGGACCAGGGTTTTAAAACTTGGTATCGGGATCGGTATCGGTCATAGAAGAAACCGATGCGATGCGATGCGATACGAATTGGTATCGGTAATAATCGGTTAAGGATCGGAAATACTACAGTTTTTCCGGATCGGTCACCGTATCGGCTAGGATCTTTTGTTTTTTTTTTTTCCATGCGTCTTCTCCTTTCGGTTCTTAGTTCTCTCCAAGTCCAGCTGTTGGCTATGGAGAAGGAATCTGAAAAGATCCGTCACCAGCCCCGAGTAGATCCGTCACCAGCCCCGAGTAGGTCTTGTCTCCGATGAGAGAATGTGTAAGCATTCAACCCCGGACGGAGAGGATCATCGTAACAATCCTCGTCGAATCAAGGCGATATGGGAAAATTTTCAATTTGCCGGAATCAAAAGATACATAGGAAGAACAAAAAACCCTCTAAACATCTGATAAAATAACCCTCCACTGACCAAAAATTCAGCCCAAGTGCTATAAAATGGGAAGCAATTGGCTTCCTACACAAAGACCGACATCAGAATCCCTCAGTCGAAAAGACTAAAGCCCATGTCATCATCTGACTCCTCTTTCTCTTCCACTTTTTTTTCTTTCTTTGGCTCATCCGCAGCAGGGGCTGCACCACCCCCGCCGCCGTTAGCACTTGCAGCCACCGCAATGGCTGCACCACCACCAGAAGGCACTGAAGCAAGCTTCTCCCTTCCAGATGCAATTAGCTCTGTAATATCTTTACCCTTAACTTTAGATAGCAGTAGCTTAATTTTATCATCATCAGCATCAGCCCCAACTGATCCAAGAATGTTCTTCAAATCGTCGGCAGAAGGGCTGGTGTTTCCGCCCAAAACAGAGAGCAAGTAGGCAACGATAACCTTCATTTTTGCTCAGAAAACTAATATAATCAAATTATTTGTCACAGAGAGAGGGACGGAGAGAGATACAAATGGCTATACGCGGAAGTCCGTGACTCCCGTTTCTCTCTAATTTGCCGGAATTCCTCAGAGTCGTGGATTGTGCTGGAATCGTGAGTTAATTCCTTGTCTGTGGTTATTAATTTTGTACCGGTCATTGGGGGAAAGTATTCTGAGAAGAATCTGTCCTTGGGGCAAATTACAATTTTTCTGGGATCTTCTTCTCGCTGAGTTGTAATAGTTTCTGTGACATATTGATGAAGAAAGTAGGAAGATTTTACTGGTTAAAAAAAAAAAAAAAAAAAGGGATCAGGTCGGATCGATATCCGATACTCAGGATGATACCGATACCCGTCACAGGATCAGTCAGGTATCAGGATCGATCTCAGCGGATACTGATCCGATATGACTGACCCAACTGATCCAATATCGATACTTGAAACCATGGTGGAGACACGTTTTACGACATACAAATCTAGTATGGGCGGTTTGGAAGTTGGAATTACAAGCCCAAAAGCCTACATAATATTTTTGGGCAAATGTAAGTTGTATGGCACATCAAGTACCGTTTGACAATATTCCCATAAACATGTTTCTGCATTTTTCTATTTCTATAAATGGAGAATAAAAATGTAGAAATGTTGTAAAAAACGTGTGGTAAAAGTGTTTCATTTCACCTGTTTTTATAAATTGAAATTGAAATTTCTACCTATTAATGGTTCTAAAAACACAGTATCGTTTCTGGAAACAACTAAAATGGACCTCTAATTACTGCTTCCACTCATCTAATGTTGTAATATTCATAGAATAAACGTTGAATATGTCCGTGGGGTAGATCACCCATTCTTCAACTACCATCGACGAAATCCATAGCTCGCTCATAGTCAACAAATTTCTCTCCATACAGCGAAACCTGCAAAACAAAAAACACAAAAAAAAAAGGGGGAAAAAGATCTAAACTTGGAATTAAATAAAGTAGAGAACCATCATCAACGCCAAAAAGCTCATCCGCAAAGATCGACCTCGGTCCGTTTCATCTTTAACCGATATGAGGATTACCAGTTCAGAGAAATCAAGAAAAACTACAAGATCAACTGATCAAGAAAATTAACTTCGACAAATATTGAAAGAAATATATTGAATAAGAGAATAAGAGATGGAGATGATAATCAAAGGAGAAGAAACCAGAAGACCCCTTCACATAGACAGAATAAGCCAATAGAACATAGACAAATAAACGTTTCAAGAAACAATGTTTATCAAACACCTTTAAAATTCCGTTTCTATTCCCAAAAACGTTGTCAAACAGTACCCTAGTGTCAACACAACATAAAAGTGGCATTGGCCAAATGACAAATAAAAAGTTTGAAAAGTGTCTAATATTTTATAGGGATAGAGAACGGACTTTAAAGAGGAAGCATGTTAATATGTGGAAAAATATACTGATGAAGGGAGAGAGTTCTATGAGCAAGCAGTATAAAGGAGTGCACTGATGTGGTGTGCCAAAATGGTATCATACATTGGAGGGTAAGAGGTCATTTCATGAATAGAAAAGATAGATAGGTGCCAGTGTTCCCTGTCTCGGGGGCTTAGAAAAACAGTTCCAGTTAATGAATTTGCATTTGGAATTTGAAATTGAACAATCTCCTAGATATCCAAATGTCATATACCTCATCATCTCCCCATGGTACAAGTAGGTGTTCCTCTTATCATAAATCTTGGGATAAATCGTCTAGTCAGTATTTTATCACTAATCTATGGTTCATTTTACAACAACAAGAATATTGAATCTTCTGTTTGGTGTATATGGTTCATTTTTTCCTTTTTTTTTT
>NC_056567.1:4603019-4606716 GCF_013358625.1 Macadamia integrifolia | reverse complement strand
TGGGTAAAAAAAAAAAGAAAAGAGAGGTAAAAAATGATAAATATTTGAGTTTCGTTCTAAATCGAAAATTTTCACATAATCGAAAAATGATAGTTTTGACACTAAACATCGTTTTTGAAACATAATGACTACCATATGCATCTTGATTTTTTCTTTTATTTGAAATTTGTTTTCTTTGAGATTTTATTTATTAATGTTTATAACTAAATCATGTAAATATACAAACTTTATAAAAATCAGGGATAGACTATCTAGTCAACATCACAACATGCATGTAGTGTAGAGCACGAAGAGAAAAAAAGTAAATGTCATGGCAAGGTGTGGCTTTAAATAGTGAAGGATATAGCATGGAGTAGCAATATCGTGATGTGGTTTTCGTGGTTCGTAAAAAAATTGACTAAGGATAGAAATAGAGTGAACTAAGTTGAACAAGTAATAGTAAGACAAGTTAGCTATTCTCCTAATCAAAGACAACAATATGAATCGTCTAAAAGTTCATCATATGATTGGCGAGCTTTAGATGTTATTTTACTTAGGAGGAAAGACTATGCCCAATAAGCTTGATTCATCAAGGATGCAATCGTATATTTGCATTAACCTAAAAAGATACCCTATTAGAGAGAGCAACTTCAATGCCATATAAATATTTAAGAAATCTAATATCATATTATATGGAAAATAATGACCTTAATGCCTTGATTTCTTGTAATTCAATTTCAGCTATAAATATATCATTAATATAGACTAAGATGGCTGTGAAAGTTTTATGAATTTAAAAAAAAAAATAAAGTAATCAACCTAAAAGTGAATGTATCCAACAACTATTAATGCGGTTAGAAGCATAACAAACCATTGTTTTTAAGTTTTATTTAGACCTTTCAAGGATTTACGAAGATAATAAATCATATTTTTCTATTTTGTCTAGAAAACCACGTGGAAATTTCATATACTACATCTTCTAGGTCACATTGCAATAACTCACTACTAATATCAAGTTGATGAAAATGTCAACTACAAGAAGTGGGGATGGCAATAAGGTAACGAAAAATAATAAGTTTAGTCATTAGAGCAAATTTTTCTTTGTAATCAGTCCCTCCTTTTGGTTGTAACTATTAGTGATGAGATGTGGTGTTTTATAACGTTTGATGCTACCATTACTAGATTTGTATTTAATTATATTTACCCACTTATGGGCTTATGGCCAATGATCTCCTCGTTATAAGGAAGAGGCTATAAGGGTCCAAGTATTGTTGTCTTCTAACTCTTTGAATTCAACTATCGTTGCGAAATTTCAATTAAGATCAAATGTAGCTTGACAACGATTATAAATTAAAAGCAATTGAGAATATAAAAGTGTGATAATATAAAAAAAAATGTTTGTGATAATACGTAATTAATTACAAATAATATAGAAGTACTTGCAAATAGTATAATTGTTGGGGATGTTTTTAAATATGGTAGAAGTTGGTGGGAAGTTACTTACAAGATTGGCGTTATTAACGTTAAGGATGACATTAAAGATTTAATATGCTATTAGAATATTAGAATAATCCTATATCGGTTAACTTTGGAACCTTGGATATTCATATACTAGTTGGACCCTAACTTTTAATTAGTTTGCAACCCCCAATTATTATATATGAACTATCAAATTTTAATTCACATTTACTTTACATAATCTAATGTTATTTATGTCAGTGCTTTTACTTTAATATCATACTAGGCTAAATTAACTAAATTTTTTTTTCTTTGATTGCATCATTCAAAGCCAATATGCTGATGCATTTAAAAAGATGATTAGGGAGATAGAAAAATTGAATAACATGATTAAATGTTCAAAATCAGTCGCCAATTATAATGTCTTTGGACTTTCCACAAACAAACCAATCACTAACAGTCTCCTAAAATTATACTATATGTGATCTTATCCCACTATGGCATGATTTTAGGAGTGTTTGAATTCAAAACTAACTCTCTCTCTCTCTCCTCTTATGTCCCAAATGTGGTGATATGAGATTACATCTTACATCACAAATATTTAAACCAAAAGAAAATCATTCCAATAATAATGACCAACTCAAAATGTGTTATCATAGTAAGTGAAACTGAATTGGAAAATACTCACCACTCTCCAATTTCGGTAGATAATTACGCTATAATCCCTCCACTATACAATATCACATAGTATACTGTGTGATATTTACTGTCAAATCTCAATCTATTCAAAATGTAATTATAGGGATATTAAAATTCCAATTGAACCTTTAAAACATTTTTAAAAAATGTTCACAAGAGTAAATATTAAAAATTAATATATAACTATCACCTTATAAATAATTTTATCAAATTGTTACCAGTTCCAAAATCGTGTCCAATCAATCACAAACATTATTTGTCATGCCCAAGACACGGCCCATATTTGTTAAGCACCAAAGGATGGACAAGACACGTGATAGGCATTGAGGGGGATATCTCATAAGTCCCATATCAGCTAGGGGGAGTGGCTGGGTTAGTTGATAATCTTTAGCATTCGTTTTATGGCCATAATGCATTTTAAAGTCATGAGGCCCATGGGTAAAAGCGGATAATACTGTGGATTGGTATAAGGCCGAAACGTTACATTATCTTTCTTCCATATTCTCTTGGTGAGAATAATAGATTACATATTAGGCGTCTCCTTTGAATACAACCAACTAATATAAATTCAACACACTGATATATACTCAGGGAGATGTCAACTATTGATGCACCAAAATTCATAATATGTAACCACATTGATAAGAACCCCTAAGGTCAAAGGACAATACTAACGAGAATTTTGTTTCAATAAATAAACATAACGCACATGTGGAATTATAATATGACAATGTTCAATGTTTATACAATATATATACTCACACTTATACCTTATATTTTAAAATTTAATACACACACAATGTGACAACCATATGAATAGGGTGACCGATCTCGTCATTAGATGTGAGTTATAGGTTCAAACTTAAGGACTACCAATGCTAGTAATAAATCACACTTAATAATTGAATCATTCAAATAATTGGGTTTGATGAACAGATTATTAGAATGGGTAGAGTTTAGAATGATTGTTATCATCTCACTATGTCCCTTGTTTCTCCATCGTCTATAGTAGTTGTTGTTTTTACTTATGACATTTATCACTAAAGGCTATATTATCCTAGCTACGACCATATTAGGAATAATCCTACATCAGTTAAGTTTAGGATCTTTGATGTCTTCATATGCAAATGTACTAGTTGGACCTCAGATTATAATGGTTTAGGGTTTTAAGTTGAAATCTGACATAGTATAAAACCTTCATGTGTGTTTTTACGTGTACAATTATTTCTCTTAGATGTCCCCCACACATTTTTGTGTATGTACAGTCATTATGCTTACATATGAGGGAGAGTATTAAGAATAATCCTACATTGGGTTGAGTTTGGGATCTTTGGTGTTTTCATATACTAGTTGGACCATCCATCAAATGGTTTGAGCATGTAGATTGACATATAGCAATAATACATTTATGGCGATAAATTTTTGTATATTTTTTTAAGATAGTATATAAGTTTTTCTCATTATTTTTTTTTTTTAAACACCTATGGTCTTGATAGATTATTTTGTTATCTTTTAAATCTATACTTGTAAAATATAAGATATATTTAGGTGGGATTAACAA
>NC_056567.1:4595904-4602999 GCF_013358625.1 Macadamia integrifolia | reverse complement strand
GTTAAGGATGACATTAAAGATTTAATATGCTATTAGAATATTAGAATAATCCTATATCGGTTAACTTTGGAACCTTGGATATTCATATACTAGTTGGACCCTAACTTTTAATTAGTTTGCAACCCCCAATTATTACATATGAACTATCAAATTTTAATCCACATTTACTTTACATAATCTAATGTTATTTATGTCAGTGCTTTTACTTTAATATCATACTAGGCTAAATTAACTAAATTTTTTTTTCTTTGATTGCATCATTCAAAGCCAATATGCTGATGCATTTAAAAAGATGATTAGGGAGATAGAAACATTGAATAACATAATTAAATGTTCAAAATCAGTCGCCAATTATAATGTCTTTGGCATTTAAAAAGATGATTAGGGAGATAGAAACATTGAATAACATAATTAAATGTTCAAAATCAGTCGCCAATTATAATGTCTTTGGACTTTTCACAAACAAACCAATCACTAACAGTCTCCTAAAATCATACTATATGTGATCTTATCCCACTATGGCATGATTTTAGGAGTGTTTGAATTCAAAACTAACTCTCTCTCTCTCTCTTCTTATATCCCAAATGTGATGATATGAGATTACATCTTACATCACAAATATTTAAATCAAAAGAAAATCCTTCCAATAATAATGACCAACTCAAAATGTGTTATCATAGTAAGTGAAACTGAATTGGAAAATACTCACCACTCTCCAATTTCGGTAGATAATTACGCTATAATCCCTCCACTATACAATATCACATAGTATACTATGTGATATTTACTGTCAAATCTCAATCTATTAAAAATATAATTATAGGGATATTAAAATTCCAATTGAACCTTTAAAACATTTTTAAAAAATGTTCACAAGAGTAAATATTAAAAATTAATATATAACTATCACCTTATAAATAATTTTATCAAATTGTTACCAGTTCCAAAATCGTGTCCAATCAATCACAAACATTATCTGTCATGCCCAAGACACGACCCATATCTGTTAAGCACCAAAGGATAGACAAGACACGTGATAGGCATTGAGGGGGATATCTCATAAGTCCCATGTCAGCTGGGGGGAGTGGCTGGGTTAGTTGATAATCTTTAGCATTCGTTTTATGGCCATAATGCATTTTAAAGTCATGAGGCCCATGGGTAAAAGCAGATAATACTGTGGATTGGTATAAGGCCGAAACGTTACATTATCTCTCTTCCATATTCTCTTGATGAGAATAATAGATTACATATTAGGCATCTCCTTTGAATACAACCAACTAATATAAATTCAACACACTGATATATACTCAACTTAAAACCCTAAACCATTATAATCTGAGGTCCAACTAGTACATTTGCATATGAAGACATCAAAGATCCTAAACTTAACTGATGTAGGATTATTCATAATATGGTCGTAGTTAGGATAATATAGCCTTTAGTGATAAATGTCATAAGTAAAAACAACAACTACTATAGACGATGGAGAAACAAGGGACACAGTGAGATGATAACAATCATTCTAAACTCTACCCATTCTAATAATATGTTCATCAAACCCAATTATTTGAATGATTCAATTATTAAGTGTGATTTATTACTAGCATTGGTAGTCCTTAAGTTTGAACCTATAACTCACATCTAATGACGAGATTGGTCACCCTATTCATATGGTTGTCACATTGTGTGTGTATTAAATTTTAAAATATAAGGTGTAAGTGTGAGTATATATATTATATAAACATTGAACATTGTCATATTATAATTCCACATGTGCGTTATGTTTGTTTATTGAAACAAAATTCTCGTTAGTATTGTCCTTTGACCTTAGGGGTTCTTATCAATGTGATTACATATTATGAATTTTGGTGCATCAATAGTTGACATCTCCCTGAAATATGGCATAGTATAAAACCTTCATGTGTGTTTTTACGTGTACAATTATTTCTCTTAGATGTCCCCCACACATTTTTGTGTATGTACAGTCATTCTGCTTACATATGAGGGAGAGTATTAAGAATAATCCTACATTAGGTTGAGTTTGGGATCTTGGGTGTTTTCATATACTAGTTGGACCATCCATCAAATGGTTTAGAGCATGTAGATTGACATATAGCAATAATACATTTATGGCGATAAATTTTTGTATATTTTTTTAAGATAGTATATAAGTTTTTCTCATTATTTTTTTTTAAAACACCTATGGTCTTGATAGATTATTTTGTTATCTTTTAAATCTATACTTGTAAAATATAAGATATATTTAGGTGGGATTAACAACTTTGGTTGTTCTCTATATAGTTTAGCAAACGTGGAAGTTAAACGTTTGATTTTAAAGATCTACTAACAAATAGGAAAAATTGCACATTTGATTTTTAAGATATACTCATCTCAAATGAAAAATATTAAAATCTAGGT
This sequence comes from Macadamia integrifolia, assembly GCF_013358625.1. Lineage (NCBI taxonomy): Eukaryota > Viridiplantae > Streptophyta > Magnoliopsida > Proteales > Proteaceae > Macadamia > Macadamia integrifolia. Next base: position 4,600,581 of record NC_056567.1, on the reverse strand, counting down.
TTTTTTTTTTTTTTTTTCTTCTTCTGTTGGCTTGAGGGTGTGCAAGGTTTTATAACAATGATCTAGTTAGACTTGACTTAACTTGGTCAAAATCAATTGGCAAAGAATCGGAATTACTCGTGATCAAGCCTCATTTGTTTCGAAATAAAATCAGTGAGATCCAAGTTGTAAAAAACATTCAATTGCGTAAAAGTTAAGGGATCTACTAAATATACGTTTGTCTTACGGCACATCCAACTCATAGTGATTCATATAGAACTTTAATTCCCTTTATGGGGAGCCAAAGCATGTGCTAATAAGATAAAGGGGCCTCACTTTTAAAGGGTTGCATCGATACCAAATCAACTTTAATAGTGATTGCTAATGATTAAAAAATGACTTTTTTTGCTTTCATTGCTTTATTCATGTATTACTTTATTTGGTGATAATACAAATGATTAAATATAAATCTTGATATGGTTATAAACCATGTTGTGCAGTATTTCAATAGTGGTTTATGGATGAACATATAATGATTTAATGTAGGAACAACAAACCTCATACTTAATTCCATCAGTTCCCTCCTACATATGTCTATGCACTGTGTAGTTCCTTAATTCAATACTAGCTTTTCACATTCAATTCGATACGAGTTTTTCAAATCCACTTCAGACAAAATTATTTTTTCGCCGAACACCATTGCTCAAATGGGAGTTATCCCATCGATAGTGCATCATACTTGTGGTTATGAATTTTTTAAACGGTTTACTTTTCCATTTGGCAATCTCTGCCTGGTAGAAACTTAACAAGTGAGGGGGGCCTAGATCCTATCTATCCATAGAGTATGCCTAATGTAACCTATCACATAGTAACAAATGTATTTAGATTATGTAAGTTTCATGGTCTATACAAACTAGGATTCTTTTCTATCACATATGCCAATTTTCACAACATCGAGTGATAATTTGGCAGATTGGTCGTTAGATTGGTTTTGGGACTCCTCTGGTGACAATGGCCTATCCAACATATGAATTGTCCATTTTATTTATAATGGTCTAAATTATTGGACTTCCTTTTTTTACTTTTGTAGGCCTTCGTAGTGACTAAAGATATACCACATGATCTCATTTTGACTAATAAAGAATGATGATATGATCAACTTATACACCAAACATTAGTTCAAAGTGTTGAGCTACCACATGACAACTAATGAAAGCATGATTAGTAATGGAATGGGTTTTGGGTAGATTGTCTAAAATCTGAAGCCAACTTTCAATTGTATGATTAAAATATGTAAAATTGGGGAAGAACTAAGTTTGTGAATGGCATGCTCGAAACTCTAATTGTCACACCCCGTTCACACCAAACCAGGCCAGTGACCGGGTTAACACCGGTTAACCCAAACCTACCAGGATCAACAGATGCAGTATTCCACCACAGCATACACACAACTAATAGAAGCTTATCAGATCAGCGGAAGACTTAATTTACCTATGAATACTCCCATAATACTTGATACCCGAATTGTGATATAATAGTTATATACATGTGGGCCCGAAGGCATGATATTTACACAATAAAAGTATAATTCACATATCAAGTATATAAAGGAAACCATAAAAAATCAGAGTACACAGCTCGGCTCGGTATCAAAGGCTAGAGCTCAGCTCGGCATCAAGGGTTGAGCCCAGCTCGGCATCACATGGTAGAGCTCAGCTCGGCCTCAAAAGTGGAGCTCAGCTCAACATCAGAACTGCGGTCCCGTAGCACAACTCTCGCACGAGCAATTAGTGCCGTGCTCTAACTCCTCAGGGGCCCACCAGTCCTCTTCAGGGAACTCAACCGTGGGACCCGACCCGTGCTCTTCAGATGGATGACATGCAAAATCATATAAAAAGATGTGCACACGTGGGATGAGCTCACTAGCTCAGTGAGTGGAAAGATGGACCACACAATAGTTCACACAACAATCACAATCATATGCACTACATGCTATGCAATACGTTTTAAACCACATCCACCTAAGCAACATTACTAAGTCTTTGGTATAGTACTACTACAGCCACAGTGCGCGTATACTCCGGGTACGAGCCGCGAACTCCATCCCGCGATATGCCCATAGGGCTATCGGAGAAGGCCCACCGTGAGTACTCGGAAAAAAAAAAAAACATGCCGACCATCGGCTCTCAATAGAAAAGTAAATGACTGAAATTAAAGGTACTGACTTCAGCAATTTAAAAGCAGTACGATTGGTCCTCTTGAATATACCACCAGGGTTGCCGACTGTCCTAATGACCCGCCGGGCGTTATGTCTAACCGCCACAGTGACCCAACAACCGCGACCACTGCTTCCCCCTAAATGGTAACCCAACACCTTAACCTCTGTTGGGAAAGGTCTTAGCATGGGATGGTGAAAATCCTAAACCGCATGCTCCTATATGACAATAGTACGATTGCATAGTGCCACTGCGTCCCATACCACGGGCCATCAATGCACTCATTTTCAAGCCGACTATAGCATCTAGTCTATTAATGCATTATGCATAATGATGTCAACATTCATCACATAAGCATCTTATCACTTGGCATTTGGAAAGTAAACATAACACCCATGCATAACAATGTGAGGATGAACTAATCTACATAGCATTTTCATGATGGCATGGCTAGACTAGATACAATTAAATGAATGCCAAACAATGCCTTGAAATAAGGCCAAACATCCTCTCCCCACTTACTTGTAGTGTACAAGGATTCCTGTTCGGTACGGGTGAGATCCGGTGCGAGACGCGTAGGATTTGGTGAACCTAACATGAGTGAGCGGGGTTAGTATTTCACCATTTTGGAATCAAAATTAACACGATCCAATGACACGATCATGTTTAGAATCATAAAAGAAGGTCACACGTCCGATTTGGGCCCAATTGAACGAAAAAAATCACATTCGGAGCCTCTCAGGTGGGTCAGACAGCCCACCTGTCTGGCCCACCAGTCTGGACCGACGGGTAGGTTGGCCCACCGGTCTGGCCCACCAGTTGGGCCAGGGGGGCTGCTAAGACCGGCGGGTAGGGTGGCCTGCCGGTTAGCCCGTCGGTCTGGCCCGCTGGTTGTGCCCGAGGGCCCTGCCCTCTCAGGCGGGTGCCCACAAGCGGGCCAGATGGCCCACCGATCTTGGCGGGAAACCTACTGTTTCTTCCCAACTTCCTCCATTCTTTGAGGATTCAAATGGGGCTTTTCCAAACCCATTCTTCACACTTTCAAAGTCTTATAGGATGGTTCTAACCTAGATATGGATTAGATTTAAGTGATGGGAAACCAACTTACCTTCTTTGCTCAATAACACCTTCAAAACCTCAAAATCACTTCAAATCCATAATGTTTCCCCAACCTTGTAAATACTTCTTCAAATCCTTCAAGATTAACACATAAATCATCTATTAAACCTTAGATTCATCATTTCAAAGGGGATTTACAAGATCTCAAGAAACCCTACTCGAATCAAGGGTTTTACTTGGGTATGGTGAATGTTTAAGGAACCCAACTTTGCTTACCTCTAAATGTAGATCGAGTGTTGAATATCACTCTTTCGGCGCCGGAATGGGGAGATCAAGCCTCGGCGCCGATGACATCCATCTTTTCTTCCTCTTCCTTCTCTTCCCTTCTTCTTCCCTTTCTTTTCTCTCTCCTCTTTACTCCTCTCACCAATGTATGAGTGTCATAAATGAGAAAATAAAAGAAAAGTATAGATGCTATATATACTTCTTTAAAATATTAAGTAATTCACATGGGTGGGTCACTCAGGTGGGTGGATGTGCCCACCTGTCCACCCACCTGAGGGCCAAAACTTGGGATTTTGATAGAGTTCGGGCCTCGGCGTGAACCTCACCCTTGGCATACGATGTAATATACGTATACACCTTAATATACGGCTACATACCTGCTTTATCCGTACATGGCCTTATGATAGGTGCATGTACACGGCTTGGGTATTCCCGTCTCTTCTGGCACTGGCTCGGACTTGTGGGGCCAGCCGGTGTTTAAGGTCACCCTTGCCATCATAGTCCATAAGGAACCCGCTCTGATTCTCTCCAGTTCGGGTCCTGCATAGTTAAACCGGGTCAACCGTGTAGTCAGACCGGGTTTAAGAAGTAGGGTATTACACTAATTCCCACTCATAGAGCCGCTCCCCTATCATTGTGTGCGGTTCTCTAGGTAGTGCCTCCCTACTTGTGTGTGTGTGTGGGGATAAGAGAGATTGACATAATGTGATTGGAGAAGGGGTACTGGCAAGTGGCAACCTCTTTTGTTCGAGAGTAGTTGATAATATAGGAGACAAAGGCAGCCCACATGGAAATGCGGTTGTAGTACAATGGATGGCAACCAACAGTAGGACTTGCGTAAGATGAAAGGAGGTCTTGTGGTTGACTCTTTGCTTCGTCTCATCTCCCCCTCCACCCACTCCTCCCCATTGGCCCTATGTTGGTGCACGAGCCACACTCCTTTTAAAGAAACACTATCATTATTTTTTATTTGAAAGAAGAATGCTACCTGGTCGCATGGTCCTTGAACCAGTGCAGGGGCCAATGAGTGGGCGCACGTAGGCATCAACATGGGTGGGTGGGTATTGCATAGGGGCGTGGCCATCATTTTGCCACATATATGGGCGTAAGGCCCACATGACTAGGTAGTGTGTTCTTC
>NC_056567.1:4571315-4595884 GCF_013358625.1 Macadamia integrifolia | reverse complement strand
CCCCCCCCCCCCTTTGTTTCCTAAGGGAAAATGTTTTTTGCAGAGAGTATGGCCCTGCACTAGAAGCAGGGTGAAATAACCAACCCCCCTTTAAAAGGAAAATGACAATTATGTAGATGTTTTCTCGTGTGTTATCATTGGCCCTCACACAGGGAAGGAAGTGTATTCCCCCACATAAAACACTTTCCTATTTTTAAATTTAGGGAAATTTACATCCACTCCACCTCGCGTTTGCCTTTATTATGTCCTCCTCCATTGCGTTTCATTTATTACATTTAAACCCACCCAACCTAACACCGTTAGAGGCTTGTTAGTTTTAAAATGGAAAATTCATAATTACCCTTTTAGTCATTCTCTATCAAATTTTGGAACTCTTGCCCCTTGCACCTTGCACCTTGCACCTTGCACCTTGCCTCTTGCCCCCCTTCTTCTCTGTCTCTGTCCTTGATCCATATACGCAATGGTTGGTTAGTCTTCATTTAAGCGTGTTGGAACCCTAGGTTGGGTCGTTTAAACGTAATGAACAAAACGCAAGGGAAGAGGACATAATAAAGGTAAACACGAGAGGAGGTGGATGCAAATTTTCCTGTGAAGAGGCACATTGTAAGCCACATGATCATAATAGTCTTTTCCCATGAAGGCATGAACTATTGAAGTCTGGCAGAGTCGCAATCCTAGGTTGCGACTTTCCGAGAGGTGATTGATTCTTCAGAAAGTCCCTGAAACGGGACGGGAAAATTCAAGTAAACGTCTTATTAAATCTTCTCCGCCCCCAGGGGATGGTGGTGTGAAACACGTCTTGATTGTTCAGGGTGGGTGTACAGCAAATACTGCAGCGCCTAACTTCCCCATATTTGCAGTTCAAACCGCTTCTTCTTAGAGTCGTTGCAATTCTTGGTGATTGCCCAATAATCGTCCTAAGCTATGGTGGACAAGACCCGGCTATTGATACTCTACGCTTCGCAGACCGGAAATGCTTTAGATGCGGCAGAACGTGTCGGTCGCGAAGCGGAGCGGTTGGGCTGTTCTGCCCATGTCCTTTCCATGGATGAATTTGATGCTGTAAGTTTTCTATTCTGTTTCTGGATATTCGTTTGTTTCTGATAAACCATCGATCAGGGATTAGTAAGCTTTTTCTAGAACCACTTTATAATGTGAGGAAAGGGTTGATGTATCTGCCATTGTATTGTGTTTCAATCAATTGAACATTACACCTCGAGGTACAGGTTCTAGTTTCGAAGAGTGTCGATGACTGAAGCTGTTGACTTAGTTGTATTTCCAGAACCAAATGGTGGCTGGTTCGTAGTCATTGGTGCTTCTTGGAGTCCAATTGTTTATCCTATTTAGGAGCTATCTGGATTGTTTATTCCTTTATCCTCTAGCTACTTCTTTACAGGATTTTTTTTGATGCTAGCGTTGCATCAACTTCTGGTAATTCATGAACCTCATCTGAAGTCGCTCTTATTTACTGTGTCCCAAGAACAATTTCAAGTATATATATTTAATAACCTGGTTCTCTAGAACTCAAACAAGTTAATGTTGTCGATTTATGTCCGACAATGATCATGCGGGGTAACCCTTTTTGCTTTGGCGTTATAATAACCATTTTGGCTGCACTGGTCTTTCAAAGAATCAGACCAGTTTCAATACAGATTCAAGAATAAGCTGCATTTGGAGGTTTAATATGTCACCCAACTGCTCAAAACAAGTCCTTGGACTTTAAGCTTTGAAAATCTTTTCATTAGCACCTTGTCTGGCGGTTGTATTTTGAATTGGTTCTCTTCGTGGCAGTGGTTGTTGTTGACTAAATAGTATTGTTGGGGGATATTATACTGTCACTGCTTGTCTCTCTCAAGTCTCAGCTTTCCTCAAAATCCTCTTTTTATGCTCAACTTTCAATTACCTCTCAAAATCTTCTTATTACAAGAACAACATCAACAACAACAACCATAACCTTATCCTAAGCAAATGAGGTCGGCTACATGGATCCAATATGATCAACAAAAAAAGAGATAGGCAACAAGGAAGTAGAAGACTATAAGAAAAGATAAAATTAGCAGTAAAAGTAGAACAACTTCCCAGGAACAACCCCTATAGGGGATCGACTATGCAGGTCTTTGTCCTCCACAGAATATCTGCTGTCATACTAGAATCCAACCATACCATATGCGTATATTTTCTTACCACTTGGCCAATAGTCATTTTAGGTCTGTCCCTCCCTCTTCTAGGACCCTCGATATGAATCTGGTCGTTTCTTTTGTCTGAGGCATTCATAGGCCTTCGTTGAACATGACCATACCACCTCAATAGGGTCTCACGTAGCTTGTCCTAGATCGGAGCGACATCCACTTTATTTCTAATACAGTCGTTCCTTATTCTATCTCTCCTGGTCTTGCCGCACATTCTGCATAACATCCTCATCTCCGCTGCCTCCAGTTTATTCAAATTACTCTTCTTGACTGCCCAACACTCTGCCCCCATAAGTCATAGCTGGTCGTATTGTAGTTCTATCGAATTTTTACTTGAGTTTAATCGGCATACGTTTGTCATAAAGCACTCCTGACGCACTTCTCCACTTCATCCATCCCACTTTAATTCCGTGGGACACATCATCCGCTATATCCGCTTCCTTGCTAATGATTGAACCAAGTAGTTAAAATAGTCTCTATGTGGATATCATTATGCCTCAAATTTTCTTGCTGGATATCATTTTTTTACTGCTTGTGTTCTAAATGCTCACTAGTTCTGTTGAGCTATTGATTACAAGTGATTGGTTATGGATTTATAGTTTTTACAATAAATAATAGTACCTATCATTGCTTTTATTATTATTATTATTATTATTTATTTATGTATTTATTTATTTATTTATTTTATTCTCATTATGTGGTTTTTTATAATATGATTACTTTATTGCCCACAGAATTGCTTGCCCGATGAAGACATCGTGATTTTTATTGTTTCTACAACAGGACAAGGGGATAACCCAGATTCCATGAAGGTTGATTTTTATTAGTCAATGTGTTTGAGAGAATTGAGCAACCTTTAATATCAACGTTGATTCAGTGTTTAACTTCCATTTTATGGTTAGGTGTTCTGGAGGTATCTTCTGCAGAGAAATCTCAGCCAGCATTGGCTAGAAGGAGTTCACTATGCTGTGTTTGGATTAGGAGATTCTGGTTATCAAAAATACAATGTAACAATTTTGACTTCTCTTTGCTGCAGTGTGAAATTACTGTTATTTTATTTACTTATTTCTTTTTGGGTTGTGGTATTGACATTGATGGGTTGCATAATAATCCCTTCATTTTTACCTGGTTTTGATGATTACCCTCTTCAGTAATACTCATTGATTTCTATTCCTTCCTTAATCCCTTACTTTCATCCATTGTTTTCTGTGCTTGTCATGAATACTGTGATATTACCAATATTTCAATTCTTTCTAGTGACAGATATCTAATTTAAGAGATTTTTATATTACTGAAATGAATTAAGAATATATATATATATATATATATATTTGTTCTTCTTACCATTTCTGTTCCCCATGCATGAACTATTGTATGCAATGCATTGATTTTTGATAATTAACTGTCTTTTGGTCACCTGAGGGTCGAATATGTGGTGTTTTAACTGTACCATGTCTTTTGGTTACCTGAGGGTCGCAATTCATTGGTGTTTGTTGTGCATCACCAAACCATTTTAGTCAACTTCTTTCATTATATCACGTATTGGTGCCAACCCCTTTGTTCCATGTGTGCATTCTTTTTTAAATCTATCCTTTGTAGTCTTTCCTCATCCATCTAAAGATTTGCATATGACAATCAAACATTTTTTGTTGTATGTTATTTTGGTTGCCTAGCATTATGAAAATTATCAGTGTTTATGGGGATTAATTGGGACCGCAACAAATAATTTTTGATTAGGTATTGACAGTGAAATGGTGTTTCTTTCCCATTCTCAGTTTCTGATTGTTCAAAAATTTGGTTGCCGAGCTGTAAGAAAATATTCAACTCCTTTTCTATCCACCTATCCTTGAATGCTTTTTTTCATGATTAGCTGGTATCATTCATATAGTTTTCTTTGATGGACTCTTTCTTAGTTGCTTTTGAATGAAACATAAGAAAGATGTTCAGGACATGCTATTAACCTTCTTATGCTATGGATACGTGAATTTACGTTTAATAGCATTCATAGCTGTCACGGTGTTGGTGACAAGTTGGTTTTTCAACACCAAGGCATGCTTATTGTTTGCACGCCTTGATTTTGAATTAAAAAAATTTGATGCCTTTTCTAGCATTGTAGTGGATGCAATAATTCAAAAACAAAAAGTAGAAATGAAAAATGGGACGAGACACAACACCAGCAAGTCAGGAAAATCTCAGCTAAAACAAAAGGAGAAATGAAAGTAAAAGGAAAGAGGCACCACACCAGTAAGTCAGGAAAATCTCATCTAAATGGGGTCGGCTACTTGGATGCTTGCCCTCCAAAGGTAGGATGATGTACACTGTTTGGATACACTGCGATACATTGTATCATTGTACGTATTTAAAAAAAAATAAAAAACAAAAGAAAGAAATAAAAATCGAAGAAGAAAGAAGGAACTCAAAGATGAAGTGGACCCCAGAAGATGACTTGACTACCCCGTGACTCAACTTCCTGAATCCTTGACTTCCCCTACAGCTCTCTGAATCCCTAAATTCCCCCTTGTGACTCGACTCCTGTGTTAGTAGAGGGAAGAAGAAGAAGAGGAGCTGTCGATCAACCTCTTCTCAACCATGTTCTTCTCTTTAGCTGATTCCGTGTAGTGCATTGTATGTACACATATAAATAAAAATGCTAGAAATGAATAGAAAAATCAAAATCCCTTATTTTAATCTGACCCCCTAACAATTACACCTTCAAAATATTAAAATCTCATGTTTTTACATGTAACCCCCTCATTAATCTCATATTTTACACGTGTCCATGTGCACGCGTAGGCAACAGGGCGTTTGGTGCCTGGCCACCACCTTGTGTTGCCTTGTCTCTGTGACAATTATTATTAGCATGCTTGCATGTGGTTCAAACTACTTAATTAGTGGTTTGTGACCTTGTGTTTGCAATTTAGAAGTTCATGACACTTGTCGATCTGTCATTGAGGTATTAAGATGATATTGATATACAATGAGTATATCACCTATTTGATTGGTTACAATAGGAATTGTATGCATCACTCAAAATGAAGTTCTAGTATGGGTTTGATAGGCTCTTTTACAATTTTGGTTAGTCGACGAACTTATATATCTTACTATTACCCGACCTGATATATTCTTTGCTGTTGGTGTGATTAGTCAGTTTATGAACACCTAAGCAAGTTCATTGGGAGGTAGCATGTCTTATATTGAGATATCTCAAGGGTGTTCCAGGGAAAGGTCTTATTTATCACTGTAATGGACACACCAATATTATTGGTTATTTAGATTCTGATTGAGCTGGTTTTGATGGGTGATTGGAGATCTACTATAGGCTATTATACCTTTGTCGGGGGGATGGGGTGGGGTGGGGTGGGGGGTAATCTTTTTAAATGGAGGAGTAAAAAGCAAACTACAATAGCCCGTCTGGTGTTGAAGTTGAGTATAGAGCAATGGCTCACACTGTAGCTGAATTGATGTGGTTTAAATCCTTTGTTCAAGAGCTTGGTTTCCAAACCAATGAACATGTTTTGTGATAACCATACAACTATTTATATTGCTAGTTTCCAATTTTTCATAAGAGAACTAAGCATATTGAAATGGACTGCCATTTTGTTTGGGATGCAGTGATGAAGAAATTTATTTTTCGAAATGTATTTCTTCTGGGGTATTCCAATCTGGGAATGGGTGAAATATATGCTCCTGCTTGAGAGGGAGTGTTAAGTTATGTGGTGTTGACTTTCTCGGTTAGGTGTTTGTTGGTTCTTTAAGTTATAATTGTTATTTTCATGTCATAAATCTTTATTTCTTTTGTTTTTAAGCCGGTCCTGGGTTGTGGACCCAGTCTTTACATTGTAATTGCTTTTTGGTTAATATTAATAGATCCCCCCCCACACCCCCCCCAAAAAAAAAAAAAGGGTTTTGAGTATTCTACACTACTCAAACCATGGGCTGTGTTCTCTTATCTTCTCTCATCTTTTCCTCAAGTTGGTACCGATTCAGGTTCTGTTCTTGTCACAAGCTCTACATGTAAAACTCAGGTATCGACTACCATGAAAAAAGGACATTGGTCATATATCACAAGGAATCTCAGCTGAAGAAAAAATTACTCTTTAACTGCCCCATCAAATTCTTTACTGGCCAATACAACAACAACAACAGCGACAACAACTCAGCCTTATCCCAACTAATTGGTTTAGCTACATGGATCATTGCCCTCCAATCAGCTCTATTCGAGGTCATACTTAATACCAATGACCAATCAGTTTAGACACCTGGGAATATTAGCAAAATGTAAAAATCCTGGGGAAAACTCTGATACTTGTCATTGAACACCATTTTATTCCTCTGTTTCAGAAAACCCAAACAACCTGCACATGGAATTAAATTCAACAAAACAACAACTATCCTCTCAAGTAAATTTCACAAAACAACTGCTATCCTCTCCTCCATTTGAGTGGTTATTGTTGTCTTCTACTAATGGATCTGGGTATTGAATGGGATGGGATACAGATAAAATACATATTTAATCTAGTATCTAATTTTGCTAAAGAGGATTATGTAGCCGACCCATTTATTTGGGATAAGGCTCTGAATGGAGTTGTATCTAGTATCTGATTTTGCTAAATACTATTATAATTGAGTAAATTTCTTCCTTGTTGCAGTTTGCTGCAAAGAAGCTTGACAAAAGACTTTCAGATCTTGGGGCAAAGGCAATAGTTGACAGAGGCCTGGGTGATGATCAGCACCCTTCAGGGTATGATTTACTATCTTGTTTAACGGCATTTTCACTTTCATAGAACATTTGATGAACCTAACTGTGGAATTTTCAGTTTCTTATGGTTTGCAGTATAAAATAGATTTCTTTGTTATCTAAGACATCCCTCAAGTTGCAGTTATAGTAAATTTTGTGTACTGAATTGACATTTGTTGGGAATCCTTCCCATCAGTATGCTTATGTTGTTCATCATAATCTAATTTTACAGTTCGTACTTCCTTGTTAGTTATTGCTTTGATCTTGTGTGAGCAAAAGAATTGTTTTTGGGGTTGAGTTTGATGCCTTTCATCTGATCTAGCTTGTAGTGTTTTTTACATTTTGCTTTAGCTTCTAGGTTTTGCCTACATTTGTTTTTTACATTTTGCTTTAGCTTCTAGGTTGTCTACATCTGTTTATTGGGGCGATTGGTATTGGTATTTTCTAGATAATCAACGATTTCAATTTTGAGTGATGTTAATAGTGACATAGGCATTGGCTTCCATTTGCAGGTATGAAGGCTCTCTGGATCCTTGGTTGTCATCTTTGTGGCTTAGGTTGTATCAAATGAATCCTACAATCTTTCCAAGAGGTCCAGTGCTTACAGATCCTGATATGAAAGTCTTGGATTGTCCCAAAGTTAAAATCATGTATCATGACATTGATGAAATGCAATCATTGCTTTCAACAACCTCAGGTAACTGGTCCAGTTCTGAGCAATTTACTTAGTGAAATTGCAATGATACATAGAGGTGATGCAATTTGATGAGTATTTCATACAATTGTTAACCATTGTTATCATCTACGAACACCATTCTAAAATTAGAGCGTTCTAAATATCTGTTCTTGAATAGAATCAGTAGAGGTTGTTCGTGAAGGGATTTCATAAATTTCTAGTCACAAGAATGGCACATAAGTCATCGAATACATGCTGAAAACAAATGCCTTTAAGAAACTTCTAATTGACAAAAGTCAATAACTGAAATAGTTGATTTGGCTCTAAAGGTGAAAAAAAAAAAAATTGTTACATGATTCTATGTAGAAATGAATGGAACTGAAGCAGCGCCTATTCATGCTGCTTTGTACTGAACTCAGAAAGACTACAGCCTGTTGATAGACAGATAAATCTGATTCAGTGTAATGAACTGGAAAAATATGTAAATACTGATTTACCAACTGACAAAAAGATGTTACCTGGCTTTGTCTCAGACCTGGACTGCATCGAGATGCAGATTGAGAGAGCTCGCTCAATGTCCCCAGCAAGACACTTTCATGATAGGAATAGACCTCATTGCTTCTTACAAATGGTAGAGGTTATACGTTCTATATTTATGTGTTTGTTGGTAGCATTCTTATTTTCTGATTTGTAAGAACTCTTCTCTTTTGACATTTTGCACCAATTAATATTCAGTGCAATCACTTTTCATGATTAAATGATCGTTTCATGTCTTCAATACTCACCTTTTCATTTAATGATAAAGTGAAAAGAATAATTCTAACTGGACCTTGGTGTGTACACCAGCTGGTTCAATCTTGAATCCTGAATTCAAAGGCATCTCATGAGATAAATTGGAAACTGCTGCCTATTAGCTTTATCTCGATGAAAATTGTATACTTTTTTGATCATTGTAATTTGCCTGGCTTTCATATCCTGTTATCCTCTTAGATCATTCCCACAATATTTGTGGAGGCCTGGTTAGGAGATGGGGAAAAAAAATCTGAGAAGAGTCCCAGACTTGCAGAGGAGAGAGGGAAATCACACCAAAGAAAGAAGGGGGATGGGGTGGGGAAGAAGTTGCACACACACCAACCAGGCTCTCACAACTCAATACTCAATTCTTGTTAAAATCTGAAAATCTAGTTGCACGGTTACATGGTATAAATAATAAAAGAAACCCAACATGAAAAGGGACCTACTCTAATTTGGAAACTCAAATTAGTTAGGAAACTAAATCCTAATAAATTTTTTCTACTATTGCATATTTGCATGTTAATCCCAAAATAGAAATAAGTAAAATTCCTAAAAGATCCTACTAGCCAAAAACCCAAATCCGGTTCATTTCCATCTGGATACCCAAATGGGTTTGGATCAGTCCAAGTTAGTGCATCTGCATCAAGTATCCCTTTACTGTGGTTCCAATTTAAGCTTAAAACCAGTAACAAATAAGATCGAATAGATAGTGAAAATATCCAGATTCGACTTTCGAGAGAGATCACATAGAATGAGATCAACAAGTCAGATCAGCATATAGGGCTGGTCGAGTGGTCCTTTATAGGGGTATAAAGCTGAAAAACTCAGCCAGATCCAATGGTCAAATCTACTGATGTGAACAACTCCTAGTGGAACTAGGATAACTCAAAACCAGTGAAACTAGGAGTTAAATGAATGATCAGGAGTTCAGATTTACTATGTCCAACAGAAACTCAACTTATGCTATGATTTCGGACATAACAGATCAATAAACAACAGTATTAGATTGGCCTTTGAACTAGCAAGGACCCAATCCCTCTTTGGAGTAGGACTATGGTGTTTATGCAACAGATTCAGAAACTGTTATCATATTAGTGACTAGAATAATGTCAACAAGAGTTTTCTGAAGTCAGAATAAAAAACAGAACTGTAATAGTATGAGTTCCAGCAATCCCACTGAGAATAGGAAAGTCATTATCGCAGTAACAGAATTGAAATTGAATGTAGAAAATAGAAGAATCAAAACAAAGAACAACAGTACCTGGGCTTTCCGCCGCAAGATATTGATTAGATTCACCACCAATCGAACCTTAGAATCACCACCAAGGGTTCCTGGAATCACCGCCAGGGATCCTACTGAATCACCACAGCAAGGAGCATTCAGAATCAGTATGGAACCAAAGCCAAAAGCCAAACTGTATTCATCAAATTCGTGTACAATGGTGGCCTCCCTAGCAAACTTATATAGAAGACTCAAAAGCAGACTCAAACATTAATAAGGAAAGGCATAATCCAATCCTTAACTTATAAGGTAACCAAAATTGACTAGGAAACTGACTCAAAGCAGGACTAGACTTATTGAAATCTAATCCAGCCAAACTAAAACACTTAATAACAATTAAAATAAAGAAATAAAGACACTAAACTAATCCCGTATACCTAGCCTCTACGTAGTACCCACGTTATAGGACCATTACAATGAAAACACATTTGGGCCCAACACATGCATAACCCAACCCAAAGCTTATTTTCACTAAGTCACATTCTTGATAGACAGACTTAGCACTGATTTTCATTTTTTTTTTTGCTTATTTATCTGTAAAAGTGTTGTTTGTTATACATATATTCAATTCCATATGTAACCGGCTATGGACTTTAGGTCTAGTCTCATTCTTGATACTCAGGCTTTGCACATTTGTTTTGCTTTCGAATTTAATTTCTTTTCTCTTCTATTTAAATCGATCTCTATTAGATTAAAAACCAGCAATTAACCAGAGAAGGATGTGGGAAAGATGTTCGCCATTTTGAATTTGAAGCTCTTTCTTCTGTAAGTAGTAAATTATATATTCCATTCTGGCTGAGAGTCTGAGTGGTGTTTTATTTCTGAGAAAGTTCACAGAGTCATTTGAACATCAATTGTAATTTCCATACTGAGTGATGTGATTTCTTCCCCCAGGGCATCAATTATCAAGTAGGGGATGCTCTTGAGGTTCTCCCTGGTCAAAATCCTGCTGCAATAGATGCTTTCATAAGGCGTTGCAATTTAAACCCAGATTTGTTGATCACAGTATGTAGTTTTCTATCTCCAACTGAATTATTTTCCATTCCTGTGCATTTTTTTGTGTCAAAGTGAGCTCGGGTACACATTTTTATTTGGTTAGTGAATGGTTGTGAAGATTATCTAATCAGTCATCTATTGTAGCAGTACTGACTGATAATCTCAAGTTCTCTCTTGGAATCTTTGTCACATTGAGAAGCAAACAGTGTGACTAATCAAAATTACCATCTTTTCTTAGCATTATTTTTTTAAAATTTTCTTATGCTTCTTCTTTGGCAAATAAAGGCCAAAGCATCAAACATTGACTTTAGAAGCATTGGCTACTGGTACTTTGTTTTCTTGGGATGCTGGACCTAAAGTTTCTTCCTTTTTTCCTTTAATTTATTAATTATTCATAAACGTGCTAGGTATAGAGGCCTAGTGTTATTTATTTATTTATTTATTTTAATGCTTGGTAATGTATTGTTGGCGCTCCAGTTTCATGGATCGCCACCTGGGAAGGCCTTTTTGGGAAGCCCTAGTTTCTGTCATTTGGCAGATCAGTTGAGGCCCAAATTTTCTGGGCTGGTATGGCTTATTGTCTCCTTCTCAAATATTAAGTTTCAGCCCAATCAGGAAATGTCCATGTGGTAAAATAAAGCTTAAAAAATTCATTAGGAAAGGAATTTGTTGAAAAATGGTTGAAAACAAATATATAGATGGAATAGGGAAGAGTGCCAACACATGGAGGGGCATACGGTTGAATTTGGCTCTAAAATTTGACTCATGGCCTCATGGGCAATACAGATGATGGTATTTCTATCCAATGGTTGGGGTTGCCATGTCCCCCTTTGCATGCCTCATAATAAATTCTTCCCACCAAGAAGGGCCTTAGTAAGTGGCTGTACGAAAATCTTTTTGCCTTCCACCCCGATTACCCACATAATAGAATAGAATGGAGGAACTTGACCAGAATTAGGCAACCTTGATAACTTGAATCAATCCAACCTGAAGGTTTGATTGTCTGAAACCTTAATCAAATAGTCTTCTAACTGGTCGATAAGATCTACAATCTGATGTAATTCTGACAGCCAGATTTCAAGACATGGCGAAAACCTATTAGAACTAGGAAACTATAAAACAAATCAGCAGGGCATAAATCATTTAGGGGATTGTCGGTAACTAAACAGAATTCAGTTAAAGAATTAAACTGAACAGTTTAGCAGTAAGCTAAGAACAGAATCAGTAAACAATTACAGAGATGAAATAACAGACTTTGATTCTAATGGGGGAAACCAGAATTCAATTAGAAGGGTGGAGCTTTCAAACAGAATTCTATATCTTATATGTAAATTGAAATCAGGATATAGCAGGAGCAATCAGTAAAGAAATCAGCTGCTATAATTGAAGACAATATCAAATCCAAAACTGTAATTTCTGGTAAAACACTATTAGGGAATCTGCCTTAGTCTGATGCTATCACAGGTCCAAAAACCCTTAAATTTGGATTGCTATGGGCCGACAAGTGACAAATAGCGCAAATTGAAAGAGTAGCGGTAGTTTTGTAATATTCAGAACTGTTTAATACCCTTTTGGAAGTGATCGATAGGAATACATAGAAAAAAAAACTCAGCCTTATCCCAATTAGATGGGGTTGGCCACATGGATCTTTGCCCTCCAATCAACTTTTATTCGATGTCATACTTGATACAAGGCCTAAGCTATGCATCTTTTCATCACTTCTCCTAAGGTCATTTAGAAACTGGCCCTAACTCTTTTAGTTCCTTACATCTAAACCAAATCACTCCTCCCTATTGGCGCATCCGAAGGCCTCCGTTGAATTCTCGTTGCTTATCATGTATTGGAGCTACTCCCAATCAGCTCTATTATGATAATTCCATACTTAATCCTTCCAAGTTTTGCCACGTATCCATTTCAGTATCCTCATCTCCACTACACTGAGTTTTATCTACATGATGCGTCTTAACTGGCCAACATTCTGCACCATACAACATAACACTCAAAATGTACCTCTCCATTACTTCTATGTTCCATCCTATTTTAATTCTCTGTGAAACATCGTCCTCTATGTTTTATTTGTGATTGAGCCTAGATACCTAAAATAGTCACTTTGGGGAATCTCCCTCTCATCAATTTTCGTCACATCATTTTCTCTCCTAGTGTAACTAGAGTTACACACCGTATCCTCTGTCTTCGTTCTACTTATTTTTAAACCTACCTTGAATCTCCATAACTCCAACTTGGCGTTAATCCCTGCTTTTGTTTCATCCACCAAAACATTATCATCAACAAAAAACATACACCAGGGAGTTTCATATTGAATATCATTGTTTCAATCATCCATGATGAACACAAATAATAAGGGTTAGAGGTGATCCTTGATGTATCCCAATTGTAATTGGGAATTCACTTCCTTGATCCCCCATTTTTTACACTAGTCACCGCACCATCATACATATCTTTAATTATTTCCACATATTTACTTGAACACTTCTCTTCTCTAGTACTCTAGATTTACTCTCCAGGGACTTTGTTATAAGATTTTTCTAGGTCAGTAAAGACCATAGGGAGATCATTCTTGCAATCTCTAAATCTTTTCACGAGTCTCTTAAGTTAATAGCTTCTGTTATGGATCTTCTTGGCATAAAACTAAATTGGTTCTCTGTAATAGTAGTTTCTTGTCTTAGGGTTTCAATAACCCTCTTATATCATTTCGTAGTATGACTCATTAATTTGATGCCCTGCAGCTTTGAATATCACATTTATTTTTGTAAATCGAAACCGTAATAGTTATCCTCCATTCATTTGACATTTTCCTTGTGCTCATAATCTTATTAAACATTTTGGTTAGCCAGGATAAACCACAAATTCCTAAGCTCTTTTACACTTCTATCGGGACATCATTTGGACCTGGTGCCTTGGCTACTTCATCCTCCTTAAAGCTTCTTTTACTTCAGAATAGGAATAGGGACAAATTAGTAAATAAAATATAAGGGAAAGGAAGATTCTGTAAATTTAAACAGGTCTGGGGCAAAACAGTAGGAACTTTGAAGGAGATGGACTTTTGTGAAATATGAATAGTAACTGTCCTTAGTTGTAAATAGGAAAGTATATCATCTGCAACCTTGTGACAGGAACAGCAACCAGTCACGATAGAACCAGGTTAGAGAAAATTAATGGAACTCTCCTCAATCTTCCAAATCAAATGAAACTTTAAAACTGAGTTCCTAACCCTTCGGCCACTTAGAAACACCCAATAACAGACCCAGTAATCAGGTTATCGGTCGAGATTAATTGATTGAAACAGATCTGGGCGGTGTTTTACAAAACAGACCTGGTTGTGGCTTTGATTTTCACTGTAGGATTAACAATGGAACCAAGGTTCTATGGTTTCAGTTGCCCTTTGGTAAAGAACAACCACACACAATTTCAGGAGGGAAGAAAGAGGAATGAAAGAGATCGAATCGCTCTTGTCAAACTGCTAGTGCTGCTAGTTGCAGGAGATAACGATAAATTAGAATAATAACAAAGAAGAAACAATAAGAAGAGAAAGTAAATTTGGATAGCACCAGAGACAAAAGGAAGAGATCTGAGGGGAGGGGATAGATTAGTGCATCCACAGCTCTTGGCAGCCAACATTAAAAACTCAAATTAATTCATTCCAATTCCCAATCGTTGGATCCAGGCAAGTATATATAAGGAAACACAAACAACTCCTAATCCTAATCGTATCCTGAAATTGAAATAGAGCTTGAAACAAACTCCCCAACTCAATCTCCTAGAACTCTATCAAAGGAAAGAAAAGACTTACACAAAAATAAACAACTCCTAAGTAACCCAATGTGTAGCTGCATCATAGTCTTCATTTGTGGTGTCGACCAAGTACACCCGGAATCCACTAGGTGAACACCAGTTAATCCATGGTGGTAGGTCTGAATCAACAGAATTAGATTAGAGAAATGAAAAGTTTTATTCTTCAAATTATTATGAGAGCCTGAAGGCTTTACATATATTGATAGCTTCTCCAAAAGCCAGTGATTGGCTGATTTGAGCTCTTACATCATCCAACCAGTAGGAAAACTCCAATCTGACCCATTACATCATTTAACCAATAGAAAAAGCTCTAAATTGACTTAAATATTGACGACCAATGAGAAAAAGATGGGCAACTCAGACTGGAATATATATATATATATATATTTTTGAGTGAATGAATTGGAATAAAATATTCCTAATCCAATATAGGCTTTACAATAAAAAGAAGAAGAAGAAGAAGAAGAAGAAGAAGAAGAAGAAGAAAATAACTTCTAGAAGACCCCAAAATTAATGAATTGATAAATTCTGTATTCCTACCTCCTACCCATACTTTAAGCCCCCATTAAAGTGGCCACATATAATTAAAACCCATTGGATCAAAGGCCCAACACATATTTAACTCAACCCAAGGCTTATTTTTATTAAATAAGCCACTTCTATGATTAATATGCATCATATCTATTGTTCAGTAATCAATTTCAATTTTTCTGACACCCAGTTGGATACTAGATGTTCTATGCCCCATCTTTTCCACTCACGTAAACTTTAACTATAAATGTCTATAAGTGCCTTTATATAGATTTTAGGATAGGTATCATCTTTTTCATGGATCAAATTGTGTTTTTGGACCTGAATCTATTATCATCAGGAATGGACTTTTAACTTTCAAGTTCCTCTGGTTGCGGGAGTACTTGCATTTCTCATTTCGTTCTTAGTTTAAGGATAATGTTATGCTTACTTTCAGGTTCATCCCCAAGGAAGAGAGAGTTGCTCGCCTGATTCTTCTCAAACACCCTCAAGGCCCCCTGTCAAATTAAGAAAATTTGTGGAATTGGCCATGGATATTGCATCAGCTTCTCCTAGACGTTATTTCTTCGAGGCAAGAACATTGTATGTTCAACACAGTTAATTTTCTTAGGATAATAGCAACTCCTAACTCTGTCACCATCATGTTTTTTAATGCTTGTGCCTTTTTCACTTATTTATTGAGGTTGCTGATTATTGAGTGTTCTATGATGTCCAGACATTTATTGAGTGATGAATGGAACAATGAAAACGTAATTCTGATACCAATAGTCATAGTTGACCTTATTTATTTAATGTCTCTGAGAAGTGACATTGTAATTGATGTATTGGAACAAAATGTATGTGCAAGGATGTGTGAGAGTACACAATATTTGTCCATTGTCACATTCAGATTTTCATAAGGATGGATCTCCTAGAGTACAGAATACTTCTAATTCCTGTCCTATTTTATAGGTATGGTTTAGGGATTTATTCTTGAGATGATGGGAAGCAATTACAATGAAGATGATCACTGAGGCAGGTGATCAGCCAGCAACTAACTGATAAGAAAAAGTACTGCTAGATGTAATTTTAGAGCAGTTCCCTCACAATAGGTGAACCTGAAACCTATGAACAGTATCAAGAGGGGCATCCAGTTAACAAGTGTACTCAATACCCTCTCAGTCACCTCTTCAACTGTAGGTTGCTTGTCTTCTACAATTCCTGCATTTTTTTCTGTTCCAATTAACAAGATTCTGATAAGGCTACCTCTTCTGCTAGAACACAATATTGTACCCATGAGCATCTTCAGGTCCAGTAACGGGAACCCACAAGAGCCCCTGTAAGTAATGGGAAGCAGTCAACCCAGGTACATGGGGAATGAAGCTGAAGATACAGGGAGTAATGCCCAAAAACCCAACCTAGGAGTATGGATCATCATGATAACCAAGATTGAAATGGGTCATGACTCATGAGGTGTACATGATAAACCACCAAATATCTCAAAAGTCATCTCACATCATCACATATTAGAACAAATACAAAGGAAGTCTTAAATGATAATGAATCTCCATAGGAACTGAAAATCTATGGATCAATGCGCTGGTGGCACCACAAAAAAAGATTTAGAAAAAATATATCTATATATATATATTAAAGTAAACTACTAAGTCTCTATTATAACCCATGAAAATGTCCAAGCTGAAATAAAGTAATATCTCAAAACCCCAACTACTGTCAAAAGTAAATCCTTCCACACTGAAGTAAATGAAATAAACTATCGCAATCCAAAGTCTTCAGACATCCTCCTCAACTAACTCAACATTATCCTCGCCAATAGCATCACAACCAACTGTCAACAAACACTCATTGCATTTGCAACTGCTCATACACGTCATCTGAAAAGTACTAGGGGTAAGCTGGGAAGCTTACTGAATGAGGGGAAACACTATCCACATAATATAGAGGAAAACGCATGCTTCTCAAAATGAAGATAGTATTTCAAACTATGCAGTTTCATGAACAAAACAGATTTCCGATCCTGCTTATCAAAACCAAAGTCCTTGTAAACAGTCCATAGTCCATAGTCAATTATCTCAATCATAAGGGTCTCATTGTGGCACTACTATCACAACATAAAATCAAAGAAGTAGTCGCTGGTAATGAGACTTAGGCTCTTGGCTCATAAAGCTGGATACCGTGTTCCTATGGCGGGGAAAACACGTCCTTAACGTAAGATTCTTTCCTCACCCCTTGGTAATCATACCCACGATAATGGCAATGAGAGCGTTGAGCTCTTGGCTCACAAACCTGGAATGTCGCTTATCCCACACAGGGAGGTCACGTCCTTATCGTATGGTCTTGCCTCACTCTTATGCTCCTCATTCCATCCCAACATATAACCCCCTGTTGGAAGGGTTGCAAACAACAACAATAATCTATCCATTTCATAAAACATTGGGTTTCATCATACTTGTAAAACCATCACGTTTCAATTAAATCATCATGCTTTGAAAGCAGTAAATCAAATTATGAGGCAAAACCATCAGGCAAAGAAACATAATAGAACATGTTTTAAAACATCATTCATTATATTCAAATAATGAGATTCTCGTAAAACAGTAAATCATGAAGGCTTATACAAAATAATAATGTAGGAATCGTGTAGTCTCACTCACAGTCCAAATCAATCAACGTGTACTCCGTTATGTTTGGCTTGTCCAAAAAAACACCTATAATTCATAATAATGATCAATTACTTACTACAATCAAAACCTAAATTCCTTAGATTAGAGACTCATACTCTAGCCTTAGGTAATGGTCTACTAAAATCCTTGATCGAACCCCTTATCCAATGGTAAACACAAAAGAAGAAAAGTTGACCTATTGCCCTCTTTTGAAAATACTCCAACATTTTGCGAGATTGAGCATTTTGATACTATCTGTCCTTTATCCTGAAAGGGCATGACTGCAGGTGAATAGCTCGTGGTGACCCAACCATCAAGTAATTCCTGCAAACAGTTCTATCACAATGGTTAGAGTTTTTTATTTTTTTTGTTTTGCTAGGAATAATGGTCAGAGTTATATATGTTATTATACATCCAGATTAAAAAAAAAAAAAAAAGGAAAAAAAAGAAATGCTCATCAGCAACTACCTTGTTTTTTCGTCATATGGTGCACGAAAGTTATAAAAAGAAAAGAACACGAAAGATTTTTAATTATAGTGTTTTGTGTTTCATTGGAATTAAAAACAAGGGACCGCAAAATTTTACAGTTGGCCCTTTCTTTTAGCATAAGTCTCTTGATTTTCTCTTCTCATGGAATATTGGATCTGCTGATGCATGCATAACAACTTGATTTGCATAGCTATCTGGACACTGGTCCGAGCTTGATCCAGCATATCGTGGGGTATATGACCTTGCCGTAGCTTGCCTAGACACATCATCCATTTACTTTTCCGAATAATAGGATAGAGGCCTAGAGGGGACAAAATTCGTCTTGTAAAAGGTCAAAAAGAATGTGGATATGAATCTAAACTTGTGATAATTATTGCAAGAAATCATACACTTAAAATGCTGATTGACGGAAGTTTCTATCTCATACCCTAATGTATCGACTTCTAATATGAGAAAGCATATATTTATTGAAAAAAAAAGGCGAAGGCATATTCAGATATCCTTGTTGATTTGTATATTTTCAACTTAAATGTATCATTTTAAAATACTTTATGTAAAAGGACATCAGGTCAACTTATTATAAGCTTTCAGTATCTAGTTGTGTCCCTTGGACAATATTTATGATTGTTTACAGTGAAGGAACATAAATACTGACATGATCATCTGTTCAGGTTCTGAGTTTTTTTGCAAGCGCTCAACATGAAAAGGAGAGGCTTCAGTATTTTGCTTCACCAGAAGGTAGAGATGATCTATACCAATACAACCAGAAGGAGCGCAGAACTGTTCTTGAGGTGCATATGTTCATTATGGATATTTATAAACTGTACTTTCCTGTGTCGAGCTTAGCACTGTGCGTATGTTATTTCAGGATGCACATGAGTTATGGAATGCTTTATAGTTCTTTGAAGAACAAACAAAAAGGGACAGATTTTAGTGCTACTGCTAATATTCTAGTGGACAGGATGGGTTTCTAAAATGGATATGTCAATTTTTATTGCCTCTTCAGTTGTACTATCCTCTCATCTTTCAATAGCTGATCTTCGGTTGTACAGGTATTAGAGGACTTCCCCTCTGCACAATTGCCATTTGAGTGGCTGGTGCAGCTGGTGCCTCCATTAAAGACTAGAGCTTTCTCCATTTCTTCTTCCCTATCAGCACATCCCAATCAAGTGCATCTGACCGTGGATGTTGTATCATGGAAGACACCTTTTAAGAGGAAGCGAACAGGTCTCTGCTCAACGTGGTTGGCTGGACTGAATCCTCAAGAAAGTATGTTTACATACTGAGTTCTTTTCAAGTGTCATGAATAAAGTTGTTGCATAGGCATCTTGTATTTGATCTAATTGGCTTTTTGGTCATGGACAGGAGTTCATGTTCCAGTGTGGTTCCAAAAGGGTTCTCTTCCTCCCCCATTGCCATCACTCCCCCTCCTCCTCATTGGACCAGGAACTGGTTGTGCACCTTTTCGTGGATTTGTCGAGGAAAGAGCAATACAAAGTGCATCTGGGTCAACTGGTCCAGTGTTGTTCTTCTTTGGGTGCCGAAATGAGGAAAATGATTTCCTGTACAGAGATTTTTGGTTGTCTCATGCACAAAGAGGTGGGGTTCTTTCAGAAGATAAGGGTGGAGGTTTCTTTGTTGCCTTCTCAAGGGACCAGCCGCAGAAGGTTTATGTGCAGCATAAGATGCAGAAAGAAAGCCAAAAGGTTTGGAGCTTGTTGAGTGCTGGTGCTTCCACATATGTTGCTGGTTCTTCAACCAAAATGCCTGCAGATGTTCAGTCATGCCTGGAGGAAATTGTAATGAAAGAGAGTGGGGTTACTAAGGAAGCTGCTGTCAGGTGGCTTAGGGCACAGGAAAAAGCTGGTAAATACCATGTGGAAGCATGGTCATGAGTTGGACAGATTTGTTTATCCCATCATACTAAAAGCAAAATGGAAAGGTCAGCCTACAAGACAGGCTTATCAAATACTGTCCAACTGAGAAGACAATTTCATTGTTAACATGTCTTGAGTTGCATTTGAACTTAGTTAGTTCTGTTAGATGGTGATTCAGTCGAAGCTAGGTAAAATGCCGCAGCAGACTGGCTCCTAAGGAACACAGATAATGCACTGTGATTTTATTGAAATGCATCCGGAAACGTGCTTCTAGTTGAATGGAGTGCCTTCTGCTGACTTCTAACTGTTAAAGTACTGCTAAACTAAGGCCTTTTGACATTTAACATCTATGTAAGATCTCCCCAATTTTCGTGCTTTCTCTAAGGAGGGTAAAATATGTAATTTCAATAGAAATGAGATACTTGTGCCTATAGGTGTAATGGAACATCTGGTTCAATCTTTCTTATGAACATTTTGAGTTAATAAATTTAAGGATTACATGAATTCATTCCACTACTTATATTTTATGAACTATAGGCCCCATTAAGAAAGATGATCAAATGCGTAGATTAGTAGTAGTTCACACTTTTTTTCTCTATGAAAAGTGGAAAAGTTCCAATTTGCAGCATTTCCACTTCTCCCTCAAAAGTGGAAAGGCTCCAATTTTCTCTCGTTTCCCTTGGTTTTTCTTGTCATGATTGCTATTTTCTTGGAGCGTTGAGGATTAAAGTGCAAACCCTTCCCAAGGTCTTAAAAAGGACAAACTCTAAGCAGTGGGTTGAATTTTTTTTGAAAATTTACTCATTTATAAATTGATAATCTTATTCAAACAGACCTTTGATCAGAATAATCTGAAATGCTCAGGAATTTCGACGAGTTATCTTCCTTTTTATGGTATTTTTTAATTTTTAATTTTTAATTTTATATAGCTTTATACCTTATCTAATGTTTGAAATATGAATAATATTATTGAAATTAAAATTTGGTGAATAAAAAGTGCAGTTTTTAATATGGGCAAAAAGTAATTTATATAATTATAAAATAAGCAAATTTTTTTTTTGGTAGAATGATATAAGCAATTAAATAGTCATTCAAAAGTCAAATTTGTTAGAATAGGCATTAGGATCCTCCGGTATGAATCCGGCTCCTCTATGGCACAATAGGAGTGGCTCCTCTATGGCACAATAGGAGTGGCAGCACACATCTGACGGTCTAGAACACCCGGGCATGGATCCCCACCCTCCAGTATTACCCCTAAATCATGCTTCATCTTGACTATAAGGAGGGCAGATGTGACTAACTCTAATAGTTGCATATATAGATGGATCTCTTGATTGGTTACGTGTCAAATTTTAAGGTTTCAACCTGTCATATGATCGAAAATTTACCAAATATCAATTATGCCGATAAAGGGTGAGGGAGATATAAGATCCGAGTGCGAATGAGGAGTATTTAGCTTAATGCTTGCTTTAAAAACCAAAAAAAGGGTAAAAAGTCACGTAAACAAGGTTACTCGCGGAGACTGAAAGAACCAAGGTCCTCTTCTTTTTGGTGTTGGGGATTCTAGATCAGGTCCAATCCTGACAATGATTCTCGTATGGTGTTTGATTCACATTTATATTCCACTCAAAATAAAAGCCAATTAAAAGAAGAGAGAGATTAAATAAAATCTAAGTGGGGATCAAACACCGTACTCGTATGAGGATCTGATCCATACTCGGGATTGGGGAGGGGGAGAAGGTTAAATACGCACTGATGGTCATCATCCATCACCTTCTAATCTGGCTTTTAGCTTTCTTTAGTTTAAATGTTTAGCATACATCTCTGCAATCAAAATAAACAAGAGTTGAGAAACAGTGAGTGATACATTGATTCATTTTATTCTGGCTTGCTGCCGGTTCAATACGACCTGATTTCATTAATACAAGACCGAAATAGGGGGGGGGGGTGTTCCATCTTAACTCCTGTCCTGTTTGCTGGGCTCACCAAGTGTTCCTGTAAAAATCTCATCAACCATTATATCATATTGTTCTGTTCATCCAGATTTGCACTTAAAAAGGCAAATTTCTCTTGCATATCTATCCAGTTAGTTTCTTTGATGGCAAAACTTTTATTCCCTTGGTTACATCACTGTTAGTCCAACAGTTTTCGTTGAAATTATAACTGGAGAGCTCCTTGTCCTTCTGAGAAACACCAGCTGTAACAAATCAGCCAGGGTAGCCAACAATAAATAACCCAGTGGGATTTCGTTTTCATTCAACTATAGCCATTTTTATAAGTAATAGTAGCATGGGCTGGATCAACCTTGTAATCTGTCTGGGCTTCATTATGGCACTGAGTTAATGATCTTGATACTTGAATCAAGAGGTGTCCAGATCTCAATTCTTGAACCAGAAGCATCTAGACAATCTTCTCCAAAACCCAACTACCTCTGTTGCTGCAGGTTCCTCAATGGGTTCCTTAAATTTTGCTTTCTCACTAAGTTCTTCAAATGAATCAACAAGATTTTGAAGCCTTGCAACAAATTCGATCAAGAGTGAAGCAAATGTTGCCAAAGACAAGGCACTTGCGCTTTCATATGTTTTGGATTCTTCTTCAATAAGAACAACACCATGAGGATTGATTGAGAAACGTGAAGGCAATGATTTGAACATGTTGTCTGAGGGACCTGGAGGCAGAGAGGAGTTCACAATTGTTTTACCATTTCGAATATCCCAGGTTTTTGACTGAGGGAATGATCTAATATCCAGCACAGTTTCACTGAGGGATTTGAACCCCAGGTGCCTTTTCTCATCATTTAGATTATTGAGAGCATCCTCAGGATTTTCCAAGTCTTCTGTTGGTCGTTTTCCGATTTCCCAGCTCTCAGAGTTAACGAGAAGATATGATTTTTGATCTATCTTCTTCTGCAATTCTTCTGCTGCTTCATGTACCCCTGCCAGTATGTCTCCAGGGCTCAACTTCTCCATTTTTTTTACTTTGTTGCCAAGTTCACGTAACAATTTAGCACCTTCGGTACCTACTTTCAGCAGCTCCTTATGAAAGACTTCTCTTCGTTCTGGGGGTGCCTGTATACATAAATTTTGACATAACAAGGTAGGACGACTCCAGTAAGGATAGAGGGTGAAGAAAAGAAAAAATACATTTCACTGATCTAATAAAATGCATCAGATGTATCAGTTAAATGCATTTGAACATAATTATTTCTCATTAGCTCCTTCACTCCCCCCTCCCCACCCCCAACCCAAAAAAAAAAAAAAAAAAGGTGCTAAGCAATGAGCATGTATCATAATGGACTTTTTTTTTTTGGTAATATATCATAATGGATTAATTAACCTAGAGACCTGAACAAATATTACTTATCCTTCATCTTCATGGCTGCATGTGCTGTCAAGTTGTTAAATATCTATATGATATATGCCGCCAACAGAAAAGATGTCTCAGGGCCAAAATTCTTTAAGATTAGCCCTTGGATAAAAATTCAAAGAAGCAAAATCTATTTTGGGGTAGAAGAACAAAACTTATTAAATAATGGGAGTACAAAGGAAAGGATGAACAGAACCCCCTAAAGCACTAGCAATACAAAAAACATGATCAAGTGTACAGAAAAACCCTTGTAAAAGAAAACAATTCAGTGATACCACAGTCAGATATATAGATGATTTCAGTTATTTCACTGATGTTCAATTAAGAGATACATGAGACATAAAATACAAAGCAAGACAAACTCAGGTAAATGTGATTCATTTCATAAGTCATATTCTAAGAGATATTGAAGTCTCCTAGCACCTTTGCACTTAAAATTTGCAGAAAGCAACTATATCCACCTCTCTTGGTAGGTAAGCAGCAGAGAGCACTGTCAAATTAAAAAGGGAATAACTTCATAGTAGGTGATGCCATCTGGTCATATGACCAAATAGGAAAAAGATATACGATGAATAACTTCATAGATAGAACTTCTAGTCTGATAGAACAGTCATGCTTGAACAGTGAGTGAAGAACAATTACACCTTGGGTCAAAATACAAGATTTTTAAGTCTATAGAAAGAAGTACCAAAAATCTGCAGTCACAAAAATTGATTTCCAAGCGATTGAGCCAACAACTTGGCTTAGTACTAATAATGGTTAAGTGTTTCTCATGACTTGTACAACAAAGACATGTTACGGCAATAGACATTTAAGACAAACTTCCCAAGAAGGATTATACATCGTTTAACACAAACAAAAAGTAGCCCTAAGACATGACAAAAACATATGGTATATTTGATAACTATAGGGACGAGAAGACATACCCACCTGTATTTCTGACAGTATACATCCATGCAAAGCCATGACCATGAATGCACAATACCTCAATGCACCGCTTACTTTGACATAGTCCCTCCATGGATAATTGAACATTTTATAACGACCGTGTGGCGGCTCCCAGATGGCAAAACTTATCTGCAAAATCAAGAATAAGTTAAAATGATAATTTACTTCCCTTTCAGTCAAATGAAATGCTAATTGGGGGGGGGGGG
>NC_056567.1:4517962-4571295 GCF_013358625.1 Macadamia integrifolia | reverse complement strand
GGGGGGGGGGGAAATGATCTTATGAAATGCATGGACAGCAGTTGCAACAAATGCATACCAGACTATCCTCTTGGCTGGTAGATTCTACAGCTGACCTGTAGCCACTGTACATTGGATCATCCAAAGCTTGGTAGGTAAGAATTTTTGAAGGAACCCTCTCATATTCAACACATAGCAGGTACGAATTAACAATACCTACAGAAAAGCTCGAAGGAAAAATTCCCAAATGTAAAATAACCAGAGCCAAAAAAAAAAAAAAAAAAAAAAAAAAAAAAAAAAAAAAAAAAAAAAAAAATCTTACAACTCCATCTCTCTGAAAAAAAAAAGAGAGGAGATATTTACTAATGAAACATAATCCAACCTTCTAAAGAAGTGGCAACACCGAGGAAATTTTTTACCACCAAGTTGTGCAGATCTTCTCCAGCCCAAATAGGGTAAATGCATATGTTTACAACCAAACAAACAGCGGCACCAAGGGCAATAAGCAGGAAGCGAGATACTGCTGTCTCGATAAATTGCTTCGTCCTATACCCAGATACCATTATGAAACAATATGTCAACAAGAACACCCGAAACCCATATTCATATGGCTTCATCGTGGGGTATAGTTTCGCAAAGGATGAAATGAATCCTAATCAAACACAATAGATGCCACAACCACAAAAGAACAAAAAGAAAACAAAAGCACATGTTATGAATGGGAAAGAAAATAAAATGTAAACAAAGAACATAACATTTATAGCATAAAGTTTCATTCTCATGATCATAAGATTCATACCTACAATAAAAATACTGATAATAATGAAAACTTCTTCCCACTCTCCAGTCAGTGTACACAGCTCTGCCATGCCCAGAGCAAGTCCTCCAGCAGACAATGTCCCCAACCCACGATTAAGCCCTTTGCTAAGGGTTGCTCCTGCAGATCAAAATATGCACTTAACAAACTCAAAACGCATAGCCATTCAAAGACAAAACACAGGAAGACAATAACTGAATGACGACAGATAAGTAATTCACATTAAAACATTTTAAAGTAACCATTTTTCTCTGTCAATCTGTAAGAGAAGCTCAAACAAGAAACAAAATCAAGGATGAATTGTTCTTACCTATGCTGAACTCAAAGACGACGACAACAGTGAGAAGAGCCCAAACAGAGTAACGACTGAGAGACTTGAATGGTTCTTGTTTCAAGAATATAAGCACGGATAATAACACCAATGCTAGACCAATCTTAGCTCCGAATATGACCTTCCTGGGATCCGAACGACCGAATTGCCATGCGTTAATTAACATTTGTGGCAAACCGTTCCAAAATTTGATAATTGCATCTCCTAGCCGACCGAAACACCCGCATCTAGTTTCTTCAACTTCAGAGTCTGACCCAAGAAGTGAATAACCCTTATGCAGAAGCAGTCTCTCCCTGCTCTTCTCTGCAAAAATATGCTTCATAGATCCAATCTTTCCCGCCATTTGTCTCCTCTTTTCCTTCACTGCAGAGAAGAGAATCAGATCAGCCAACGAAGCCAGAGAAGAACAAAAGTAAAGATCAGAATTTATCCATCACAGAAGATCCACAAAGTAATCGGAAAAACTAAACTCTTAAAACTGAGAATGAAGTAACAAACACAAAAAGATCACGGCTTTATCCATGACAGCAGAGCCAAGAAGAAAATCCAAAATACCAAATTCAACACTGAGGTCATAATGAATGGAAAAATGAAAAAAAACCCAGAAAACGAAAAGAAAACAACATCATCCCATGTTCCCAATAATCCCATTCTATTGCAAGACCAAATTATCCGAAAGAAGAACAAAATAAAAATGCAGAGGAAGGACATATTCATTCACTAAGTCGAAGCTGCATACGTTGGAAGTCTTCAACTATCCAGATATCTGCATATCTCCATGAACCAGGTTGAAAGCTTGAAGCAGGGAAAGAGATTATCCAGGAGTCCTGGTTTTTAAGAACAACTATAGTGAGAGAGAGAGAGAGAGAGAGAGAGAGGCGGAAAAGGCAAATTTGATGATAATGATCTGATGCCGATGCGTGCAAAGGCATTCAATTAGAGGGGCAAATGCGTCTTTTCATAAAATTATGTGTCTGAGTCTAAAATATGCGACCAATTACGGGGTAGGGTTCCTTTGGATGATTGTGCGGGCCCAATGAAAGCATGGTTTCCGATACCGAATCGGTTTCGGATCAGAAAGGACCGATATCGATCCGATCCCAGTTTGAATGGGTCTGTATAAAATATAAATCCTCTGATTGTGCTTATCGATCCAATGATACGTATAATCCTCTGGTTGTGCTTATCGATCCAATGATACGCATCTATTTAAGAACAAACCATCAATGTGGGTCTCAAAACCATCAATGGAATTTTATGATTTCACAAGAGTGAGATAGTAATTTCGTTGGCTACTGTGTCGGGCGCAGTGGTCAGGAATCCTCTCCCTATTAAATAATGTCGTTTTGCGATCAGCATCGTCGAACTATAGTTAATAAATCAGAGAGAGAGAGAGAGAGAGAGAGAGAGAGAGAGAGAGAGAGAGAGACCTTGGAATGTAGTCATGTTTCCGGACGGTCCGATAGCGAGAGAGCCAACGAGTGCTAATGACAAAGGGAAGGTCAAACTTGAAATGCAGCCATCTTACCGTACGATCAGATAGCAGGTTGAGCTTTGAATGGCCGTTGGATTGGATAAGGGTATTTGACCGGTAGAGAAACTTCATTATTCGTCAATGCCCACAAGTATAAGTTATAACCTTTTGTTTTGTTTTGTTGTTTTTTTGGGTATAAAGTATAGGTGAGAAATTTTGTGCATGGTGGATGATGATGTATACAATTATCGGATGAGGCTAAGGTGTGCATCGTAAATTCTCATTCCCATTTCAAAGGTTGTGTGTACAGACCATGCATCATCCAAGGCTACGGTATAGTGTTCCTCTCAACCAATAATTCTTCTATCTCCTTGGAGTTATTCCAGATTTCTTCTATTCTCCATCCTCCATCTTCCATCCATTGATTGCTTCAGCCCATAGAGAATGCGTCGAGCTCTGACCTCCAAAACTTGACTTGAAACATATGCATAAAACCTTTTGCCTAAAGTTTAAGCGTATTGTTTCAACTAGGGACACCCCTTTTTATTGTTCACTGAGGCTGTGAGATCAACTTCTCTATCATGAATAATTCGTTAGATGGAGGATTCTCTAAAAGTTAGTTGAAAGACATTGTGACTTGTGCCAATGTTGGACCAATGAGAATGTGAACGGAAGCATCAATAAGGGGCATCAATAAGGGAAAGACTTTTATTTTTCACGGGGCTAGGTAGTCATTTCATATCCTCATATCTAAGGTGCAACGGCCATGTTGTCTTTTAAAGTTCCTTTTTTTTTTTTTTTACTATTTGACAATTAACTTAAGGTAGAGAGAATACTAATTGTTTGTATGCGGCTAGGGGTGTCAATTCTTAAACCGAACCGGTAAAACTGGCCAGACCGAACATATAACAACACGGACCGAACCAAACCGAAGCCTTATTGGGTCGGTTCGGTTTGGAGTATTGCAACCCCAAAACCAAACCGAACTGCACCGAAAACCGGATGAACCCGAAACTAAACCGAAACCGGCTCAAAACCTGGACCGAAACTGAAACCAAACCGGTAAGAAACCGAAACACTCCAAAATTCATTAAAAAAATCAAAATTTGCCTAGTTTTGTAAACATTTGTATGGAAAGTCGAATCCAAATTGGACCAAAAACCAAAACCAACCCGGTTACAAATCGATTTAAGAAACCGAAGATAAATCGAAACCAAACCGCATCGAAACCGAAACCAGAATTTCCTTATTGGTTCGGTTTCAACTTTCCCACACAGAAACCGACTCAACTCAAACCAAAATCGAGCCAGACCGACCGATTGACACCCCAATATGCGGCCAATGAGAACATGCATTGAGAATCCGATTCCTCTCTGACAACTTGTTTAACCATTTTATTTTCCGTCCATTCAACAACTGTGACATGACTTGGATACACATCTCAACACCTATCAACATCTAAGAATGTCTAAGTCATCCTAACTATTGAATAGGTGTAAAATAAATGATTGTCGTTGGAAAAAAATTTCTCTATGCAGTCAACTACTCAAGCATCGATCGAAAAGGAAATGGGATAGTCATTTCATCCCTATGCATTCAACTACTCAAGCATCGAAAAGGAAATGGGATAGTAATTTCCCTTTAACCTAAGTTTGTTCAAGTGGACTTCCTAATTCCATGATATGCTTGCTTGAGACTGAAGATTGTCTATGGTACAGGGTAGCATCACGCATGTCTATGGTTATTAGTGGTGACCCACAACTTCTCAGTAATCTTCTTGGGATTTTCAGATCAGATCCAGCCCAATCAAGATTGTGGGACCCATGCATTATGTTCCTTTGATAAGACGTGAGGTTAAGCTGGTTCTTTGTCTACATCTTAATAAATATAGGTCATAAAAAAATCACAATAAGAAAAGATGTTCAGAGTCGGTTGTGCGGACCCATGGGACACAATGGCGGGCCCCACTCGTAGTGTGCTTTCCTTTCTACTCCCATCGTCCTATGTGATAAGTGATAACCAAATAAATGATTTTTATTTATTTTTATTTTTTTTATTTAAATAGGAAAGAGGGATAGTTTTGGTTGTTATGCTATCCCAGTATAGTTTTGGTTGTTATGCTATCGCAGTACCTAAAAATTAAGAATGCTAGCAAGATTTTAATCATAGGATTTGATCAAATTGAATTAAACCGTTGAATGAAGAAAAGATATTCAAACTTTCAATTTACTATTACTCCATCTTTCCTTTCCCTCTTTCTCTCTCTCTCTCTCTCTTTCTTTCTCTTAGTCAGAAAAATCATTCCTTTTGCCAGATCCAGTTGGAGAAAGTGAATTCCGATGAGATCTCTAGACAAAGAGAACAGGTGAAGTCGTTGCGAGATGGCTGGTGCTAGATTGCCGGCCAAGAACATGATTATGGGGTAAGTTACGATTTTAAAGCGTGGTGAGATGTTGAAGCCGATTTCTTATAAACCCTAATTTCTTCTTCTTCGTCTTCTTCTTGATAAATCTAAAATGGAGTTTTCTGGAATTGTCTTTCAGAATAGCTAGCAGATCCAAACTGATGTTTTTGCATTCAATCTTATCCTTTCACCATGGAGAAGTAGCATCTTAATTATGATTTTCTCTGTCAATTTAAACTAGAGGGAATACGAAAAGATGCGAAAGGAAACGAGGTACTTTTAGGACCAGTGAAGTCCTTAAGCCCCACCTCCATGGATTTCACTATTTTCTCGTAGGTTCTACATTTTTTACTTTTCAATATTCTTTACCAACCAAAAAATAATGAGATGTTGAAGCCGACGGAGGATTGAGTTCGTGGTGTCGTCATGGAAGAGGCAAACATCAATGAAGTTCTGGTCTTGTATTCGACGAAACGATTAGGTCCGGAGTTGAATATGGTTCTGAAGCAGATTGGTTTGATAGATATTGAAGCCGATTTCTTATAAACCTTAATTTTTGAATACTCCGATCAAAAGCCACCTGAGATAGTGAGGGAGAAGAATATGGAATTTGTGGAAGAGAGAGGGAAAATCGGAGATATTGAAGGAGAAGAAAAGTGATGGTAGAGCGTCCGGACTGAGTAGGTTATGTAAGACAACAAGTACCCAATAGAATTGATCTAATCTATCTAATCTAACGGTTTACATTCATTAGCATACCTGATACCTGGTTATCCTGCTAGCATTCCTATCATTTTTTCTTTAAATAAATGTCTTTTTCTTAGGAGTGATGTTAATTATACCTCTACTGAATAGTTTTTTTTTTTTTGGAAATTTTTTCTTCAATCATTTGGTGAGATTCAACATTCTATTCTAGGGTTCCTAAATCCTTTTGACTCATGTTTTCTTTCATTCAAGATTCAACCCTGTAATAACTGGAGCCTCATGCATTGGGACACTCTTTTTTCAAATTCAACTCTATCAAAAATAGCCTTAGGTATTAGTCTTAGATTAGTCGGTACATATTAGTATCAGTCGATACTAATATTGTATCAATACTTGATAATATTGACTAGAGATACAGTAAAGACAAATCATAATATTATCAAAATATAATATGATACCGATTTCTTTGAGGGTAAAACTATCTAGGCACCGTTTGACAACATTCATTTTCTGTTGTTTCTACGCTTTTTTGTCCTTAGAAACGGAGAAACAACCTAAAAAACGTTTAATAAAGTTATTTTGTTTCACCCATTTCTAGAAACATAAATAAAATTTTTGCATATTTACAATTCTAGAAACAATTTTGACGATACAAGTCTTGTTTCATTGTTTCTATAAACGAATTTGAGAAAAAAATAAGATTGTTGTGCCCGATAAATCTCTCAACTATTTAAACCTAAAAAGAGAGAGGCAACCGAACCCTCCCTCCCTTTTGGGCATTCGATGATACTATTGGGTTTTTTAGTGGTATTATTACTACAAAAAACGTTTTGAGAAGCATGTTTATCAAACACCAAAAAATTAATTTTTGTTTTCAGAAATATTATCAAACGGTGCCCTAATACAATCAATATGATATGTATCAGTACATTAACAATATCTATCAATCGAATACCAATATTTAAACCCATGCTATCAAATTGCCTCCTAACCCTTTAAATATGGATATAAGCTGAACAATCTAGGTGAGATTGCAAAATTATTTCTTTTTAATTTCCCAAAAATTATATCCCCTTACTTTCTTTGGTTAATATTATATTTCTTTATTGGAAGGTTCTAAAAGCATGGCTGATAATGGTTGAATTTATAAGTTTTATTAATTTGTAGAATAGACTAGAAAAAGAGCCTTTGATCCCACCAACAATCATTTTCATGGCCTGAGAATATATTATTGATTTCAATAATTTAGAACCCCTCTATTTTTTTTTCCCCTTTTAATATAGAAGCCCTTGCTAGTTGTCACGTAGTAGAAGCTGCCGGGCAGCTGCTGCGCTCACGTAATCGCTTTCTCTTTCTATTTCAAGGATCACCTTTTTATGAGTTTTACTAATAATTATTTATTTTTCTATTAGGGCATGATGGCTTAATGTTTAGCAAAAGATTCAATAATGATGCGGATTAGGAAGTTCTAGGTCAGAAAAACTCTGATTGCCTTAGTTGAAAAGTGATTTAAGGACAATTAAAAATATGAAGAGTGTCAAAAAAATGTTTTTTTATGGGGCTAGGGTAAGTGGGGTTGGGGGTGGGGGTGGGGGTGGGGTGTATCATATTAACTAGTTATTAAGTGGCTGATGATTTAAAGCTTAAGAAAGAAAAAATATTTTTTTCTTCCTTTAATACATTGTGAAAGCTTATATAAAATAATAATAAAAAAATAATATTTTATTGTAATTTCAATAAGTTATAATATTCCTGGTGATGTAGGAATTTAGAAAAAATTATTTTTATTTCTTTAATGTCTATAAACTCAACTCAAGGAACCTTGCATCCTGTTCCACCCATGCACCACTATCCAAGATTCATGCCAAAGGCTTTGGCTACATGCATTTTGCTTTCCTAAACCCATTTATTGATATTATGTAGTATCTGATAGGATTGATGATTTTTTTCTCAAGGAAAGCACATGAGTTTTGACTTGATCATAGAAAATAGCATGAAATAGCAAACAATGCAAGAAAGTTAAAGAAATCCTTTTTGGAGAAGTTTAGATTGCTTAAATATGATCTCAAGAAATTGTAGGATTGTGTTTTAGGCTTCTTCAAAAGGGATTGAGTTGGGAAATAGTCTCACTTGTAAAGTGGGGATAAAACTACGTATATTATGATTTTCTCCAGATCCCGTAATGACGGAAGCCTCATGCACTAGCATTATGTCATTTAAAATGTAAATTTGACAAGCCTAACCCTTTTATTTTATTTCATATTTTGTGTGAGTACATGCATATGTATGAACGTGCATATGCTCAGGCATATGAGAGTGTATGTGTGCACGGATACGTATGAGTGTGCGTGTGCATGGGAACCTAGCTTTGCAGGTTCTACCAATCTTAATTTGGGACCTGCCAGTGTTAGGTGTAAGTTGTTCCAATAAAACCAGATCTTATAATGTGTAATTAGTCATTATCAGTGCAAAGGGTGCAACCCAGATCGAGCTAGGCTTAACAATAATTTTATTTTTTTAATGAAAACGAAAATATACTTAAATAAAAAAAAAAGTATCCAAACCCATAGTCATAGTTTCCCTTTGGTTTTTAATTATAAACCTATAATTAGCTAATTTATGGGCTATAGAAACCCAAGCTCTATCCTATTTTATAAAAATTGATGGGCCTCAATAACTTAATAATAGAGTTTTTTTTTTTATTCAATCAAAATAAAACAAGACACTAAACATAGTTACATAAATTATACATCATATTCGACTTATATATGGATTGTTTTTTCTTTGTTATAGCCTCTTTGGCAATAGATTTGAGTTCTC
The DNA here is from genome assembly GCF_013358625.1 of Macadamia integrifolia. Lineage (NCBI taxonomy): Eukaryota > Viridiplantae > Streptophyta > Magnoliopsida > Proteales > Proteaceae > Macadamia > Macadamia integrifolia. The sequence continues at coordinate 4,562,765 of NC_056567.1, read as the reverse complement.
CCACATATCTATTATTAGTTGGGGTGGTTGGGATGGTTATCCATCTCTAAATATAATAACATTAGAGTCTTTGGTCATATGGTTAGCAATTATTCATACTTCTTCTAAAAATATATTCTAATTTCTTCAGCATCACTCTATACAACGTCCATTTTCCACTTCAAAGTTCTTGCATTCGACATCCCTTTGAGCAGCCCTAGAGTCTTCGCCTCACCAATTTTTCCTGTCAACAAATAATTTATCTTACATAAGATGCATTTTTCTGGAAAACAAAGCAGATCGCCCAAGCAGATATATTAATGTTAACTTAATGATAAGAGTTACCATTAAGATGAACAAAAAATAGCTCCCCAGCTCCACAAGTTAGCAGGGGTATTATGGCTAAATTGAATACCTCTCTTATCAAAATTCATTTTTTATACAGCAAGATCTTGGAACGAGTGGAGGATTGCATGGATTGTGGAGATAATCTCCATAACTATGTGATTGAAAAGAAAAATGTCATCTACAAAAAAACAGAAGAGTTATCTCTCAGGGGTAAACCTATAAAATTTAACTTATTTAAATAAATTAAGAACTGTATAGATAGAAAGGAATCAAGACAAAACCATACCATGGCTATAGTAAAGAGGTATGGACTTGCAGGCATACCCCTAGAAGGCTCCATAAAATCAAAATAACCAATTCAAAAAAAAAAAAAAAAAAACTATCTTGCAACTTGATTGAAAAAGTATAAGATGAAACCAGAAATCTGACAAAGTTAAACTTGTAGAACTGTGGCAACACAAGAAAGTGGGAATCGGGTATTATAAAAATCTTAGCCAATTTAACCAAAAAAAAAAAAAAAAAAAAAAATTTGCCCAATTGATACATTGAATTCAAACAATAGATAAACAACTTAACAGAAATTTAGACAAGTTTGAACTCAACATTCATTCATACAATTTAAGGAAAATTAGTAAAGTGAGACACAAACACTTATACTGGTTAGACAACCTTGCCTAGCCTATACCCACTCCAAGAAGTTCCTCACTCTTGCGTTTCACTATTTTGATTACTTCAATGGGTAGTAATCAAACCATTACAACGTAGTTTTATACGGCTTACCACGCAACTGCTAATTGCTTTATGGACTCATAACTAACCCAATGGTTTTCTGAGGTTCACCATTAAACAATATTTTTCAAACTATTGCCACCACCTTGTAAAAAGGGGATGTTGAGTTTTTCCAAATCAATAAAGTGCAACCGATACTAGCCAAAGGTACAAATTACAAGCTCAATACACAATCCCTCTATGTAGGGCACAACTTACTCTTTGAAGCTCGGATTGATATAGTAATTTGTTTTCCTACTCAAACTAGATTCAGAGAGATATAACTTTCAAGTTTAGCCAAAATCTAATTCCCAATGCACAACCACTTAAATCATCTTAAAGTTGCAAGAAATGCAGATATAGGGTGCATGAGTAGATGACCAATCAAATTAACACCAATGAGTCGGTAAAGCGACAAGTGTATTTTTGGTTGCTACTATCACATGAGTCGGATGCCCTTCAACTCTCTTAGAAGTTTATTAGTTGATTGCCATATATTTTATCAACTGATTGCCACCGACAAGCTAGTCAAGTGATAATTAAGCCATGTTTACCGTGTGGAATGAATGTATGTGGATTGGATTTCAGATCAGGGCAAGTTAAAGAGCATGTTAAAGCAGAACTAGTAAAAAGACCCATAAAGGGCTTGAGCTAGCTAGATAGGCTCAAAAATCAGCAATTGAATTGAGAAGGTTTTTCCCAATTGACCAGGAAAGACTAGCAGAAGAGGGTAGGGCTAGAGGGCAGATTTCGTCTATTGTCAATTTCTCCTTTGAGCTCTTGAGTAAAGATCAGCCGTTTGTAAACAAAGAAGCTGGTTGATTAGCAGGTAGTTGATCATACCAAGATGTGAAATCTATATTTTGACAACTTTTTTCCAAATAAATTTCTAAATGTTCTAATTAGAAAATACCCAATTTAGATCATTTGTCTACTAGAGAGGGTCTACCAAAAAGTTTAAGAGATGTATATCATTATGTTATATTTTGGACTTTTTGGTCATAGGTGTCTAGGGAGACCTAGGTTCTATGTGAATCACTAAATGCGATCTTAGGATACAATGATAAGAAAATACTTAGTACAAAACCCTAAGACTAGAGATGACATTTGATGAAGATCTTATGAGAAGTCCCTTGAAGTTCTTGACCCACTTGTCGAATTATCTCTATATATGTTATTGGTCTTACTCAATGCTCTTGATACCAATTTTAATTGTCATTCGTTATTGTAGACGGAAAGCCAAGATACTTGACCAACTAAGGAACAAATGCAATACAAACCATTCTGCACACTATGAAAATTAAAAAGGGAGGTGTAATAAACTATTAAGAGTAATTTTTTTCACCCTAAAACACAAGTGAAGAATCACAAAAAACACTTGTAGATGCCATGTTTCAACAATCTCCCATTTTTGGTGATGACAAATTAGTGTGTGAAAAATAAGATATGTTCCCCCACAACCCATGACTAAGAAGAGTACGCTAATTAGGAATACTAAGCAAGAGAACTAGATCATAGAGCATACAAAAGGAATGCAATGAAATGGATGTTGTACATGCATAAGCCAAAGATTAGAGAAACCATATTTCTCCCCTTAAATAACTCAAAGTATGCACAACAAACATATCTAATAATTATAACACCTCCACACTTTCTCCATATATTTCTCCCCCTTATCATCGACAAAAATGAGAACATATAAAGGATCAGAAATTACATTAAGTAAAGGATATGTCGAAGAAGGTAAGAAATAAAAGATTTCATAACCAATGGAATGCAGATTTTATTAACCAACACTTTCAAGTCATTAGAGATAGATGATCAAATAGAATTCAAGGAATGACAGAAGTCAAGAAGAAAAAAAAAGAAGATTGGTTAAAAAACAACAATATTACACATAGCACAAACATACAATAATAAAAGGAAACAAGAGAGACGTGAACAAAAAGACTTCTACTAGAGAGAAAAATGAGATATCCATCTCATTAAGGAGAAGGATGAATGGAAGTGAAGGAAAGAAAAGATAAGGAGGAATGAATGGAGAATGAGAAAGAATCCCAATGAGGATGACTAACACACAACAAAATACAAACAAAGAAAAAAAAGAAAAAAACTATAACTAATAGAAAGACAAACAAAAACACAAGGAGAATATCTAGGACAAAAACCGAATAAAAGACAAGTTAAATAATATACACCAACGACGAGTAAACAAGTGATAAAATGAACCATAAAAATCTCAAGTTCATGAAGAATGTCAAGGAGTTTTCTTGAAAACATTGGCCTTCATGGCTATGAGTAGGAAATTTTCTATGAACAATGTTAATATGCTGTAGAGCCTCAGCAACTTTTTGTAGTTTCTGTTTTTATTTTATGAATAAAAAAAAAAAAAAAAGAAAAGACAGGCCAGGTAGTTACCAATTACAATGACTTAAGTCACAAAAGTACAAAAAGCATATCATGTTATTAATAGGTAAACCATGAGACACCCAATGGCCCACAATATTTTTCCATTTGATTCTAAATTTGGAAAAAATAGATTCCTAACAAGTCAATGTAATATTACTAGGCTACCATGGTTCATGTATGTGCCTAAACAAAAGTTTCAACAGATAAAAGTACCCTTTGTACAAATAATTAGTTACCAATTAAGCATATGTTGGGTCTACTTAACAGTCAAAGGTAGAAGACAAATGACCACATTAAAGGAAATGAGCTACTAGGGTTTCTTGGTTGGTTGGATCCATGTCACTCTCAAAGTTGGAAAAACAGGAAACGAACATAACAAAACAGATCCTATGATAATTATCATAGAACTACAACACACTCATGTAAGAACCTAACTAACATTAGGTGCTTAGCAAGAGGGAAAACATCAACACAAAGCAACTAAACAATTATAAATGTGAAGCTCTAAGACAGTAAGAACCAAACATGCATCTCAATTAAAAGAAGAAATAAGAAGAAGTTCTAAACAATCTAAGCAAGCACTAACAACTTTAGTTCTTGGTATCGGTACCAGTATCAGTCTTTAACGATACGAATACGATACTAATATGGATCGGGTCAGTGTGTTATATGTATCGATCATTTTTGCCCTTGTTTTTTTGAATATATATATATATATATATTTGTACTATTTTACCCTTGAGATGATATGGGCAACTGATCCGGATTGATCAAGTATCAGGTATCGGTCTCAACCGATACCGATATGGTATGGCTGATACAATATTGATACTTGAAATCATGCTCACAAGGCACAAAACTCTATTACCGAGAGAGAGAGAGAGAGAGAGAGAGAGAGAGAGAGAGAGAGAGAGAGAGAGAGAGAGAGAGAGAGAGAGAGAGAGAGAGAAGAAGAAGAAGAAGAAGAAGAAGAATTCCAATTAGTGAAATATTAATAAGGAATCAAACAATCTAACTCAAAAACATAATAAGTACAAGTACTACTCAAGGAAGAAGGAAGAATAAAAAAGGCATACCCAGTGCACAAAGCTCTGACCATTGCGGGGTCTGGGGATGATCATAATGTATGAGGAGAAAGTGTTTCCCAATGATCATCATACTTCAACCATGCTTTAACATGGGACAATAATTAAACAAGCATGATTATAAGACTAAGAGTGGGGAGATAGATTGCCATTTGCAGCAATTTTACCAACTAAGCTCAAACCATATTACAGGCCTTTCGTAAAACTAAGCTACCTCCTAGAGAGGGATGTTCAATGCCATTTCAACACAATTAGCGTTCTTACACGAGCATGTTAAACATAAACTAGTAAATAACATAAATTTCATTAGCAACTTTAGGGTATAGAAAATTGGATCCGGCTCATCTCTTGAGCGTTGATCGCCCAGGTTAGCCCATAGCTACCTAGGCGATTGACATGTGTCCAAGCAGTCATCCAACGGCTATGCTTCTATCGACCAGTAGAGGTGCCACGCCCAGAGCCATTGGATCACCGCTTGGACATGTATCGATCGCCGAGGTAGTTATGAGCAAGACCTGAGCGATCAACGCTCAGGAGAGGATCCCAATTCTAGAAACAATAGTTAGCATAGGAAGTACTAAGAAATCAATGTCCCAACAATTGCTCATGGCAACTCCCGAATTGATCTAGACATAATTTAGACCCATAACTCAAGCTCTAAGGGCTTAATTAAAGCATCTAAGATAAACACAATTAGCTAGGGGCAATGGTTTCAGGGACAAATGATCATTATACCTTACAACATATATCCCAAGGCCTCAGGTTGGGGCCATACATTAGAGAATTTGGAATGGCTTTTTCGAATTGGGCTGGGCTGGGCGTAAATGGCTAGACTACGATAGACGATTTATTTGGTCTATCAGACATGAGTTTCACCCCCTGGTCTGCCTGAATCCGAATCTGGATCCTCGTTGCGTAGTTGCGTTTGCCCCTTATCCGAACTCAGCAAAAGCACCGTAGACCTCTCTCTCTCTCTCACTCTGAGCAAAAGATGTTATCCATGGCGATTCAACCTGGTGTTAATGGAGCTTTCACACGCTCCTGCTTTCCTCCTCACAAACTCGTCTTCAAGCCCCTGAAATCATCCATTACTTTCAAGCCAAAGGTCTCATCTTTACATCTAACGACCCTCGCGGAGTTCAAATCGAGACCCAACAGAAAAGGAGTAAAGCTTTCTGCTTCAGCTGCTGCAACCGAAGCAGTTCAAGAAGAAAAATCTTCCGAGGATTCAGCTTCTGTTGCTCCAGAAGATTCAGAACCAGTTGAAGAAAAAAAGGTTTCACTTCTCTCTCACTCTCAATTGGACACCTTTTTCTTTTAATATATATATATATTTTGGATTTCTTACATATATATATTTTGGATTTCTTACATATATATATTTTGGATTTCTTACTTTCTATGGTTAATACTGTTTCAGTGTTTTGTTTGTGTTGAATTTCTCTCTGTTCTTTGAATGTTTGTAGAAGCTTGGAGTGGTTGTTAAGGCAATGGAGAAACCCAGGCTGGTTTTGAAGTTTATTTGGCTTGAGAAGAATATTGGTCTGGCACTCGACCAGAAGATTCCAGGTCATGGCACCATTCCGCTTAGTCCGTACTATTTTTGGCCGAGGAAGGACGCATGGGAAGAACTGAAGTCCTTATTGGAGAGTAAGCCATGGATATCACAGAAAAGGATGATTATCCTTCTTAATCAGGCTACTGATATCATCAATTTGTGGCAACAGAGCGGTGGCAATTTGTCATAACTTGTTAAATTTGGAAGGGGGAAACAAATCCTTTGCAGTTGTGTCTTACAATTAGTTTGTTCTCTGCATAGTTTAAGCTCTATCTTAGTTTGTTGAAATCTATGGTGCTCTAGTTCTTTGGGCTACTTGTATTTCTCTACATTTAATTTTAATGAAATCTTCATTTTTTTTCTTCCTCTTTTTTTCCGTAAAAGTTTGCGATAGATTTTGCAGTATTGTAGTCATATTTCCTGTTTACAACAGAAAACTCCTTATCAAGATTAAAGTATGACCATAGAGAGCAGTCAGGCTAGAGAAATTAATCTTAACTTTGGAGTTAGAGGTTTGGGTGTCTCTTTGAAGTCCATACTCTGTGATTTGGGGTTCTCTATCTATCTAGCTCCCTCTGAAAGGCAAAAATAAAATCTTCACTCCTTCAGGGGTGCACATAGGTTGAAGCACATACATGCCTAGTGACCTTTATGATGATTTGATGAATTTTCTTCTTGATAGCATTAAAATATTCACCTTCGTCATAGTGTGAATTGGAGAAGATATAAAGTGCATTTTGGTTTGATTGAGTCAGCTTTAGAATCTGGAGTTTGAAAATCTTAGGGCAGGTGTGTCATAATGTTTTTCCCAAATTTGACGTGGCTCAACTTCTTAGAAAGATTTGTTTGTACTTTTCTGCTGAAGAAGACTAAATTTGTTGCCTTTTCTTTCGTTGCGATATCCTAACCTAAGATTCTCTGGAACATAGGTATCTATTTACTTGATTCCTATTTTGGTTAGACAATGGTGATATTCTGGCTCTTCAATCATTCAGAATTAGTTGATTTAAAAGGAGGACCTAATTACTTTGACATGCTTTTACTTCAAACAAATGTTAGGAAGACTAATAAACTACTATCTGAAAGTGTGTGCATAGTAGCCACTTATCTGCATACTGTTACTGACACATCTTATTACTCGAAGAGCATTAATGCAGTGCTAAGCCTGAACCGGTAAGATCCAGTGGGAAATCAGCTTGCAACAGGATCACAGGTAAGGGATATACCCAGATTCAAGAGAAATTGAATATCTCAAAAGGACTATAATTTTGTTCAAATTCTGGTTGAAGGCTGGTCTTAACAGGATATGTAGTCCTGTCAAACTTGGTTTGAATCTGATGGACAGATCCACAGATATCGAGTTTACTGGAGTAGGATAGCTTAAGTTCTGCAAAATTGCAGGACAGATTAGAGTTCTAATCAGAATTCAGTTAAGAGCTTGAAAAGCTGAATAAACCAGTGGCAGAAAACAGGAATTAAAATAGCTAATCAGATTCAGAAACTGAGGTTTTTAGAAAGAAGACTTGAAGTAGGATTTCTGAAATCGATGGCTAAAACTTAATGATTTGGAATAGAAATAACAGCAACTATTTAGTAATATAATCTGAACAGTCTTCTGAACCCAGATTTAAGAAACCGGTTCAGAAAACAGAGTTTTTGAAGAATTTGATTTCAAGTAGGAAGGCTGAAATTCGACCATAAAGAAGGTTTGAAACAGAACTTTAAACCAGAACCTAGGAGTAGAATTCAGAAACAGAAAATGAAGAAAATTAGGGCAGTATAATAGCTAACAGAATAGTATTTAATGATAGAAAACTGAATTAAGAAAATAGAAAGAAATAAGCTTGTGCAGTTAAATCTGTTCTGTTCAACTGATGGAGAGGAAGAATAGAAAGAGAAGGAAGATATGAACAAGAATCCACCTGATCTGTAGGACTGGAATCCCACTAGTACCCCAACTTGAAATCCCACTAAGGTTCACTACTGAATATCACAGCGGCCAAACACTCTTGAATCCACAAGAGTCAATACACCTGAATACCACAGATGCAAGCCTGAATCCGCAGACTAAAACAAAGCAAAATATTTGTGACCTAGTGGTTGCAGACCTTAGCGCAACAATAAGGTTGCTCCATTTTGACCTAGTGTTACGGGTTCGAGTCGGCAAAACAGCCTCTCTGCGAAGTGGGGGTAAGGCTGCATACATTATGACCCTCTCCAGACCCCGCAGTGGCAGAAGCCTCGTGCACTGGTTATGCTTGTGGGTAGGTCATACACCATTATTCCTTACATAATTACATGTACCCCAACCCATAGCTTATTTGCCTAAAATAAGCCCATTTTCTCTGATTTATCTGCATCAAGGATACATATTAATGATCCTAAAGCTTATGTGGAAATATAAAGACAATGGATTTGAGTGAATGAAACAACTGGAGAGCGATCTTGAGACCTAATAAAAGGGTATTTTGATTATTTTGAGGTCTCTAATTGTTCTCACTGTTCACTGTGCAAGGCAATTTTGTGTATATACCTTTGCTGTTTTTACCAATAATGTAGGACTAGATTTGAAAGCTCAAACTAGACCCAAAATACAGGAACTTTTAAACCAAAGAACAACCAGATTTCACCCAACACAATCCACTATAATCAGACCAGCAGAAAATAGAAGTAACAGTAGCTAACGATTTTAGAAAAACAGTAGCAACTAGGTCAGACCAATATCAGTCAGATAGGACCAAACCAGTGACTGAAATCAGTACAAATAAATGCAAGCAACTTATATTCAATGATCAGTATCAGTATCATAAAACGGCAGTAACAAATAACCCAGGACAACCGATATCAGTTCAGGTTGGGACATAGCACTAGAAGACATCATTCTGGTGATTTTAAATATCTCACCATTGGCTGAACAGAATCAGCCAGAAATTGGATCAATTCTTAGTTGGACAGAGGGGAACAATCGACCAGAATATTGGAGCAAACCGATGGCTGGAACTGGTTCTTCCAGAGGAGGCCGATTGCTCTGCTTTCAGGAAATTCTGGGCAGAATCAGAAATATAAATACCTGATTGTTTGACAGCAGTAGACCCTTGAAACAAACTTGAAAGAAGATAAGAAGACTTGTCGAAACCCTCTTGGACTTCACGCTGCAAGGAGTCGCTTGGATCAAATACCAAAGTCGCTTGGATCAAATACCAAACCCAACACTTTGATCCAACACAAAGCAATCTCAGCAGAGACATTGCAGCATCAACAGTTTTTTTGTTTGTATAAATCGTGGGCTCAAAGTGAGACACCTTTACTTTATTTATAATGATGGGGGAGTGTTTACAAATAATAGAAACTCTGAAGTTATTAAAACTACTAACATGTAGTTACTAAAAACTGGAATTGTAAACAACTGAAATTAGAAACTAATAATGACTGAAATTAGAAACTAATTTAAGACTTGAAATTTGAAGCTAGTAATAGCTAAATTAGAAACTAATTAAGGAAATTAATATCCTCATCAGTAGCCCAAACCATGGGCTAGGAAAACCAGCTTGGTTGACCTCAACAACTATGGTGGTCGACCCTCTTCTTCCTCCTAGCATAGGTCTTCAAATCTGCGTCAACTCTTCCCCGGCTTGAAAGCATTTTTTCTCCCCGACGAATGGGCAATGGACATGTAGCGCTCATACAAGTCGGGATCAAGTCTCTTAAAGTCATCAGCATGAATCCAAGTAAAATCACCATGGGGACGGCCTTTCCACTTGACAAGGAAAGTATGATAACTGGTACCACGGCGGGTAGTCTTGTAATTATCATCCAAGACATCTTTAATAACTTCAGAAGTAGGTGGCTTGAGTTGGGGCAGCCTCAACATTTGCTCTGTGTCTCTGTCATCCGAATGGTGCCTAACATAAAAGTGCATATCAGCCACATTAAACACGTTGCTTATGGTCATGTCATCAGGAAATTCAAGCACATAAACATTAGGTCCTATACGTTTCAGCACCTTTTAGGGACTCATCTTTCGTGGATGGAGCTTAGTATTGACACCCATTTGAAACCGTTCAGGATTTACTTGTATCATCACCATGTTCCCGGGTTTGAACTCCACATAACGTCAATGATGATCAGCTGGAGCCTTATATACCTCATTATTCAAGGCAATACGTCGTCGAACATTGGCATGCACCTCACTAATATGACGCAAGAACTCATCAGCCTCAATGCTAACTTGAGCTTGGGGTGAGAGTGACATAAGATCAATAGGTCGCTTAGGCTGAACTCCAAGCAAGATCTCAAAAGGAGTACAAACCGTTGTCCTATTCACTGAGCTGTTGCCCACATGGTGTTCTGTGACATCATACATGTTAGATGTTCCATTTTAACTACCGTTTGCTTCAGAACTACAGGTTTCTATGAGACCGTGCGTGTCATCCTTGTAAATAGATTGCCTCCAACTAGAGGGAACTATGATGTAAGGACAGTGCTGTGGGTAAGTGGGTCCAATACTTCTTAACACCAATACTTTTAAAATGGTGACAACAAGTAGCAAACAACCAAATTCAGAGAAGTAAAACTACGTTAATTGGATACTGCATCTTGACCTCTAAAATGATTTGCAGCCGCCTTCGCAATATTTTGTAGACCTGGGGGAAATTCAGAAATATGCAAAATTAACTTAACTTTCACCATCATTGTAAGAGGTTATAAAGAGCGGGGTATTGTGATGAGATTTGCTAGGCTGAAAGGAAACAAACACTAGCAAACTTACAAGAAACCAGAATCGCAGTGAACCATAAATCTATGAATATGGCAGAAAGCCAGAACTTAAACGTGATTTGGAACTTGCAAACCACAAATCTGATGGGCTGAAACTAACGTTTGTTAGAGGTCCTAATGGGATGAGTATATGGTTAACATATCAAATCAAGAGGATGTTTAGATTAATAGGAGATATAAACATGGACAGATTATAGAGAGTAAGGAGAACTTCAACTTCCAATTGATCAGTGCGATGGTGTTCAATTTTGGTCTAGTGGAGTAGAAGGGGAAGGGGAAGGGGAAGGGAATAACATTTTGGCTAAGCCCAATCTGAAGGTTAGATACTCAGAAACAGTGACTGAAGTTCAGACATGTATGCTGTGAAAACAGTGCTATCACAGACCTGAAACAGTATGTAAAATTAATAGAAAATAAAGGAGCTTATGAGGGCAACAACAAAGGATTATTAAGACACGATAAGAGTTCACCCAATAACACAAAGAGAGCAAGGTGCTGGAATACCTACAGAACAGTAATGGAACTAAACGAAAAGAAAAGAAGAAGAGGAGAAGATAGAAGAGGATACGATCAATAGGCTTCACCACCTATGGTCTGCGGGAAAGGCTTCACCACCGGTCCCAAACAAAGGATTCGCCACAAGGGCTGTGACTGATTCACCATAGTATGCACTCACATAGAGCTAGTATTCCAAAACATCAAATCTGTGGGCTAGTGTGCCCCTTGCTCTTTATTTATAATAACCAATGAACTGATTACAAGACTAGAAACTCTCCTTGCTACTTGGCTGCCAAGCAAACACAAAAAATGTAATTCTTCTAGAAAGGATCCTTAGCTATTACAAGAAAAATAGAAAGCAGATAATATAGAAACCAGGATGGAATCCTTCTAGAGGATCCATTGCTATTACATGCAAAATAGAAAGTAACAAAATTAGAAACTTCTACTTAACAAGTAAATCATTACATGCAAAGTAGAAACAAACTACTTAATTCCGCAGAAGTCTTAAATCCCTAATATTTGGGCTTATAGAATGAGCCCTTTATAATAGAAAACTCAAAATTACTTAGCCCATGACCCATATAACTCATTGGGGACTTAAATTTGGGCCTGACTTATTGAATCACAGGTTCAACTTGACCCAGAAAACTGAACCAAACCCAAATCTGAAAATTATTCTTCTCCACAGGCTGTGATCTGTGTAATATTGACTTCTCTCCAATAGAACAAAATATTACTCAACTTGAAGAAGACCAAAGCTGCATGATGGGAGGTCAAAATTCTTTTTTGTCTGCATACTTCCAAGGTCTTAAGGTTATTCACACAATTCCACATTTATGACGTGACAATTCAAAATTCTTAATGTTTTTTAAACGCTAAAATATATATTATCAGTCTCTTTCTGTTTGAGTCAGTGTTTTGACTTATAAATTTTTTAAAATATTTGTGTACTTTGACAGTTCCAATTCCCTAAATATGCTTTATTTCTCAGTTTTTCTGGCTTGCATCATTAGTGATTGAACTTGTGCATCATTGGTCTAGATACTATGCCAAGGTGCTTGCCTATAATGAAAGGAAAGGTGATGAAATTGGAAGAAGTTTTGTCTTCCCTTTAAAAGTCAAAATTTCATGATGTATGAGCAACTTTGGCATCAGAATACATGCTCAATCCAGAGATATTATCCCTTAGTGCAAGATGTTTCCTTTCTCATTTTCGGACATTGTGACTAGCACAAAGAATATATTCATAGTCGAGCTGAGCTAAGAAATTTGTTTTATTGCATGAGATGATTTCCTGTTTGTTACTAGTGTTATCCTCCACCATAATTTCTTATGGTACTGTTCGACTGTTTTGGAATTTAGGTCTGGAAGGCATGGTATTGCCCTCCCTTCACAATCCTGAAAGTCTCTTCTACTTATAAGTGCCAGATTGAAACAATGAAATCAAATTACAATTCAGTTTTACTGTTGTCTGCATTAAAGCACTTGAAGGTTCTTCCCATCTTTTGAGATATTGATGATGATCATTCCTACTCCCCAATCCTCATTACTGAGTATGCCCCTGAATGAAACCAATTTTAAGTGTTTGAAGATGGTAAATCTAATGGGTTGCTTTTGTTTCTAATTTCTCAATGAAATTTTGAATGGTTGAAGTCTTATAATAAAATATAAGATATTGGAGAAAGTTTTCCTCCACACGGAATAGGGTTCACCCACCCATCTAGGGTCATCATTACCCTGCCCCCCACGGTACGAAGTTGATAATGCCCCTCCCCACTGTTCCGATACCCCAAGACACAGAAACCCATGGGTGTAGGGAAACTGCTTCCTAAGGTATTTTTCTTCCCAAGTAAATTTTTTGTTTGTAACTATGTGATATATCTATACATTTTTGTATTTCTGAAATGCTTTCATTCTATTGATGAATCATTAATGTGAAACTGGAAGACAAAAAACAGCCACTTCCAATAGGAAATGGTTCCAAACTAACTTCATTAATTAATTCTCCTTCAAGGACTAGCATCCATAATGATTTCTAAGACTTGGCTTGAAAGGTTATATTAGACTTCTCTTTTGTCTGTGTATGATGAATCGATCCCTTTAATAACTTTGAGAGCAGGGGGAAAAAGACTCTTCAATTCTTCTTCAAGGGTTAGTATGCACAATGGTTTTGGGGAGTTGGCGAAAAAAATGCTATTTTGGACCTGTCTTTGTGTCTGTGGATGATCAGTCCCTTTATAAGCCACTGCATTTTCAAACTATAGTGTCATCCAAATTTGAAGCCATTAAAGCATCAAACAAGTAATGACCAGAATATTTGTGGTTCTGACTGCTTCTACCACCCCAATTTCTGATATTTTTTATTAATTATTGATAACATGTTAGGAAGACAGAAAGTAATATATTTTGGCGAAGAATAAGACGGATGAAAAACTGACTCAGAAATTCATTCATTCATAAGTAGATCTAGCCAAGCTCTTGCCATGTTCCAGAGTTTATATCAGTAAAATGAAAGGACAGAATGGGGGAAGAATTTCACAGATAGATGTCAAATGGTTTATGAAGTGGTTTCTAGGGTCGACTTTATAATGCAATTCACTGGACTCTATTCCATATATATATATATATATATATTTTGGGTACTGGAGATCCTATGGCTCCTTGGTTTGAATGTGATCCTCCATTTCCATTTCCCAAAAAAACAGTACAGTGTTCCTGAATGATGCAACTCTGCCACCCTGCCGTCCTCATCAAATGACTTGCTCCCTCTAATCAAATGGTTTTTCTCCTTCCCTCCTTCCCTGGAAACCAGTTAGCCGGTCTGTATTGGAGAATAAAGAAGCTGCAACTTGGGGAGGTAGGTCCAGAGAGTATTCTATTTTCATTTTTGTTGTGTTCTTATTATTTTGATATTGTCTCATCATATCAGTGGACGATGGTATATCAGCGGTTGAACTCATTAATTTCTCTGAGGTGCAATTAAATTTAAATGTTTCATTTTCGCCAACTTTACAGCAGAGAACACATGCATATAGTTGAGCGTGGGAAAATAACTGGGCCAGATGAAAAGTGGCTCCTCTCTTTATGCTTTTGATAGAATGGTTGAGAAACCAGAACACTCAGCATGCTTGATGAGAAAAGATTTGACAATAAATATGCACCAATGACTGGCTTCAAACATACCCCCTCCCCTAAAAAAAAGTGTGTTCTGTCTGTGGCTTGCTTGACTATTTGAGTTGAGTCGTTCTTCCATAGTAGATTTAGATGAGCTTCTATTTCCGGTCATTTTCAGTTTCTTTACATTGTATCAGAATCATTAGTAATCATTAATCCCAAGGTTTTCCTGGAAGCAAATTTGATTTTATACTTGGCTATTATTTTCTATGATTGAAGCTTCTAACTTTACACACAGATGAGTTCATAAGAAAGAATGATTAGATGCATGCATATATACTCGTGCGATTATTGGCGCTGGACTTGCTTACTGGACATTCTATTTATTTTCCCTGGGACTTGAAAGCATAGTTATATGCGATTATTGGCACTTGACTTGCTCTCTGAACATTCTATTTATTTTCCCTTGGAGTTGAAAGCATAGGGTTGATTTATTATTAGCTCTTGCAGATCTTTGGTTCCCCTTCCCCACCACATGTGGAGAATGCAGGTTGGGTTCTTCTTTGTTAGATTCGTGTTGCATTCGACTTCATTTTTTGCCTTGCTTAGTCATTACCAGTTACCCTACTTTTGTGAGGGAATATATTAATGCTTGTGTTTTTCCCCATCTGATTGATATACTATATCCTTTCAGTTCAAAATGGCATTAAACTCTTTCTGGAGTCATACTTGCCAAAAGAATCATCCATGATTCAACCTGCTATCACTTGGATTTCATTTCGAACAGAGCATTAGTCTTAAAATTCAGATTCATATCTCAAGTCCTGCAAGCAGATGAGGCTTCCAACTTCTCACTGACCTACCTGTACCGAGTCGAATAAAGAAGACTATCGAGTCCAATCCAATCAAATTAATGCCAGCTCTAAGGTGGCTTCAGTTTGGTTCCTAGCAAACTTCTTTGGTGAATCAAAAGCCCTTTTCTCCTATTAACAAAATCCTCAATTTCTTCTGACAGAGAACATTAAGGTGCAAAGAGGTTACCATGAGATCCCAAGTTTGCTCATTATTCTGTTTCCAAAAGAATTTTGTCTCAAGAGGTGAAGCAATGTTTGGTGAAGGTTCTCCTCCTAAACAAAAATAATCAATTAATGTAAGATCCAAAAAGATTTTACATTTAGCTTAAACCTCTATATCAGTGTTCAAACTAAAAAGGTGGGCAACCAACCCAACGACTTGGATAAATCTGAGTTTACTCACTATCCCAGCCTTACTTTCTTGCACATGTTGTTGGTCCTCTCACCATCAACCAAGTATCAAAACCTCTTTACGGGGTGAAGCACTAAAGCATCAATCAGATGGATCCTTCACTACTATGCCAAGGAGCAAGCCAAAAAGCAGAAGGGACCGACTTTTCCCACTCCCACGGTCAAGTGAGAATGGTTCGGATGGTGTCCATAAGGCATAAGGTATCGGAGAACAGTTTGTGGTGGAGGGGGACGGTATTATCAAAGATTCATGAATAGGGTAGACATTTAAGACCCTTGATGGGTGTACGGTTCCTTCATCGCACGGTGAAGGTGTTAGAATTTTTTTAACGATTGTGACTATTTATAAAACAATTATGATGTGCGGGTGTGCCGGAGTATTTGAAAGCTCAGTGAATTGATACAATGATACTTCATCTGACGAAAGGAATTGTTATGGAACTCGAATGGGATTTTTTTTTTCTTGAGATTTGTGATGGTAGCAAAGAGGTGTACGGTTCTACCCGATTGACTGTGACCCGATGGATTGATTTGCAACTTGGAGGAGTATATAATATATTATCGTCTTGTTGAGCAAGTATTATAATTTGGGGATTTTTCGAGCTAAGGTTTATGACGAGTTTTCTTGCTGCACTTTGGGTGTATTTGAGAAATCTCCATTGTAACCTATCTTCTACACTTGTGAAACATATTCTTCTTCGCCTGAGGATATAACACACCACATCGGTGTATGAACCTCGTTCAATCTGTGTTGTGTGTGAATCTGTCTTTGTTTTTCTTTGTATTTGTTGGTGTTTGTTCTAACATGAATTCTTTCTCCTGCCTTGCTCGATCCAAGAAATTTTAATGCAAAGTGCTAATCATGATGCTCAGAAGCAATTAATTGCTGATGAAAAAGTAATGCTTTGGGCAAAGAAAGGACAACTAGGAATTGAAAGACTATTAAGAAATTGAAGTTGAATTGACCTTTAATTGAAAGGGTTAAATTACATGTGAAAACATCCTCTGCAGTGAGTGCAGAAGTGCGGTTAGCATTGTATGGTCGAGGTGACCTCGGGGCACGTGCCTAGATGCTCTCAGCCATTTGATGCTCACTACACTATCGCACTCACTGTAGAAAATAACTGTTCAAATTACACTACGAACTTGAAGAAATAAGAATTGAGTGAAAATTATGCTAAGAACTAATCTATGTTATAGAACTGAAAATGAAAATAAAAATGAAAAAATAAATTCATGATGTTCTTTGATCTGTTGAGGATGATTCTTTTTTCTGTTGGAACTTCGTTTATATCCTGAAAATTCTTTAACAACAGTAGCCCACTTGTGAGGGTACATATAATTGCTCAAACCACTCAAACTGCACATTTCTAAATCTCTTGGAATCAACTCTTATCAATACGAACTCCACCTATGGCTATTCTGTGTATCAATCAACTTGACTATATTTGATCAGCTTGATCAGTCAAACTCCTTAACACAAGGTCCTTATTTATTAGTCAATCCTTTAGTATATACTTGTTTTTCTTGTTGGCCAGACTAATCTAAATAGGGTGTAAACAGAAGAACATTCCCCAAAAGCAACTAGATATAACTTGTCAATTGGTGAATCAATCGATACAAATCAAAATCCTTTGTGATTGCTTCTTATTCCGAGAGGCCGATTCAGACCAAGAAACCTTAGAATCGCTGAGTTTCAGCTCCAAGGGTAGAAAAGTCGATTCTACGGTTTTTAAGACCCATCTGATCGGTCCACCTCGGATCAGATCCCCGATTCCGTGTCCTCTGTTGAGCCGGCCACGGCGCCAATACAAAAGCATATTTACAAATTTACTCCTATAGGTCCGTCCGTCCGTCCTTCCCGCCTTTCGAAATCGAGCTCTCAAAACTCTCCCGCTGGTGGTTACCAAATAGAAAACGAAGGGAATACGCTCATTTTTGTGCGAGACGAGCACAGGTTACATCAATTCTTTTGCGCTTCGATTGATTAATGGCTCCGAAAGCGGACAACGTTGAAGGTAAAACCTAGCTTCATCTCGTTTTTCTCTCGCTCAAATTTGAGAATGTTTCTGAATTGATCCGTCCATGAAGATTGTCTTACAGATGCTTTGTTTCCTTGTAAAATTTTAGGTATTGTGCTTAATTTCGTCAATGAGGTAAGCATTCTTCAGAACCACATGAACTCATAGCTTGCTATTATGCCTCGTAATTTGAATGATCTTCCATTAATCTATTTCCAATGTTTCTGTAATCGATCATTTATCCACTTTTGAGCTTCCTCTGAAGTTGCAGATTTCTTATTTCTAGAATCCTTAGATTCCTTCAGGTTACCTTGCATATATGAAGAAAGTAAGAAAGAGTCGGTCAGTTCTTACTTAGAAAGTATATTTTTCAATCAGATTCACATTGTAGCCTTTCCTAGATGCGATCGGGGAAAAAAAAAAAAGGGTTCGACAATATTACTTCAATCTTCTAAACAAGATATTGTCTTTACAAGAAAAATAAAATCGACGGTTTTAATGCTCTACCTAATGCTGTGACATATGGGGTTGCCATCCGATGCATGGAGAAGAATTTGAGACGTGCTTACTTGGTGTGACTAACAAAAGTTAAAGTCCTATTCTAATCTTTGGGGAGACATAGCTGAATTTGAACTCATTAAAATCCGGATGCTTCTTTCCAATCTTTATTCTTTTGCCTAATGAGAAGGTGAAATTTCATTGCCGAAAGCTTTATATAGATTTACTGCCTTAAACTCTTCCTCTCTTCAGGCAAAGGGAATGGTTTTTCTAATCATCAAAGAGGAACTTAAGGAGTTTTTATTTATTTATTTATTATTATTATTATTGTGGTGTTGTGGGGTGGATGATGAAGATTATTTACTAAGAGGAAGGTCTGAAAACGGGCAAAGGCCAAAGTGTGCTGAGGACTATGTACGATTAAAAAATTTAACATTGATTGCTTGGTGCCAGGCCCGTTTGATATAGTTTATCATGTTGTCATAGCACACATTTAACTCATACTTTACTCTTTAACTTAGAAAATCTATTCATGGATTCATCATAAATGAGATTGTTCCGATCTTAAGTCTATATGTTTTTTGTGAACCTTTCAGTTATTTCATCCTACTCCCTTGTTCCTATACAAAAGAGAGCTCATGTCATAAAGTTACAATGTATTTTCTGCCCATTTTAAAATATCCGAGCTTATTATATCTTCAAGAATTATAGATTGCTTTCCACATTTCAGTTATTTGGATTTATTTAATTTACATTTATTTTTATTCTTGGCCAGCAAAATAGACCATTAAACTCTCAAAATGCTGCTGATGCTCTGCAAAAGTATAACCTCAAAAAAACTGCTATTCAAAAAGCATTGGATTCTTTATGTGAGAGAAAAAAAATTTCATTCAAAGACTATGGTAAGCAGAAGGTATACCTTGCTCGGCAAGATCAATTTGACATCCCCAATGGTGAGGAGCTTGATCGGATGAAGAAAGAAAATGCCAAACTACAACAAGAACTGGAAGATCAAAGGAAAGCAATTAGTGAGGTTGAGGGAGGTACTCTATTTCTTACATCTATTGCCATTCCACAGAAGTGATTGGGATTTTATATTTGAACAAAATATTTATTATTTGTGTGCTTCACAACTCTGCTGTATTTACTAAAACTTAGAACCTCAACATGTGAAGAAAAATATATGATGACAATCTTACGACTTTGTGACCATCCACTCCTTGCAGAAATTAAAGCCTTGCAGTTGAATTTAACGCTGGAAGAGATACATGCTAAAAAAGCTAAACTGACAAATGAGGTAAGCAGTCAGGTGTTTCTGAACTCATTACATATAATTGTGATGGTTTGATGCAAGCAAAAATAGAGAAGATCTGGAGTTCTCTTTTCCATTTCAGGTTGAGGAGATGGAGAAAAAACTGAAAAAATTGCGTGAAGGTGTTACTTTGGTGAGACCAGAAGACCGCAAGGTGATTGAGAAGGCATATTTTGAGAAAATCAATCAGTGGAGAAAGAGGAAAAGAATGTTCAAAGACCTATGGGATGCTATAACTGAGAACTCACCTAAGGATCTTAAAGAATTCAAGGTAGTTTCCAAAGTCATGTTTGTTATGAATCTATACTTCATTTCACAATGAAATTTGTTATAATGGATGTTAAATATGTTACAGGAGGAACTTGGCTTAGAATATGATGAAGATGCTGGGGTGAGCTTGCAATCATTTAGTGATTTGATGCCAAATGGTAAGAAGCGCAGTAGGGGCCAATGATTTATTTTTTTCCTATCATATACTCAATGATGTGTATCTAAAGGCTTGCTTGCTTCCACACCTTGTGGATTAAACATGCTTTAGAGAGAGTGTCAGTTTGTTATCCTGAAAGCTAGTTTTTGTAATCAACTTGTTCAGAAAGGTTTACATGCCAAAAATGTATGAAGTTAATCCTACAATATAACAAACAATATGTAGCTCCATGGGGAATGGAAGAAGTATAGCAGCCATATGCCCCATGTATTTCTTTTATCAAGTGTAAGAATTACAGAGTATCATCAGTCCCTGTATCAGCCACAGCCCACAGCTAAAAATTTACGGTACTTTTGACCTTTGACTATCCTAGAAAAGCAAATTTTAGGAAGGACTACACTTGCTGTTCTGTACTTCATCCTTATTTTCTCATCAATTTTTTTCTTTATTTCCAACTTTAATGGTCATTGTCTGCATTGCAAACTCAAGAGACAGTTCTCTCTGGAGTTTTTTCCCTCTGTAGCACTGAGTTATTGAACTCAGAAATCAACTCTGGACAATGGAGACACTCTCTTCAAATTTAATCTGTGGACCTTTGCTCCGAATTCTGTGACTTTAAGTTTATGCTACATGGGTTCATTGTGGG
Organism: Macadamia integrifolia; assembly: GCF_013358625.1. Classification (NCBI taxonomy): domain Eukaryota; kingdom Viridiplantae; phylum Streptophyta; class Magnoliopsida; order Proteales; family Proteaceae; genus Macadamia; species Macadamia integrifolia. Next base: position 4,542,058 of record NC_056567.1, on the reverse strand, counting down.
TGTTAGAATCTGCAGACACGAGGGGATAGAATCAGCATTGCCCCAAAAATTGGCTTTTGGGGACTTTAAGGTATACAGATCCAAATGCATATAATCCATACATATTGATTGTGTATAATTCTATTTGAGTTATGAAGAGATCAATTATTTGCATATATTTTGCTTGATACTTTTTAGTAATTTGTTTGCATTCTCTACGTATAATGTCTAATTTAGTGGTTATACAATTGTCTCCCTCATCCCTCACCAGATCACACGATCCCTCACGGTTGCTCTAGCCACCGGCACCTGTGAGGTAATGGTACACACTACGATTAGAGTGGGTGAGCTTACTATGCATTTAAAGCTGCCCCCTCTGCAAGTCCCTCAAGATCGTTTATTGAGTCTCATTACCTTACTTCGCTAGAAAGTTACAATTGCCACAAACCTTGTAGCTGTGGTGGTTGCTGTTGGCACTGCTTCTGCTGCCTCTTGGTGATTTTAAGTTAGGAATTAGGAAGATCACTTTTGCGTGTTGATGACCAAATCATGAGGGCAAAAACCGAACTATATAGAAAAACTGCAAACGTCTTGGGGGTGCCAACGTATCTACTTCTAACTCATTTTCTCTTCATGGGTAGGATTACGAGCTACGAGCACCAAAAAGCAATCCAAACAGCAGTTAAATTAAAACAAATAATTTCCTTATCCACCTGAAGATAAAATGAATCACAGAAAACCAAGCAGAGGCCCCTATCATGACCTTGTGGAGATGAGCTTCCAGCTCAGCGCCAGGCTGTTAGTCAATTGGGCTCTGGTGTAAGTCCAGGGAAAACCGAAGGTTCAAATCCTTTTTTTTTTTTTGGTAGAAGGTTCAAACCCTCTTACTCCTGCCTTTCTTGATGTAATGGTAAGTAGTTAATTATAAGTGCAACCCAATGGCCCTTTGTGAGTCACTTGACTGGTCCATAGTTAGCAAAAACGAGAATGGAAAAAAATAGAAACGGATGGTACGGGTTTTAAATAGTAAAATTTTCCAAATGATACGGTCAAATAAAAGGCAAAAAAAAAAAAAAAAAGAGAGAATGGAAAAAAAGGGAAAACGGATGGTACGGGCTTTAAACATGTAGATTTCAAATAAACGGGACCAAAAAAACGATAATATACTTGTATAAATTAAGGAATTATTACATGAATATTTGCATCTAATGTTCAAAACAACTACAGTATCTAACACTAATGCATATATATCTCATGTCTCATTTTAAGTTTTATGATATATAATTGAATATCATCCAATACCAATTCTAAATTCATACACCACACATGCCCAAGTTTTATTGAGCAATGTGGCTTGGCTATGATGTTGTTCATTGTTGTCAACATAGTCAACGCACTGTTGGAGTAATGTATGTTCAGTTTGAGTTGGGAGTTATCACTTTAGAAACATTTTTCAACGAATGCATCAGTTTGTATATCAATTTTAGGGTCCATACAATGATATTGAGTTGAAGGTGATATCATGAGAAATATAGGCCATTGAGTTAGTTTTAAGTTGGCCAAAGAATCAGGTCGATCGGAGTTTGGGAGAGAGAGATATGATCAATTAAGTAGACATTATGTTCAACAAGTTAAGTTTTAAAAAAGGGGAACGTGTTTAGAATGGGAATGCTCGCCATTTGCAGTTTTTTCAAGCATCTTTGGGAAGCGTACTAAAAACCGTGTTTTAAACGGTAAAAAATGAGAATGTGTTTAAAACGGAGTTTTAAACGCATTTTTGCTAACAATGGTTTGGCCCAATGTGAGTCTTGCACACATACACACACATACACAAAATGAAAATTGGGATGGAGATCCACGGGCAGGAATGGGGAGGGTGAGGTAGAGCCAATGAGGACTAAGGAATATGAAAAATGACGCTTATGTGGATGATTCCTCGTGCGTTCCCATTGGCCCTCTTGCACACGCAGGAAATACTTCCCCGTGTATGTGAGGGTGATATTAGTTATTGGAAACAAAGAACATTACCTGGTCGCATGGTTGCTACTCTTAGACACAGACATAGGAGCATGCAAAAGTATCACTCTATCCCCCATGAAATAAAAATTCACATCTATGTTGATGCCCCTGCATGCACTCTCATTGGCCCCTATGCTGGTGCAGGCGCTACGTTACGAGGTAGCATTAACTAGTCTTTTATTATTTCATATGCATGTATGAGTATTGTAGTAGCAGTAGTAGGGGTGAAAGTTTGCCCCTGACAGCCCGAACTTGCCTTGACCCTCCCTGAGCCCGAATAGGGTTTGGGCCAAGTTTTTTGACCCTGAGGGTCGGGGGGTCAAGGTTGGGTCGGGCTCAGGTTGAGGCTTTAACCCAACCAAACCCAGCACGAAATTCAACCCTAAATTTTTGTATTAGAATTTAGAGTTCCTATCAAAGTTAATTCAACCATTGTAGAAGCCTAGGTCAACCCAACTCAGCCCAACCTGGCCCTGCAGGGTCAATTAGGGCCGGGTTGGGTTGGTATGAACCCGATAGGGTTGGGCCTAAACATAAACTCGATAGAGTTGGGTTTGGCTTGGGTTGAATTTTGAGGACCTAGGGTTGCATTAAGGATTTAAGAAACCTGGACTAACTCGACCCTGTTTTACCCCTAAGCAGTAGGCTGGTAGTAGCAGTACTAGAGTAGTGCGGCAGTAGTTGTAGGTGTTAACCATGCATGTGAAATACTGGAATCTTTCTTGCCACGTGGCAGATACATGATGTATTATGTCATATCAATCTGATTTAGTATCAAAAAACCATATCTATATTGTATCAGTCTACTGTCTGCTTATATGAACACTGACTTAGCCTAATGGTGGCAGCTTCGATTTAAAGAGTCGGCTCCCAGAGAAAGGAGGTCATGGGATCGAACCCTTTCATATTTGAGTGGGTGTGTGTGAGAATAGGTGGCTTTTGACCCTAAATTCAGTCTAATGTCTACCCATATCATTATTGGTCACAGCCGATCCGATATTGATACCTAAAACAGTAGGCAGTTCAGGGATTTTTTGACAATCATCATGAAGACGTGTTCACATCTGTAATTGCCATGTCACACTAGAGAATATTCCACTAGATCTTCCATTGTCAAAATATTTAATTTGTTAAGGCCCTTCACTGGACTGTTAGGTGATCTTTCTCCAATACTATGGCTGTGGCCAACTTAGCATATGGCCATATGAGGACAGTAGAGTGATTCCCACTCTACCTTTATCACATTAAATAATGTAGCTCCTTTTAACAGTAACTTATCCTTTTGCCTTTATTTAAATTTGGTACCCACCTACAACCAAACAACCCCCTAAGAATCATACAATATCAATCATCTTCAAAACTTGAAAATATTTCCTCTTCAATCTTTTGTTTTTCAGCTGAATTATACAAAATTGACACACACATGGTAGGCCTATATAGCTCTGTACATGGTCATAAATGATATGGAAAACCCAACTCAACTATATATTATACACTCATAAATAAGACATAATTGAATTTCTTAAAGCTTCTTCTATCAACAAACTCTTCCTTTTACTCTGAAATGCTTCCCCCACAGACTCTTATGCTCTCCTAGTCCTCACAGAAACAGGCTTCATTCCTATCTTCATTCGAGGTGCAGATACCTGATCCTCAAAATACAAGCTTTTTTTGCTTTCCATGGGAACGGGATCATCATCTTCATTCCCTGATCCCATCACTACCTTATTGGTGTAAAGTTTCCTATGCAGATAATCTTGAGATCTCAAAGGGCTCTGCTTAATTCTACTGGCATCCAAATCTGAGTGATCTTTATTTGTTACAGTGGCCGTCGACAATTGCGTTCGCCGGAATTCATTTCCGGCAAAGCTTGACTTCTCATTGAACCCCAATTGGCTATCCTGAGACCATAAAATTATACCCTCTTCAAGCTTTGCCTCATCATCACTCTCATCAAAAACTCTCTCCTCTTCCCTCTTTATCTCATCATCGCTTGGATCATAAGCAGACTCCCCTGGTTTCTGATTTGAAGTCTTCTTGTTCTCCACAAAAGTGCCTTCAATTGAAGAACCAGAACTAGAAGCAGACACTGATCTTGCCAGCTCTGCTTTGTTCTTCCTCTCTTCAGATTCTTTGATTTGAATTTCCCTGTGGCTTTTCGCCGGTGGTTCATCACCTTCGGAATCAGAAGATTCTGAAGGAGAGGATTCAGTGGGGTGGATCTTCTCAAGTAGACTACTTGGATCGTTTATGTCCTGTGATTTTTCTCTTGAGAGTTCCACTGCAGCCCTTGCTGCTGCTGCTGCATAAGCTGCAGATTCAAAAGCTGCTTGAGCTGCAGAAACAACATCTGTGTATTGTTTCCCTGGCTTCATGGATTCAGAGAAATATTTCTCCTCTGATCTCTCTATTCCCTCTGTCAAATCATGTACTTCGTTCTGCTTCTGGTTCACTTCCACCTTCACCTCCTCTTCTTGAAGCTTAAGAGTGATTCCATTCTCAGAAGCAATTTCTTTTAGCAACTTCATTCTGTTCTCCAAACTGGGTTGTCTAGTTGAGAATTTCTGAATGATCTGCAGAGACCATAAACAAAGATTAGAGATTTCATTCAATACGAAAGAGAAAATGAACGAAAAAAGGAATTCAATCCGAATCTGTAAAACCATACCCTGGGATTCACTCCACAATTGTTACGTAACTCAACAGCTCGAGAAGCGAATTCCTTTCCATATCGCGATGTGAAAATGTTACGAATCTCTTGCACTTCTGGGAACTCCCCACATCTTGAAGCCGCAAAAATTATGGTCGAGATTGACTCCTTCAGCTCATCTGGGCATTCTCTGTATTGAATCAAAATATCAGTAAGGCGTCGCTCTGATATCCCTTGTTAGGGACTTTGATAGAACTAACGTTCAAAGAACTCGAGAAAATATAAAAATAAGAGAAAGAATTAGAGAAACTAACTTGTCATTTGCAATGAGGAATGCCCTTTCGATCAAAAGATGACAGTAGCTTTCAATTATAACAAAAGCATCCAACATGTTCTGCTCTTTGATTACAAGCTCTACCTGTAACATGAAACATATCAAAAGTGAAGAGAAATCCATTAACAAATGGGGAGGAATCTATTAAGTATATATATATAGTCAAGAAAACTTACGCGAAGGAGAGCACGTTCATAATGGCCAAGGTTAAGTAGTTGAACAACGTCAGAGCGAGCCTGAGAAGAGCGGACTTGGCGCTGGTTCTTGAGAACAGCAAGACGAGAGATGGCAAGATTAACCAAAGCCTTGAACTTGGTTGTCTTGAAGCCTCCTCCTAGCAGAGCGTCCAGCTTCCTACCCATGTCGACTTCTGGTGGTGGCCAGCTGTATAATTTGAGAGTTTACTTGTGGATTAAGTCTAGAGGGGAATAGGAGGCATCAGAGAAACGGAAACGTGGTTGATCTCTTTTCCCTAGAGGCTCTTGATACTTGACGGTTGAGTCTGGCTGGGCCATTTTTTGGCAACTTCTAGATGGGCCCATGAGGGAAGAATATGGAGCATTTTTTTTTTTTACCATTTCTGCTTACCATGTTTTACGTGGTCACACCATTATATCCAGGCAGGGCTGTTGAAAAGAGAGAGAGAGAAAGAAAAGAAGGTTCCATGATTGAAATATTCATAACCTTCTCATAAATAATAATAAAAAAAAAAAAAAAAAGGACCGAGGCTGAATCTGAAAAAACTATGGCACACCACCAATTCCACCAATGTTCCGATCGAGACCTAGTCACTTGTAACTCAATCCTTGCTGGGTATACACTCTCGTGCCCTTGGCTGATAATCTGATATGGACAGCGGTAAGATCAAAGAGGGTTTCCAACTTCTTTGCCTTATGCGGAAGTCTATGATGCCACTCCGTCTTATGTTAGCAATGATTCTTAAGTTGTGTTTATAATTGAGTCTGATCAGCGTTTTGGAAATTGTTCAGATCAACGGTAATTGGTTCCATTGCCGAGACTCTTGATGTCATTGGCTACCGGGATCGGCTGCCATTTACGGCGGTAGTTTACTGAAACAGAACCTTTTTTGACTTGTTTCTTACTTTTGTCTTTTGTCTTTTGTTATTTATTTTATAAAAAAAAAAAAAAAAAAGGTTTATTGTTTCATTTAAACTGTTATGGGCTTAGGCCCATGGGCTTGATCTATTAATATATATATATATATATATCAATTTATGGTTCATACTAAAGTCTTTAAACAGTCATCACTAAGGTATTGTCTTGATTCGAACCAATTTTGATCCGATTCAAAATGAAATGATTATTGACTCTTATGATGGGTACTTATTGTGCCACTTGAGAGGACAGAATACTGTCACACCTGAGATTACAAATTCAATAATCCCATTATATTTTGTAGGATAAAATTTTTTCCTACTGCAGTTGATATATAAATCTAATATTGTCTATATATTGATTTATTTATATGGCATAAACTTGTTGTTTTGTGATTTTCTTGAACCAACCTGTTATTTTGCCGGGTTCTTCAATACTATATAGTCTGTTACATCTAGTCTATAGTCTATTTATGATAAATGTAATTTTGATGGAAATGCACTAAAATAAATGAGTCTTTTTGGGAATGGCCAGTCTTCAAATAATGCCCAATGAAGTTTTTCATATTTAAAACAATTATTTTGAGAGTCCCAAGGCCTTCTGAATAATAAAATACCATTGATTTTCATGATGTCATTTTATTATGTACTTGGGATGTTGTGGATAATTACTTAACTGATCAAACCAGTGGGATGATGTAATTATATATTCTGAAATGTTGTTTATGGTTCGACCAATGGATGTATGTTCAATATACTGGGTTGAATTTAAAACAAGAAAAAATGAGACCTATATTTTGTGTTCCATAACTGTTTTGGAACAGCTATAGTGTTTTGTCTTTATTCTATAGTGGCTTCAGAATTGTATTTCTGTTTATGCATTTTTTTTTGCATTGGTTTATCATTACTATGATATTAAAAAAGGTCATTTATAAATGACATAGGGAGAAAATTAATGGCATTTTATGTTTGCATGTCATATTTGGAATACTCTATGATGAATAAATATATTGGAGTTAAATTGGGTGTAAGTTTTCGCACATGTTTAGCTGTAAAATGTATTTCTAGGGAACCATGAAAAGGTGATGTGGATTCCACCACAGTGACGTATCTTGTTCTTTCATGGTTTTCCCTAGGGCAGCATAGTAGGTGACATTTGTCTAAAGATGATGTCACCAAAGTTAAAGAAAATGACAGTAACCTAAGGATCCTAATCCCAAAGGTAAGCGGATCTCAAAAGTTATTGTTCTTTTCACAGTTAATACAAGAAAATTAGAGGACCAGTGTATTCCTGTCTTAAAGGATAAGGATACAGTTTCAGCTATTACTCTTGAGTGATATAGTCATTACAGTGAATGCACATGAATCTCACCAACTTAAACTTTGTTATTAGTGTGGTCTATTTAAATTGATTTTTTATGAAGATTCTTGTGGCTAGAGTTGGCATCTTAAAGATTAATATTAATGATGATACCTATACTCACATTTGAGATGTTATGACACAAGATCATTCTATGTTGCTTCTACATGTTGATGGTTTATTAACTATTTTCAGCATAGTTTTAATGAAATCCAGTTTTTGAGTCTAATAATTGTATAAACCATAAATAGTTTATGCAAATGGAATTAGAAATCATTTAATTTTGATTTATTGAAATGACTTCTGAAATCTGTTTACACTGTTGACTATTTTGGCCTTGTTTATTCAAGCCAACAATTAGATCTAGTTCTAATATGAACTGATATTGACTCTTATAAATGGTACTTTTATTAGGTCATCTAGTCTTGCTCTCTTATATTAGTAGGAGAATAAATTATTATCCTATTGAGGGTGATAGATGTATTATACATGTTTTATTATGTATACTACACTTGTTGTTTCATGAATTTTAAGTCAATCTGGGGTATTTTGATATTTTATTCGATGTTATATTTATCATCCGTGACATCAGGTTTCATCACGAGACACATAATTATGAGTTTTGACACCCATTTATGATTCAAAATATCACAAATGCATTGTTTAAGTAATATTTCTTCAAATTTATATGTCATATTTGTACTTGTGATGAAGTTCAATTTGATTGAAAATTCATCGAGATAAAAAAGATATATTATATTTGAATGATTTAAATGAACTCATTGAAGTTTTAGTGGCTTATTGGTATAAAGCCTGTGAAGTTGTTTATACTTACTATGGATTTAAGCCAACATTACCTTTATTTATTAAAGACTTATTGTTGTTTTTAACCTATAAGTTATTTGGTTCATGTGCCATATTAGCTAATTTTCTTTTGACTTGAAGAAATTATGGGACTTTATTATGATTGAATTTAAAGTTTATGGGCTAATATTTATGTTGGATATTAAAGTCATTTGGGTTGAAAGTTCATATTTGTATACAACTTTGTATATCTAATGAATTATGGATAAAGTAACATATTTCATGTGTTTTTTGTTATCATGAATAAATATTATAAACTTTCATATTTAGCATGTTGTCATTATAGAAAATACCATATTTAGATTTTTATTTATTTATGGTAATGGCTGGAAGTACAAAACTGTCATACTAAGAATGTTCTCACTTTGATAACTGTTAAATTATGGTGTTACCATATTGACTATTAGGGTTTATAATGGGTTGCTTTTGTGGGCTTATGTTGAATATTTTATTAATTCAATATTGAAATAGCTCATCTTGTTGTTTGCACCCAAAAATCTAAACCCACGGGCATTTGGTAGCAATCCAAGTCTATAGGTTTTTTATAATTTCAGTGATTACGCTTCCACTTAGTGGGCTAGTTACTGAGATTGTGAGATTACTATTGACTATTCAGGATGGGTTGCAGTCAAGGAGACCATATGGCGAATGATGTGCTCTTGCCACCACAGGTGAGTCTTCATTTGGTCGGTTTAGCTTGATAGTGTGAGGGTGACATTTTGGGCTTCATAGCTTTGGAGGTTCTTGTCTTGCCACCACAGGTGACGGAATCTTCAGAGTGGTGTTGTTTCGAGCGTCTCGCCTTGCATGTGAAAGATTTCACTACGTGTTGGGTGATCTTGCCACCACAGGTGTGACCCCGATGACGTTGGATCTTTCCCCAGTTTCTGTTTTCCTATAGTTATTGAAAACAATACTGGGATAAATCTGATTAATAGCCCAATTAGTTAGATTTAATTATATTGTTGGAAAGTTTAATATGCCTTTTGTTCTTGCATATTGTATATTTTGGTAAATATGTATGATTATATTTGTCAACTTTGACTTCTCAGCTATTTTCTGTTAAAAAGGGTTTGAATGGTTCTAATTTTAAGTAATAGAACTAATCATTTAATATTTCTCTGGCTATTATGATAATAAATTTTAATCTTGAATTGATGAGCCTCATAAGCCAGTGGTTATTAATTATGTTCAAGTTAAGGTTCTTTATGAAAATGGGAGGAATCGAATAGGTCTATCTAAAGATCAGTGGGAGTAAACTCATGAATCATAAATTTCTGTAGAACTACATTACTACAAATTGTTGACTCTATATCTAAACCATTGAGGATGTTCTGTGACAACTCCGTTGCGGTTCATTTCTCTTATAACCGTAAAGGCATTTCAGACTCTAAATACATTGACATTAAGTAATTTTTGTCAAAGAGAAAGTTCAAGAGTCACAGATTACAATGGAACAGATTGCTATAGAAAACATGATTGCAGATCATCTTACTAAGGGCTTGACTCCAAAAGTCTTTTAAGAGCATATCACTAATATGGGACTTGTTAATTCTTTTGAAGTATTTTATTAGTAGGAGTTTTGCTCAATATGTTCGTATTTGACTTTCAGTTTTAGTTTATACATATGATGCATTATTATTCTTCTCAAGAATATATATGCATTTTTATTATGGCCATTTGTTTATATGTATACACTTATTTATTTGTCTCCTACAAAAAGTTGAGGTTATATGTGGTGTATTTACCTCATTCGGTATCTGAGGTTCCAGTCAATACACATACATCCAGTCGCTAGTAAAGCCTCGTTTGATTGAGGTCTAGTGCTAGTGTTGTGGGACATCCGGACCCAGTCCCAATGAGCTTCTTTGATTGAAGCTTAAGCATTTGGGAGACGCTTGTAGTTAATGAGACCTTCGGTATCTGTCTCATAGGGTTCATTTGGTTTTTGAGCCATGACCAATTTGGAAATAGACATGATGATCACTATTGCATGTTATTTCCATACCACACTTTCATACTGTTCAGCCCAAGTCGGTGATGTTATGAGCACTTTGACGTGTGTGGTCTCATATCGTTTTAGATGTGATGATCAATACGGTTGGATGTTTGTAATTCTCATTCGGAGCAAGGCATTTGGTTTAAGGTGCACTCCATTTGACACTATTTTGTTTGTGGCCACATTCAGTTTATCTAAATCGGAGAGTCGTTTTAAATAAATTTTTAAAATCTAAAACTTGTGACATATGCTGCCCAAGTGGGAGATTGTAAGATTTCCTATTAGGTGGGCTAGCATAGTCAAAGATTTGTTTCCAAAACCGATTTAGTGGTGTTGACTAAAGATGGAGTAAGCAGAAAGAATCTAATATTATTGGTAAGTGATCTCTATGGAGATATTGGATTCTATTAGCACACCTTAATGGTATGAAATATTTATTACTATGTGTGGACCTAAGGTATTGTTTCCTTAATGGGGAGGAAACCCTAATTTTATTGCAGGGTTGGTCCCTACCCTCACCCCTATATATAGTTATCACTGACCCATTAAGTGAGGCTAACGACCAAAAGCAAAAGGGAAAGAGGGTAGACCAAACCAACATTGATCGTGTTGTACGAGGAGCATACGAGAAGACATTGAGGAGTTGTAATTCTTCATCCATGGATTCAGGTATGCCTAAAACCTGATTATGTATTCGTTGTTGCATGCTTATCTGATCTCCATGTGATGTATTACAAGTATATTTTCTATCAGTCTCAACACAGTTCAAGGAACCAGTAGGTCAGACAATTTGTTCTGACAAGGTACGCTCTTCACAAAGTTAATTATGCGGATTTTCTTTCGGAATATCCGAGGAATTAGGAAGGCAGTGGTAGTTAGAGCATTGAAATTATATTTGTATGAGATTGTTCCTGATGTGGTGTGTATCGTGGAGCCTATGGTAGCAATGTCCTCTTTCCCATGCACTTTGTTTCACTGGTTGGGTTACTCTACTAACTTGATTCATAATACCTGTACTGATAAGCTTCCAAACATTTGGGTGGTTTGTAAGATATCGCTTGCTAGGCCCCACTGTGTCTCAAGTTTCGGAACAATTGATTTCGTTAACTGTGGACTGGAAAGGTCAGAATTTGGCGATTTCTTTCATTCATGCAAGCTGTTTTCGGGCAGATCGTAGGAGTTTGTGGGTAGACCTGGGGATGGCAGCCTCGCTATCTTTGCCATGGTCAGTTATAGGAGACTTTAATTCCACTCTTTTTGCACATGAGAAAAGGGGCCCAAGGAGGTTTAATATTGGTGCTGCAGCTGATTTCCAGGCCATGGTGGATGCTTATGAGTTGCTACAGACTCTTTCTCAAGGTAAGACATTCACTTGGACAAATAAAAGGCACATGGTCATGTAGCAGCAATCTTAGATAGAAATTTCAATAATGAGAGGTGGCTAAATTATTTTGGAGATTGTGCTCAGAAGGTGCTTCTTCGGTCAGGTTCAGACCATGCTCCCTTGCTGATTAGTAATGAGGCAACGCCTAGGCCTGTGAATGTCCCATTCCATTTTCATCCGTTTTGGATGGATAATCCCTCTTTCCTAGAGGTAGTTAAGACGACTTGGGAGGAGGAGGTTATACGATGTCCTATATTTCAGTTATCTATGAAATTGAGAAAGCTGAAATAGATTATCAAAGGATGGGCTAGGGAAAATTTTCTAAAGGCAGATGAAGCTTTGAGAGTAGCACAGATCAAGTTGGAAGAAGTGCAAGGGGTGATTGACCGGCAGGGCATGTCGGATGACCTTTTCTCAAAGGAGGCTAGTGCAAAAACGAGGGAGGTGAAAGCAGTGGAGTTGCATGAGAAGCTTTGGGTAGAAAAAGCAAGGTTGAAGTGGGAAAATTTTGGTGATCAGAATTCTAAATTTTTTCATCTTTCGGTGAAGGTGCGTAGGGTTCAAAATCAAATTCGGGCTCTGAAGAAGTAGGATGGGTCTATAATCTTAGATACAGGGCAGTTGGCAGAGTATGTAACCTCTTTTTATGAAAATTTTCACAGGTCAACTCCAAATGTTGCTTGCAGGGAGCTGCTTGAGGTCCTTCCAGAAGAGGTGAATAGTGAGGATCATTTAGTTCTAGAAGGGGTGCCTTCTATGGAAGAGATTAAAGCCGCAGTTTGGTCTTTGGATCTGGACAGTGCTCCAGGTCTAGATGGATACCGTGCATTTTTAAGAAAGTGTTGGGAGGTAGTGGAAGAAGATTTTTGTAGAGCAGTAAAGTCTTTCTTTGTCAAAGGGAAGCTTCCAAAGGGTATTAATAACTCTTTTATTACCCAGATACCTAAGGTCGAAGGGACAATTTCTTTGGAAAGATTTCATCCAATTTGTATGGCAAATTTTTTTTGTAAGGTTTTGTCTAAGGTGATCGTTGATCAGTTAGCTCCTCTTCTTCCAATGCTGGTGTCAGATGAGCAAGGTGCGTTCCAGAAAGGGAAGATAATTTCAACAATATATTGGATTGGCTTTTGAGCTAGCTAATTTAATGCATAAGTCAGTTGTTAGGATTTAAAATGTAACCACAAGTGTACGGATCAGTGTAGCTACAGGTCAAACATAGGAAGAGCAGCCATTTTATTTTTGGCTTTTTTTAATAATGCGAAAGGGAACTGATTAATGGTTGTGATCTAATTCTAACTATCATCCTAAACATATGTATCTAAAATAACGTCCTAACCATTCGTCATCTAAGAATTTACAAACACAAGTCACGCAATTAAAATTAAATAAATAAATAACTAAAAATAAACAACCCACGTAATTAAAAAGCAATGAAGGAAAAAAAATGTTGAAATAAAAATAAAGTAAAAGAAAGGGGATAAAGCTAAAGAGAGGCTCACAAGTAGGTTTCTCTACTTAGCTTGAGGGATGCATCATAATATGAACTTTCTTACTTGACTAGAAAGTCACTCTTACAAGGGTTACTTTACTTGACTTTAGGGAAAGTGAGGTGATTAAAATAAAAACAATAAAATGATGGTTCTATGGCTAGGAGGGGCCAAGCCAACACATACACTAGCCATGAACCTTGGGGGGAAAGGGAAAGCAATAATGTAACAACTGAAATTAAAATCATGTATTAAGAAAGAAAGATAGGCAGAAGAGGGAATGAGAGGGGGGAGAGAAGACTATTGAAGAAGCCTACCTATCTGAATCAATGCTTGAACTTGAAAGCTTGGGTGATTTGAGATACTGCCAACCCTAAAAACCAGATCTGGAATGAACCAAATCTGAAATTTCTAAGCCTGGAGAAAACAAATCTTGAAAAAAAAAAAACTAAACTTGAAAAAGAGATGCTCCACGGCTTGTGATCTTGTCACCTAGATCTAAGGCTAGAACTATAATTTAAAAATTACAACTCAATTGCATAAATTATAAACATAAAAGGTTGAATAAAATAAAAGAGTGTTTGCATTAATTGAAATAAAAATCTATTACAAAAGTGATTAAAGAAAAGATAAAGAAGAACTAAAACTAAAGAGAGAGCAAGAGAAAGAGAGAGCAACTAAAAAAAACTAGAAGAAGAATGAATAATCTCCCCTCCTTTTACATAAGTTGTATTTATAGGGAATGGGGAGGTAGGGTAATAAATTTCTCTTTCCTAAAAATGGGAAACCCACAATTGGTAGGTGAGATCTTTTGAGACCAAAAGTGCTAAGGTGGAGTTGAAAAAAGAGAGAAATAAACTTGGAGAAATTTCCTATAATTTTTTTGCTTATTTTCTTTCCTTTTTTTTTTTTTTCTCTTCTTTTTCTCCCTCTCTTCAAATCTTGCGCACAATCCTTGTTTGCCAATTTTTTTTTTCCTTGGACTATTTTCCTTCTTGCTTTGTGTGATTTGGATAATCTTCTGGTGATGATGTGAAGGAGAGAGAAGATTTGGACAAGATTTATTTCTTCATTTTTTTTTTCTTCTTGCGTAAAAAACCCCTCCCAGGATTTACCTTGCTTTGAATATTTTGACAATCTTCTGATTTGATGTGAAAATCCCCTCCATGCCCTTAGTGCTTTAAGTGAGGAAAAAACAGAAAATGTAAACAACGGAATTTTTCACACCATAGCTCACCAACTACTCTAAGTAGTAAACTTGCAAAAAGAGAGTAAAACCCAAGGTAGCTCCATTCTAAATATGTAAAATTGCATGCTTTACTACTTAGATTTCAAAAATAAATGTGTTCATCAGAATTCCCCCACACTTAGACTTTGCTAGTCCTCGAGCAAAACAAAAAGAAAAAGACTAAAATGTAAATAACAAAAAACCTAACTCACTTTCGTAGAAATCACTTAGCATGTGCAACAAGCCTTTAAACCCCTAGGTCTCCCCTAGTAGACGAGTTGTGTCCCGTGAGTGTTTGCAGTGAATATACACCCATTCAAAATAAACAAATCCCAACCTTGGCTAAAGGTAAGGGCCATACCGATCCGAAGCAAAGATAATTCATCTTACAAGAGACCCCCATACTTGAACTTTTATTAGTCCATATCAATTTCAAGTACTAGCATATTTCTTAATTTGGAACTCACTTCGTCTCTTCCAAAACATCATTATCTTAAGGCAAAACCACTTGGGAAGAAATAGGGAACTAAGGACTAAGGCGTTGGAGTGTTTTTGACCAAATATGTTACAAAACATTAATGACATTTGCACATTTTTTCCTCATTTTTTCTCTTAATAAACTCTATTATACTCCACTACTTTTGGCCTGAATGACATGGCGGAGCAAACACCAGACACCCAAGTTACTATGTAGCTTCGCTTTTTGCATATGCCCACAAAGACAGTGATGCTAGAGTTCTTTTAGAAGTTTCTCCTCTGTGAATTTCAATCAAGACACCACGCTTCCTGAGGTGCAATGCCCTATCTAGTTCCAAGGGAATCAACTCTTACTCTTCTTTATACCATAATTTACATTTCATTTAAAATTATGCATATGTCAACTAATGCCAAATTAAAAAGAATGTCTCAACTCTAAATTAGAATTACAAGGAACCCACATACTTATATATGGTCCAATACCATAAAACAGGGGTCTTATTTTTCAAAAAAAAATCCCATCTCAAGACACAGGCTTGTTTCTTTCTTCTCAACAAGGTTTTTATATGTTCAAAATGGGTACCTTAATCAAAACTTTTATTTTCATATATCAAGCAACCGAATGGTATGATCATTAGCCAAAAGCCAAAGTAGAACTTCATCCTTAGCAAGCTCAAAAACAAAAATAAAAACAAACAAAACAAAGTGGAAAAAACAAAAACTGGTTTCCCTCCCCCACACTTAAGTCATGCAATGTCTTCAATGCATATAAAGAATTAAAAGCGAAGACAATGCAAGGGGGTCATACCTGGTTAAAAGTTAGTCATCAATGTAAAGAGGTTCATGGAGATCTATGACCTCTTCCAAAACAAAAGATGACAACTCAATGAAGGGCTTCAACTTATGGGTGATCCCAAATTTCTTCATCAGGGCCTCAAATGATCTATTGCAAAATTGCTTGCCCTATCGAAAATGTAATAAATGATCCCATTATCCATTTACTTTAGAATTTCTTTTTGAATGGCTTCCTTCATCACTAGATTAGCTCTCCTCTGGAGTTCCGTTGAAGGTTTGGACCCCTCAATGAGGTGAATATGATGTTGAATAATAAAAAGGCTAATTCCTTTGATGTCAATCATGGTCCAACCTAGGGATTCCTTACTGTATTTTAACACTTTAAGTAATTCCTCTTCCTGGCTAGAAGTCAAATCTGAAGAAATTATTACTGGAAGAGTCTGGTCAGGCCCTAGGAAAGCATACATCAAACCAGATGGCAACTCCTTAAGATCTAGCTTAGGGGTTCTAATATAGAAGGTTTGGGAATGGAATTGGAAAGGGGACCTAAGGGCTCTATAGGTGGTTGGAGACTCCAAACCTCAGATATAATTCTATCATCAAAACCACCCAATTGTTCCATACACTCTTGAAATTCATAATCAAAATTAATATCAAAATATATCTCAATGAAATCTGGAATTTCCTTGAGCATCTGAATTCCTTCTCATGCGAATTTGGTTGCTTACCCAACCTAAAGACATTAAAATCCACAGAAGTATTGCCAAAGAAAGTTTCATGGTACCGTTCCTACAATTAATTATGGCATTACTGGATAAGCTGGATTTGTGAAATTCTAGTATCTACTCGTATATCGGTCTTACTGAATGGAGGTCCAGTAGGCTTCTTTGGAGTGGGGAAAGGTATGCGGTAAGGGGATCCAATATCTCCCATTTTATTTATCTTGGCAGAGGAGGTTTTGTGCAGAGGGCTAAAGCAACTTCTGATGGAGGGAAAGTTGAAGACGCTCCCAGGTCCAAGAGGTGTGGCTGTTCCAAGTCATCTACTATTTGCTGATGATATATTTATATTTATGAATGCTTCCTTTAGATATGTTCGCAACTTGAGAGGTTTCTTTCAGAAGTATCAGGATTACTCAGGGCAGCGTTTTAATTTGGAGAAGAGTAAGTTATTCTTTGGAATGGAGGCCAGTCATAGGAAGAGATATATCTCGAAGGAGCTGGGAATTCCGATATGCTCGTTGCCTGCGAGATACCTGGGAGTGGAGATTTTTAAAGGTAGGGTCACGAAGGAGAGGCTTTTACCTTTGATGGACAATATAAAAGCTCGATTGCAAGGTTGGAGGGGCAATTTGCTATCCATGGTTGGTCATGTAGAGTTGGTACGGTCGGTGGTGGTGGGGATGCCAATCCACAACTTTTCTATTTATTGCTGGCTTGAATCGGTTGTTAAATTGGTTGAGGGATGGATACAAAATTTTATATGATCAGGGGAGATAGATTCAGTTAAAAAAATAACTGTGAAGCGGGATAGTTTGTGTAAGCCAAAGTCTGAAGGTGGCCTTGGCATCAGAAGGCTAAGAGATATGAATAGTGCTTGTATCAGTAAGTTGGTATGGCACATGAAGCGCAAGTACTCAGCTCTTGGGAGATTCCTATGTGCTAGGTTTGTTAATAGATCGGGTCCTTGAAAGTGGGATATAAATGCTCCTCGGTGTGGAAAGTGATAAAGAAACTTTGGGATTTTGTGCCCTGGCATGAACGGTGGGCAGTGGGAAATGGCAAGGATGTTAGGTTCTGGCAGGACAGATGGTTGGGTCCTATCTCTCTAGCTGAATTATCCCCTCTTCCTTTTTCTCATTTTTCAAATTGCAACATGAGGGTGTCTGATTTCATAGAAGATGGGAAGTGGAAGCTCCAGTGGTTAACTCAATTTTCTTGAACGGTGTTATGAGTCTTATGACTGACATTGCCAGTATGGAGATTCCAGTGAGGGTTTCAAGATCGATGTAGCTAGGATCTCTCGTCGTTGGGGTCTTTTTCAACTGCATCAGCATGGGAGGCTTTGCGCAAGTCAGGGCAGCCAACCAGTTGGGCGAAATTGGTATGGGGTGCTTATTTGAAACCTCGGCACTCTATCTTTGGCTGGAAGCTGTTTCATGATCGACTCTCTTGTGATGACAAAGTGCAGGGAAAAGGGGTAGCTATGGTGTCAAGATGTGAGCTTTGTCGGAAGGCAGAGGAGTCGTCCATGCACCTCTTCTTTGTCAATTATTTGGTGTGCATTTGTCTGTCTACTTTATTTCTCTTTTAGATTTTAGTAAATGGTGGGTTCAGAAATCTAAAAGTACAGGGCTCAAGGAGGTCTGGAAGGCAGGGTTTATCTTGATTCCATATTTCTTATGGATGGAAAGAAATGCAAGGAGATTCAAGGAGGAGATGAGGTTGAGTAGATATGTGTTTCTCTCAATCAAACAAGAAATTCATCTTATGGCGCCTACTTGCAAGGGGCGGGTGGCCTCAGTAAAGGACCTTCAATGCTGCCAGTTTTTAGATATTTCTTTTCCGAGGAGTAGGAAGCCTTCGATCTTGGAGGTGTTCTGGATGCCACCACAAGAGGGATGGATGAAGTTAAAAACATATAATTGCTCCTTGGGTAATCCAGAGAAAGGGGGAGCTGGTGGAGTAATAAGAGGTAGGAACTCTCAGGTTATGTTGGTGTTTCGATCCTATTTGGGGAACGTGACAAGCTTTAAGGCAGAGTTTTTGGCGATGATTGAGCGAATTGAAAGGGTAAAAGACTTATTTGTGGGTAAAGTGTGATTCAGTTGCTGTGGAGCAGATGGCGGTGGGAGGAATAGTTCCTTGGTTTGTGTGGCAAAGATGGACCATTCTTCTAGTTTTCTTGAACAAGATTATCTGGAAAATCTCTCATTGCTGTGGGGAAGGTAATCCGGTAGCAGATTACTTGGCTCAAACAGCGGCAAAAGAGGAGTTAACTGGTGTGGTGTTGAAGTGGCCGTCCAAAGTGTGACAATTTCTGCTGGAATATGCTCTTAGTAGACCGAAATATAGGCTAACTTAGCCTCGTCTTGCTTTGCTTATGATTCTTGATTCTTGATTATTGGAGCTTTCCAGCCATTTTCCCTGTTGATGGCAATGCCGAAGGTGGGAGAAGTGGCTAGTTAAGAGTCTGTTTTTCTGTAATTCTGAATTTCTAGTGTGTACGTTATTTTTCTTTTATAATTTAATACATGATCCTTTTAGCGGAAAAAAAAAAAACTCTGTGAAGTCCTAATTCGCCTTTAGTTTTGTAAATTTTTTATAAAGTGTTTTAAAATATTATCATAAATATATAAGTGTATTGTTAAATATTTTGAGATGTCTATGTACGTTTTTTTTATTAAGACAATCTGATATTGCTCATTCGAAGGGTATTTTTTTTTTTTTTTTTTGATGGTCAGAAAATTGTATTAAAAATAAAAGATATAATAGTGTACATGATTAACATCTAGGTATCCTAGGTGGATACAAGAACACAAAAAGGGCTTAGAAACTCCCACCTTTGGCATTACCATCATCAGGAAGAAACCAAGCCTCTTCAATAATAAGTGATCAAATATTAACTAGAGAAGCAAAAACGTGGTCTCCCCATTATATCGTTTTAGATTTCGGTCCGAATGGATAAGGGGAAGATTGACCCCGTGGAGGATACCCATATGTCCCTCATATTATGTTGTTAAGTTGATGGATTGAAAGTAATAAAATTTCCTATTACAAATGAGGGTTAAATGGTTACATTTCACATGGATTATCCTTATGTGTGATAATGGATAAATTGTGAGACCATCCTTTTAGATCTTAGTACTTGGTTGGATCACAACTACTGGATTAAAATACTCCATAATAATAATGGACATGAGAACCACTTGATACTCATATAATCATAGAGACGAGAGAATCAACATCTCTTATTATTAGGGTTTAATCATGGAAGAAACTTTTTTCCTTGGTCGATATTTTCATAAACAAGTTTTGTTTTCCATTGAAGGATTTGACTTTCCAAATCTCAAAATAACCTTAACCTTTCTCTATTATTCAAATGAAAAATACCCCAACACATACAAGGACTCAGTGCCATTGAAAATAAAAATTGATCAAATATAGAAATCATTTTCTATATTTATATTCTATTATAAATATAGGAATACACATGAAAAACAATCCAAAAGATCAAAAGAATAATTGAATAATTGGTTTATATCGATGCTACTCAATTGAGACCAAAAATAAAAAAAAGATTACTAGATATTCACGAGGTAATATTCATTTATTCATCATAAGGGCTCTCCCTAAAGCTCGAAAAAGATTTGACTTGATATCTGACATAATATATCTGAAAGGGTCCTTGACCAGACAAAAGATGATTTGAAAATCATTATGAAAAAGTACTACAAGATAAAGAGGCATTCCACACCCAAGTTTTGATTTGGTACTTCCACATTTCCAACATATATGATATTGTTTCCCAAAAATAAATAAATAAATCAAATCAAATTCTAAAAAGTCTTTGGAATTGGTTCACATTGCCGCCAACAGATACACTGTTCCTGTGGATGTGTCTGCCTTTGTTCCCGGTGGAATTCATTCACAGATGGGTAGAAGCCTCTCTCTCTCTCTCTCTCTCTCTCTCTCTCTCTCTATAGTTCATGGCCTGTTCATCTTGAATGGTCTTCGCTTGGGGATTCTTTACCATATTAAACATATGAATAACCTTATAGTGTTTAGAATACAAGAATCATCAACAAATCATAAAAGATTAATCATGGGTGTAGTTCCTAAACCAAGAACAATAAAGTATTCCATCTTAAAATACATAACCATATAGATTTACTATATATATAATAATCAATGGGACAACCATGACATGAACCATAAATGAGAATAAAGAAGTACCTGTGTCCCATGAACATAGATCATGAACCTCTGTCCCATGTGGTTAAACATTACTCCCATGAAGATGACAATAACGAACTATGCAAGTGGAGTCCTTCTACTGAGATATTCTGCAGCCTCTTACTCTAGGGTTTCCTCTCTTTTTGTGCACTTGTTCTTGTGAGAAAGCCGTGCTCCCAAAACCAATAAGGCATTAAGTAAAGTAAAGTAATGGTTGCAGGGACTGTCAGTATTCTATTTATAATAGAATTCCTAAAACCCTATTCCACTCTCACAATGGAAAGAGCTAGGAGTTTCTTAATTAGAGTGGGTCTATAATTGCTTGGGCCCAATGGATCAATCGGTATCAGTTAAGCCCACATAAAAATCCTAACAATCTCCCACTTGGGCTACACTGATACTGATGTCTTTCTATTGATTCCTGGCCAAATAATCCCAAGACTGAACACTACTCAAACAAATTTTGATCCAATCAATAATCTCTACTGTTGAACAATAGTAGAAAATACACCTCAATATACGGCATATAACTATCTAATGTTAGAGACAATAGAAAATTATCAATCCAAATCGCCTGGAAACATATATATATATATAAGGAGTTGATAACATACCTGTGATCACATGAAATATATATTTCCTTATAGGTCTTTTCTTGATCTAAAGATCAACCTACCTTGAAAACCTCACAGGTAGAAAACTTTGATATTAATCAACACTTGGCAAACTGCCCTTTTCTTGAATTAATATCTTACTTTGGCATACCGCCTATGGCTAACTGCCACTTTTATGGATTTAGGTTAAATACCACCAAAAATCACAAACTTTGGCAAACCGCCTGTGGTAAACCACCACTTCTTTGGACTTAGGCTAAATACCACCATACATCACAAATTCTGACAAAAAATCATCAATTACTTTAGCTAAGCACTGCCAATAAATCTTAACAAGCACAGCCTTTAAACTTTGACTTTTGCCACCATGATATCTTTGGTTAAATGAGATCATAAAACTCCCACTAACCAAGCATATCAAAAACCTCAATAACACCAATGTCAGAAAATATGGCTCTTGAGTACTTTGTCGATAAACTTGGATGACATCACCTTTGGGCAAATGTCACATTTACCTTGGGAAACACACAATTGAACTGAATATACCACTTTGGTGGGTTTCACTCATTCCTATCATGTTTTCCACATTAGAGATGAATATATTTACAAAAGTGTATACTTTAATGTGTTTCTTACACAATCAGAGACAATACAAACAAATGAAGTATAAATGTACATAAATAATTCAAAGAACATAATTTAAGACAAAATCATTTCAAAATTGCTCCAAAATCATTATAAACTTGATAGGGTAACAAAATTGTTCATATATCCCTTCAGCTGTGCTTTGATCAGCAACAACACCTATTTGGATTCCTTGAGAGCTAAAATCAGATCAAGTAACCCTCAAAATCTCAGGTATGAATCATACACACCAAATAACCAGGCTATAAAATTTAATATGTACATCTATCAGATAAACTACACAATAAATGTACATCTAGTAGATAAAACACACAAGAGTCACAACCGTAACTACATTCCTATCCTTTAAGCTAAGAATGCATTGGTCCTCTTGTAAATCCAAATTTACTGTGAAAATACAATTATTTTTATCACGTATGGGCTTAAAAACCTCTAAGTTATAGTCCTTTCCATACATGTATTTTCTTTAACTTGTGTGACATCACCTTTGGGCAAATGTCACCAACTTTGCTGCGCTTGAAAAAACTATGAAAGAATAAGATGTACCACTTTGGTGGATTCCATCCAATCCTTTCATAGCTTCCTAGAAATATACTGTGCAGCATAAAATGTGCGGAAGCTCACACCCAGTTTAATTATAATATATTTATTCATCATAGGGTGTTTCAAACAAAACATCCAAGTACAAAATGACATGAATATGAATTTACTATATATTTCAGCCATAAATAATTCTTTAATATCATGATAATAATAAATCAATGCAAAACTCAAAATAGTTCTTTTGCATGAAAAACAATATAGTACATTGAGTTTATTCTCCCACTAACAACCTAGTGTACTGACTTTCTACTAGTAACATCCTCTCACTAGCAACCTAGTATACCGAATTTATTCTCCCACTGGTTGAGCCACATAAAACAGCTTAAGATTCATACTTTTATTCTCCCACTTGGTTCGTCCAGTCATAAATTAATCCATTTATTAGAGAACACAATTCGTTAAATGTGACATACATATAAACTTGTTCACATAAGCCCCAAAACAAAGAAAACCAAACATTTATCAATTAATATTCATAAATAGGTTTTCAAAGAATAATGACAGTATTTAAGAACTTGGTATTGGATTGATCAAAACCAATACTGATCCAACCCAACCAATCCAAATTGATCCAATCGGAATACAAAAATAACACAATAAATAAACCTATAACCTCTGGTCATAGTCATGAAACACTCATCCACCTTATTGCCATTGATCAACTGTCCAATACCTTTTAGGGCAAAAATATTTGCTTTAAAATTATAATACCAAATTATTGATTTGGTTTTCCTAATATAGAAAACTAGGTCTTTGAGGTAAATGTAGACCTCCATATTCTCAACCACTTTTAAAGACATTCAGTTTAATGGTTCAACTCAAGGAAGAATAATCCATTCAATATTTAATTAATGTATGTAACATCAATAAAATCAAAACCAATATTACATCACTAACCATTAAACATAGACAGAGTATCAACCGAACTACATTCTCAACCTTTGGGTTTGGAATGCACTGGTCTACTCAAAAACTACAATGATCGTGAGAGCTCTTCAACTTGAAAAATTACTGTCACTTTTGGATGAATAGCAACTTCTAGGTTGAGGTCTGCCCAAAGTACATTTGCATTTATGCTTATCTTTGATAATGTCGCCTTTGGGCTAACATTACCTAATTCCTGCCAATGATTTTCTATGTCTTTGAAAATAAGACAAAACCTTTGGGTTGCAAACCTATTGCAGTAATCTTAGATTTTACCACTTTAGTGGGTTCCATCAATTCCATTGCAATAGCTTACAACTACACCTGGCAGCTTAAATTTGTGAGTTATTTAAACATGAACTAAATATCATTTAAATGTAAAAGAACAAGCATATAACTAAAAAAAGTAAACATTACAATGTTCAATTATCAATTACTTCAAGAGTGTCAACCGGAACTATATTCCTGACCTTTGGGTCTGAAACATACTGGTCCACTCAAGTTTCTGCTATTACTGCGAGACTTCTTATAACTTTCGAAAAGTACCGCCATCTTTGGATGGACAGCATCTTCTAGGTTGAGAAATCCCTATTTTGTTTTTCACTTATTTTAATTTTAACATTTCTTTGATAATGTCACCTTTGGGTGAACATTAGCAACTTTG
>NC_056567.1:4505269-4517862 GCF_013358625.1 Macadamia integrifolia | reverse complement strand
TTATTATATTGAATTTTCTGATTGGAATCAAACAAATAATAAAGAAGAAAACATAGGTTTTTTTGGAAGTGAACTTCACTTCCAATGGCTCTACCCCACACTGACTATTTTTTTTCTAAAGAATATGGATTTACTTCTTTGCCAAGAATCTTTTAAGGTGATTGTTAGATCTTCATAGCTCTTTATAGGAGTCTATATAAATGATGAATTGAAGGACATCCAATCCAACAAATCCAGAAATGATAACAAACCTTAATTATTAGCTATTTTGGATTTTGGTATTTAAGAGTGTTAGAGTTTCATACAAAATCCTAATCAATTCTCATCAGATAATTAGAATACGATATCAAATCAAAACAAGGATAATTGATGTGTATTTTGCATCCGAGTGTGTCGATGACGAAAACAATGTAGTTTTGTACAAATCTTTTATTTTGGCTATGGATCTTCTGCAGCGTCTCAGACCTCTTTGAATTAGTTTTCTCACTTTTATGGTAAATTGGGGTAGAGTGAATGATGGATGCAGGGACTCAAAACCTACTATATATAATACTGTGTTGACCCAAAAATCAAAACCACAATGGGTTAGGCCCGCATATCTTTAAATTAGAGAGTAGATCGAACCGATTCATGTAACTTGACTCTCACCTATTTAATCAATCCGAATAGTTGATTAATCCCATAATTCTATCAAGGAGATGTCCAAGAAGCAAGCATGGTCTGAAGGAACTTCTAGAAGCATTTAGAAATATAATGAATCTTTGAAATTGAAATTGTATTCGATAATCCTCTTGGATTAGTATCTCATAGAACAATTAACTGCTTCTGTTGTCATTCCCATCTTAAAGATAAAGAGATCCATGGCTATGGATATGCTTTAGGATTGAAGTGAAGAACTCATTTGTGTTAAAATACCAAGTACCCACCAAAAATCCACAGTTTAGAAATCAAAGATCCGACCAGATTTTATCCCTAATCCCAGGAATTAAAAGAATGGCCCATGGTCTTTAATGTATGGTTTTTGACAATTTAACCTTGAGTGTCTTTGTTTCTATCTTCTTAGAATGGTCCATGGTCTTTAATGTATGGTTTTTGACAATTTAACCTTGAGTGTCTTTGTTTCTATCTTCTTCTTCCCCTTCTTCACTATCTATTACAATATGTGGTTGCATCTTTCCATGAATTTGTTCATAAACTTTTTTTCTTTATTATTATCAAATGGAACTCTTTCACTAAATTACAGTAACCCTATTCATAAAACTAATCAATTCTTGCATAAAACAAACACACAATGATGCCATACACGAAGCAAGCCACGATTTGAGAATTATCTATGTGGTCCATCCACTCTTATGAGCAAGAAAGTAATAAATAAAATAAAAAAAAAAAAAAAAAAAAAAAAGGAAAAAAACCCCTAAATGCTATTGGATTTCTCAAGTGGGAGTACACCGGTCAATCAAAGGATCTTTGTTTAACTTTATGGAAATTTTTGTGGAGAGAGTGCTCATGTGCCTACACATGGGGAAATGATTGGTTAGCCCTTATGAAAGAAAAAATGATGCTTTTATGATTGCTTTGATGCTTTTGTGAATGTTTTCTCGGGCCCTCCTCGTGCATGTATAGAAACAATGGATCCGAATCCTCGAATAGCGCAACATAAGATGATGATACGTTGATAGACATGGATCTTGTGATTGAGTGGGGATGAATACATAGAGAAAAAGATACAACGCCAAAAACTTGAGAGCTGGGATTTGAAACAGAATTAGGATTTGAAAATCAAAACAAAACAAATTTAAGAACAACACCTTAAGGAAGCGAGAGATTCACCGGGAATGAATTTCTCAAACCCACAAAGAACTCACAGTAAAGTGAACCTCACCTCTCTGCAATCTAAAGTCTTGAATTGAATCTCCAATTTTACTGAGAAACACAACTGTTAAGTTTGTTTCAAATTTTTGACCCGTTTTGAAAATTGACCCGTTTCGACATATTTTTGTGGTAATTCGAATGAGAAGTTTTATGAGATCTGTGATTGAAGTAGAGGGGTTCGACCGGATTGACCGCGACCATATAGATCGACCTGCGACTTGGAGTATATAATGTACTGTTGTCTTGTTGAGAAAATCATTGTATTTTGGGGGTTTTTTTGAACTAGGGTTTAAGGGTAAGTTTTCTCGCCGTTGTTTGGGTGTAATCTCTCTTCTGCATAGTAAAACATCTTCTTCTTTATCCGAGGACATAGTACACCACAGCAGTGTGTGAACCTCATTAAATCTCCGTGTTGTGCGGATCTATTTTCTGTTTATTTTTGTATTTTTCTTGGTGTTTGCTTTGCCTACAACCAATGCATTAAAAGAAGAACGAGACATAGAATTGTTTTGCTGATAAGTGGGCTTGAACAATAAGAAAGGAAAATAGTGAAAGAAACAGAGCTACTTTCCATTTCTTTGATTGTAAAAGATTCAGTTTCTTCATTTGATGTTATAATCTACACTTATGTCTGTAAAGCACCAATTTCTCGAGTGAACCCAAGGTAGAATCCTTGAATAAAACCCTATCCTCGGATCTATGTTTCACGCCAGCTGATTTGAGAACCAAAGAAGAGATTCATAGAGAAGAGAAGATTTGAAATTGAGGTCACGTCAAATCTGGAGTGAAGAGGGGTAGATTGGATGAATGAAACCCTATTTGTGTTTCAAATCATCCTAACTCTCAGGTTTTACGCATGTGTTTAGCATCTGTTAAGTTTGTCTTGAATTTTTGATCCGTTTTGAAGATTGACCCACTCTGACATATTTTGATGACGACCCGAATGAAAAGTTTTCTGAGATCTGTGATGAAAGCAGAGAGGTTGGGCCATAGGCCCAAGCCTGGAGCCTAGCACTTGGAGTATATAATGTACTGTTGTCTTGCTAAAAAAGTAATTGTATTTTGAAAGGATTTTTCAAACTATGATTTCAGGGCAAATTTTCTCACTGCTGCTTGGGTGTATTCTCCCTTCTGTATAGTGAAACATCTTCTTATTCATTTGAGGACGTAGCACACCACATCAATGTGTAAACCTCATTAAGTCACTATGTGTTGTACAGATATAATTTTGTTTATTTTCGTATTTCTTGATATTTGCTCCAATAGTATCGGATCTTGTTGTTTATGTATTCATCCCCATTCAGCCGCACGATCTATGTCTATCCACATGTCATCAAGGATCCCAATCCCAGGAACAGTACTCCCTCACTAAAAAAAAAAACTACTTACCAACTTTATTGTCTGTCACATGCAACGGGAAAACTGAACAAATTATTGTAATATTCCAGGGGACCTTTGTCGGATTCTGAATTTATAATTTTATATTTCTTATTTTTTAAATGGGGAGTGGTACCATTTGGTCAAATTTTCAAGTTTCACTGGCACCGTATATAGAACCGGATCCCTTCTATATATCCAATATCTATAACCGACACGCTCCCAAGTTTCACTGCGCGCCTTCATGATTTGGGGATGAAGATGATGAATGGTATGTGATGGGGGTTAACTGGTTAAGAGAAGGGTATATCAAGTAGTTTAGATTTGATGAGACTAGTTTGGTATTAAAAATAAATAAATAAATAAACCAGCTGGTGTCAGCATAAATTCCCAAACAGAGATTAACAGTAAGGGTCCTAACGTAGTCATAAGTATTTTCCTTAAATTTGTTAATCTTTTCGGTGAAATTAACTTTATTAATCTTGGCCCATCTAACAATCGTAGAGAGCTTTATACAAGAGAATGTTTCCCATCGGCTACGTAGGAATTCTCCTAATCAAATAATTAAGGCAACTGAATATGAGTTAGCAGATAAGGAAATGAAATGAAAGACAAGAACTAATGATAACTGAATATGAGTTAGCAGATAGAGAAAATGGTTTGCAAGCAGGTAAGAATTAGCAGTACAATAGCACCAATGAGGGAAATTATGGTCCATGGGTTGTTGAAGTAGTCACGCTTTAGTGTTGCACGCCACTTATGCCAACTTGTTCTATAATATGCATTCACTTTCTGGCAAATTCCCACATAATAGAATTTGTGGAGAGTAGCACCTTTCCATAACCTGCTAAAGAAAAGGGAAGCATCTTCTTCAGTGGCCAACCAGTTCTCTACTATTCCTTTCTCCCCTAGTAAGTGCACATCCTTTGATGAGTTCAAAAGACAGTCTAAAAGCACAACATAAGATGTGATTCGGTTAGGCAATAAATAATTGCACTGCTCATAAGCAATAAGGTTCCGAAAGAGCCATTCTGTGCTTCCTTGAATCAACAATGGTGGTATCTCCATAACCCCATCTTTGAATCTTATGTTCAGTATTTCTTCATTAGAGTTTCCCTTCCTGAATTTGACTCCAGCCTCTACAAGGTCTGTCACAGAAGGAATTACTTCCCAGTACTGATCATTCTCCAATGTCAACTCTACATCTGCAGAATCTGAAATTATACTGCTCCACAGTAAGTCAAGTAAATGCTTTGTTTCATGTCTAGAGCTTAATTTGGCAGGAACTGTCATTGGCATCATAGTATCAAAGAAATTAAGTGCAAGTTTGGTTAGGGAATGGCTTCTTTGTATGGGAGGCTCAGTGAGGTTGAATAGACATTCAAGAACAAACCATGGGATTTGATTCTCAAGCAACATCAAGTCAACTCTCAAGTAAGTGTCCATCCAAGGTGTGTTGGATATGGGATCATCTCTTTGAACTCCTTCTATGCCATTTGCTTTCTTGCGGAAAAGTTCTATGATGAAACAACCATCGACCAACATCATTTCCACCAATCCATCTTTGTCGAGGTCAATCAGTTCTTCTGCATAACACTCACGCGCACGTTTCTCCAATTGTCTAATGGCTTTGGTGAATACCTTTAAACTTGTCTCTGGAGTTGGGGCTCGAGAGAGGAGGCCATGCAAATACCATAGTTTGAATTCTTCCATGCTCTTTAGGTTTTCATGACCATGGTGAAAGGGGCCAATTGAGACTATATTAGGTGCAAAAGCACCTTCACTTTGGCTAGAGAGTACATGGGGAACTCTGAAGATACAAGCTTGAGAGGACAATGGAGGCTTAGGACGAAGCTTTGCTGCAATTGAAGATGCCAATACTTCATCTACATCCATAACTCTTTAATGTTCTTCCTAGCTCTTAGTAGAAGTTATGGCCTTGAAGAGTTCTGGAAATTACAGTCCTTGTTGGGTCTTTTAAGAGAAGATATGGCCTCAAAATCCCTGGAATGGAAGCATGGAACATTCTTTGTAAATTCAGATATTGGAAAAAAATATGAAGTATATGATAATCCTTAAAAACTGCAATTGGGTCATGTTCTGTATATAACCTTCACTCTCCATCCAATGGTTGAAGGCATGACCGTACACCATACTTGATCGTTCCCGTATTGATAGAATAACTTTTTGAGGATAAATTTGTTCAAAAATCAAAATTTTTATTAAAAAATAATATAAACCATCCAATACAACTCAATTATGATTCATACAGATCGATATCAATATTGATATCAACCCAGACCGAAATTCAACCAAAAAAAAAATAAATAAATAAATAAAAGAACCAAGACAAATACAGATAAAAGGGGATAGTTTTCTGTTCGAGAGCAATCCCTGCACCATACACATAAGAGTATGTAATAACCACCATACCCTTCTTAGGGCGTAGACCCTTATATCTGAGCATAGGGATTGATCTCGGGCACAAAACACTTACCTAGGTAAAATATAAATATGTAAAACCATGAATCAGATTCCACTATAAACTTACGTGGCTACACTCTCAACATGCAAAAGTGAGATAAAAGCATAAGAAAAAAGTAGCAAATTTATGCGTTTCGTGGTATACGAGACTTATCTTCCAGCTTTACAACTTAAGGAAGAATCTTACCTTTTATTTAAAAAAAAAAGGAAGAGTCATAACTTTTATTATAAAAAGAAAAAGTAAGAATCTTACCTATTAAAAAGAAAAAAAAGAATTGAACTAACAAGGGGAAGAAAATATAAGGTTGGGATTGAGAAGATATTTTTCTTTTGGGGAATTTCCTTCATCTGTAGACCACAATTCATCAATCATTCTAGGGTTCATAAATCCCTATAGGGTTTTGGCATGTTCTCAAAATATCCTTCCAATGCCTTCTCTTGGTCATCCCACGCCCATGATGAATGAATTTTCATTCACCATTCATCGTGTGTCTAGGAAAGTTGGGTCCTTCTCTCTTTGGTAAAAAACCAATAAGAATGTTACGCCAATCCAAACTATAATCGAACTAAAACCAAATCTCACCCTAATAATTCTTGGCTTCGATCTAGGCTGATGCATACCAAACACTAATTCTAATCTAATCAACAGAAACCAGACCAAATCAACTGTTTGACACTCCTAGGATGTTGTATGAGTCATGAGATGTTGAATAACGTTGGAAAGATTGAGGGACTCCTCTCGAGAGACTGCATATTAAATCGTGACTTATAATAACCTATCTCAGTAGGTGTTGGCCTCATATCAAATAAATATAGGACAGTATTTCTCCACCGCCGAATGATACACAGTGCAGATGGGACCCCCTCGCCCCTCAGTTCTCTCGCTCCCCCTGCCCTCACTTTTCTTCTGGTATCGTGAGGGGCTACGGTGTATGAATCCACTGTGGCTTTACGAAAACTCGATGCATTAATTTATGAAACTACAGATCACAAATATTAGATCAATCCAAAATAGCCACTACATGCTGAGGAACCATGCTCGAAACTCTCTCTGCCTGTCCTCTTTCTCTTGCTCATCTTATCCCATTCCCCCCCCCCCTCTCTTTTGATAGCAATCGGACACCAATAACATCTACTCCTACAGTTTCACACCTCTCTCTCTCTCTCTCTCTCTCTCTCTCTCTCTCTCTCTCTCTCTCTCTCTCTCTCTACATTCATATAACATCTCAGGATTCGATAAGGAAGATTAATTTTGGAGTTGAAGCTGCATACCTGGTCGAAGCTTCAGTTCATGCACAGGAACAGAGGCTGCTTCAATCCTTTAAGCTCTGCCAGAGGAAATTGATCCTGCAATCTTCTGTGGTGATCTGCTGAAATCAATAAGGAGTTCAAACAGAAGTTTTGCTGTTCGGTGGCAATGAAAGAGAGGAACTTCCTTAGGTAGATGGGAACTTACGCATCGCACCACCAACCACTTTACTAAAAAAAATTTCGATTCCATTCGATGGATTCCTACATGTCAAGCAATACCATTGTGAGGTTCGTGTCCATGGCAGCTGGTATTATTAACAAATGAATTCTTTTTATTGATAACCTAAATAGTAGCCGGGCCTGGGCTAATGGATGGACGGATTGAAGCATTAATAGAAGCGGGATTTTCAGTTTTTATGAGGGGTGGAGTAGTAATTTCACCTCCCCCTCCCTTGGTCTTTGCATAGGGTTTATGCTGTCGTTTACGCTTCTTTTTCCCATATATTTATTGGCAACGGAACTCTGCACGCATTGGAGTATCTTCAACAATGGGTGGCATTTTGGTCCTTCTGTACCAACACCAATCTTAATATTTCTCATGCGATGGGCAAGGCTCTTTTTTCTTATATTTTTTTGTTCTTTTCATATAACATATTTTTTTTCCAATGAAGTAAACATTATAATTTCACATATGTAGTAAAAAATATACATAATAATGACATTTTATTAACAATGATATCGTAATAAATCATTTTTAAATTATTTTTAAAAACTCTGTTATAGGTGAGTGCGGTAAAGTATACTCACTCATGGTAATCTCAACCATTGTTTTTTTTTTTTTAGTGGTAAACTCAACCATTTATTTACTTCCAGATAAATCTTAATCGTGCATTATTTTATATGCATTATCTTATAACTGGCACAACTGGTTTCTTCCAAACAAAGCTTTGGCGACTTACGAGAGGTTGGATCAGATCCTGATTCACATAAATGAAATCTATAACAAAGCTGGATTATATTTGTGTGAATCAAGACCGTACGAGAACCCGAACCTGATCCATGTTCTGGAATTTGGATCCTCCAACTCCGTGAGGGTATGGGCAGATAGAGAGAATCCGGGCTCAAATGCTTGTTCATCATCTCCAAACTCTGGACCGAATGGTGAGGAAACGAAAGTGGGAACTTATACATACTTCCCAACTTTGATCATGGCTGTGACCCTTTAATAGAGCACGGCTCTTCGCATTCTAGAGAGAATGAAAAGATTATGATAAGCTCGTCTCTCTTCTCCAAAGAATAGCAGACCCAAATCAGCATCAACCCTGCTTTGGCCCTCACTGGGTTTACTGTGGAAGGGAGAGAGTAGGCCGGGCAGGCAGGAATGGAGTCATTGAAGAGAGAGAGAGAGAGATCATCAACACCGATGGCCCTTGGTACACAATTCAACGGCTGAGATTGAACATTGAAGAATCAATGATTGAGATTAAACGTGACTGAGTATAACTTCACAGCCCTCAAGGGCTGCTACATCGAGGTGTCACAGAAATGATACAAAATTAATGTCTAATCATCCCTAGACAACATGCAAGAGAAGATGAAGTCATATACCTTCTCCACCTTCGGCCGTCACATAGAAGGCTACCTAAAAGCAAGGACAAATCATCTTAATACTCAAGAGAATCTATAACGGGATCGATCTTGACCATCCACCTAATATCTTTCACAATAGTCTTGGAGTTGGCCACCACATTTATCTCTCCATAACAAAAAGTGATGTAGTACATCCATTTTTGCCGAAAATACCATGGAATCAGTTTTTCAGGGATACCGAACACCATTGAGCTTTCCTGGCATTTGAACCAAAATGCATCATCTTAGTTTAACATTTGAGTCTTGACAAGTAAGATATACATAAGGTCCTCCACCCACATGACCTATCCATACCCAAATAAGTTTGCCAAGTAGCAAAAAAATAAAAGAAATTAAAAAACAAAAACAAAAACCAAGAAACCAAGAAAAGGCCTTTCAAGTGAGTGTAGCAAATGGTGAAACCACACCACCATTGCACTTTTAACCCTTTGTATTGGTAAAAGATGGGTAGGTTTCCTAGGGAGGTGTGGTGACCTATATTAATTAATCATATGGCCAACAAGAACTAATGAAAACTAAGGATAGGGTATAAAGTTTTCAAGAAAGTAAGAACTAGCAGTACAATAGCACCAATTAGGGAAATTATGGTCCATGGGTTGTTGAAGTAGTCACGCTTCAGTGTTGCTCGCCACTTATGCCAACTAGTTCGATAATAAGCATTCACCTTCTGGCAAATTCTTACATAATAGAATTGTTGGAGACTACCACCTGTCCATGCGCTGCTAAAGAAAAGGGATGCATCTTCTTCAGTGCTCAACCAGTTCTCTAGTATCCATTTCTCCCCTGGTAAGTGCACATCCTTTGATGAGTTCAAGAGACAGTCCAAAAGCACAACATAAGATGTGATTCGGCTGGGTAGAAAATGCCTAAGATTATGGGAAATCAATTTATTGCTTAATATTTTTAATTTTCTCTCCAATCCAGTTGACATGGGTAAAGATTTTCGAATTCTCATGTCAACTTAAACAGTCCCGTTGGGGATGGAAAAGATAGAAGAGGAAGATACCAAACCTCAATAAACTCCAAATTTATCCTGGCTTAGGGGTTATGTTGTTGTTTAGGTTGTTTCATATATATTTCTTCGCAAAGGAATGTCTAGGTGACTTCTACATTAGTAGATGAGCCAATGGGAGGGTGCATTGGAGCATCTTCAACAATGGATGCCATCCTGGTCCTTCTGTACTCGCACCAATCTCAACATTTTCTACGCCATATGGGCAAAGTTTTTTTTCCCTATATTTTTTACTCTTTTATTGTTACACATTTTTTTTTTTTCAATGAGGATAAACATTGTCATTTCACATATATACTGGAAAATGTGCATAATAATTACATTTTTTGACAATGATTTAGTGATAAATCACTTTCAAAAATTTTTTTTTTTTAAAGCTATCTTATGGGTGAGTGATAGCAGTGTTTGAACGCTATCAAATATACTTACTCATGGTAATCTCAACCATTGATTTTTTCTTTACGGTAACTCAACCATTTATTTACTTCCAGATAAATCTCAACAGTACATTATTTTATATGCATTATCTTATAAATGACACAATTGGTTTCTTCCAGACAAAGCTGTTGCGACTTACGAGTGGCCGGATCAGATCCTGATTCACACAAATGGAATCTAAGACAATAGTTTGTCTTTCCAACCCGTAAGACGACTTTTGATTTTATCCATGACTGCCAGAAATAATTGCCGACGAACTCTTCCTTTGAAGATGTCTACCCCAAGGCATTTTGTGGGGAAATCACCTATAAGAATGCCCAGGGTATCAACAATGGCTTGCTTTCTAGAAGAATGAATTCTTCCTAGGAAAAGCTTGCTCTTCTCCAGATTGATCTTTTGACCTGAGAAATCATGGTATCTTTTTAAGAAATACCTTCAAATTCCTCACATACTTAATGGAAGCATTCATGAAAATGTAAAAGTCATCTGCAAAGAGCAAATGGGCTGGAACTTCTGTTCCTCTGGGACCCTGAGGAGGTTTAATCTTCCTTTGAGAAGAGAGAAATTTAAGGCTTCTGCATAGGACTTCCTCTACTAAAATAAATAAAATAAGGGAGGTTGGATCGCCTTGGCAAAGCCCTCTCTCAACACCAAAATAGCCAACCAAACCTCCTTTTAATAAAATTGAGATCTTTGAGGAGGAGAGAATCTGAGAAATCCAGGAGACCCACCTATCTGAGAATCCAAATTTCCTGAGGACCTTGAAAATAAAATCCCAAGAAATAGTGTCAAATGCCTTCTGGATATCAATTTTTATGCCCATACCACTTCCTCGAGTAGATGTATGCATGAGGTTGGCTAGTTCAGAAGCCATGCTAATATTTGTCTGGATCACTTTGCCATTTTGGAATGCTCCCTGTTCTTCAGAAATCAGCCTTAGGAGAAGGAAGGTAATCTTGGTTGCCAAGATTTTTGATAGAACTTTATAGTAGAAGTTCCCCATGCATAGGGGTCGGACCTTATCCAAAGATTTTTCTCCATCCACCTTGGGAACAAGGACAAGAAAGTTGTTGTTGACACCAAAAGGCATTTGATTTGTGGTGAAGAAATCTTTGTTAGCTCGGCAAAAATCAGCTGAAATTATTTCCCAGTAGTGGCTGAAAAAAGCACCTGAAAATCCATCTGGGCCTGGAGAACTATTAGGGTCAAGGTCCCATACCGCCTTCTTTATTTCAACTGGGCCAAGGATCCTGTCTAGGGTAAGCATATCCACCTCATCTACCATAGATGGAATACACAGTAAGAAATTAGAGTGATCTTCAAGAGGGACAGTTTTATGAAAGTTCTCATAGAAAAGCACCATGTGATCAGCAATTGCCGCCTGATCCAAAAGGAGAGAACCTTCAAGAGTTTTTAATCTTCTAATAGTATTCTTCGATCTTCAAATTGTTGAATAAGTATGGAGAAATTTTGAATTTCTATCTCCCTACTTCATCCATTCAATCCGAGACCGCTCAGCTCATAGTTTCTCATGATTTCTCTGAGCAATTAGGAAAGTAGTCTTTGCATCGGCCTCCTTATCAAAGAGATCATCATTCAGACCCTCAAAATCAGTCCTCTCTTGGATTTGATTTAGGGAGTCTTTAGCAATGAGCAATTCGACTTCAAAGTTTGGGAATGTATCTCGCGACCAGGATCTAATGAGGGGCTTAAGTCTCTTTAATTTAGCTGCAAAAACAGAGCT
This sequence comes from Macadamia integrifolia, assembly GCF_013358625.1. NCBI lineage: Eukaryota > Viridiplantae > Streptophyta > Magnoliopsida > Proteales > Proteaceae > Macadamia > Macadamia integrifolia. The sequence continues at coordinate 4,506,034 of NC_056567.1, read as the reverse complement.
AGGGCTGCCATAGAGAGGCTGAGACCACGAGGACTTAACTAGGTCAGAAAAAGAAGCTTCTTCCATCCAAAATTTATGAATGCGAAAAGGCAAATTTGAGGCCTAGGGATCAAGTTAGATACAATGCAGAGAGATATATCTAGAGAGGGGTACGGTCTGAACTCACACAAGGAAGAACGAATTGAGCACAATCTTGAAAAATAGTGAACCAAGAATCATTAAAGAAACTTCTATCGAATGATGCGCAGACATTACCTCATCTCCTATTGTTTGTCCAATTAAACTTGCACCCCTGGGATGGAGATGGAATTAGGGAACAAGAGTCCACCACAGCTTGAAAGTCTGCAGTTGAGCCCAAATTGAATCGCCTTGGCCCTTTTTCTCATATGATGCTAGAGTAACGTTGGAGTCTCTAACAAGGAGCCAAGGAAGGCCCAATGTAGAAACTGCCGATAGTTCCAGCCACAATGGACCATCCACCTGATATCTTCCACAATAGTCCTGGAGTTGGCCACCACATTTATCTCTCCATATCAAAGAGAAATTCTTAATGATATACCATTTAGGAAAGGGATGTAGTACCTCTATTTTTGCTGAAAATACCATGGAATCAGGTTTTCAGGGATACCAAACACCCTTGAGCTTTCGTGACATTTGAACCATAATGTATCATCTTAGTTTAACATTTGACCAGTAAGATATACATAAGGTTCTCCACCCACATGACCTATCCATACCCAAATAAGTTTGCCAAGTAGCAAAAAA
>NC_056567.1:4504376-4505249 GCF_013358625.1 Macadamia integrifolia | reverse complement strand
AAAAAAAAAAAAAAAAAAAAAAATCTCTTTGGGACAAAAGTAGGGATTGTGTCTAGACACAAAGATCAGCGAAATGATCACCCATCCCCTATGAAAGGTGGAAATGTTCACCCTGTTGATCTTGATGCTTTTAGATGCATTCCCATTGCCCCCACTTTGGTGGGCTCCTACACTCCCCGATAGAAAACATTCTCACACAAAAGCATTTCGTGTAACTTGAGGCCGAAGAATCTTTTCCCAGCTTCAGTAGGAAGGCAAGAAAAAGTGGAAAACTTTAGGCGTGTCATGATAATCGAGGCCTAAAGAAAATCTAGTCTTTCAGCTTTACATCTTGAGGAAGAAAGTTTGGGTTAGAGTCCGGATCAAGTTAACACGAGAATATTTTATTGTGATAGACTCCCATGTATCCATCACAGAGACGTACGAGAGAACCTGATCCAAACTTGAAATTTATGCCTTCCGTGTGACCAAATGAGAAGCCTAGGCATAAAGCATATACAGAGACTTCGAGAGGAGACAAGGAAAAGCTGCTACAGTAGTATTCACTTTCGGTGGTTCTGGATTATTAACCCTGATCACTTTCGGTTCTAGATTACCCCCTTAAGATCGGAACCGTCTTAATTATCCAGAACCGACCTTGGATGATAACATAATTAAATATTACACAGAGATTAACCCTTTCACTTTCTATAACTAACACTCCGAATCCAAAATTAGAAAATCTTAGGTGAGGTGTGTGGATGATCCGTGACTCTGAGCAAAGTGGGTTTGACGGAGCTTAGAAGAATCTCTCTCTCTCTCTCTCTCTCTCTCACTCTCTCTCTCAACAGGCATAACCCATAACCATTCAGGATTTTATGTAGAAAAAATTGG
>NC_056567.1:4403209-4502142 GCF_013358625.1 Macadamia integrifolia | reverse complement strand
TCCATACTAAAATTCCCATCAATATATAATGCTGCAAAATCCTTATAAAGCAGATCAGACCTCACTGGGAACATACTCAGCTACATTGTCGACATACAAAAAGTGAAAAAAAAATAGCAGATATGCAAGAAAAAAGAAAAAGTAAAAAACTCGTTTTGAGGCAAGTGAATAGGGGTTGAGACCAACGAAATGACTACCAACCCTATGAAAGGTGGAAATATCCGGTCTGTTGATGGTGATGCTTTTAATGCACTCCCACTACCCCGTAAGAAATGAGATTTTGAAATATATTTTTGAGTAATTCCACTTACCCAAATCATGGGCTACGCGATGTTTTTATATCACAAATATAGGAGAGCTGTTACAATTGGAAAAGAATGAAATTTGAAAATTTGAAATTTTACAACAGATAAGCATGGATAAATATTAAAGGAATTGCAAGGGTAACCATCTCCATCTTGCTGATCGGGTAAAGTTTAAATTTAAATTCAAAAACTGAAACCTTAACAGCCCCCATTCTGTATAGAAAGGGTTGAAATTGTTTGTAATTTCGATCTCGTATAATTCTGTGCAATACCACCTTCGGGTGGTGACACGTGTATTGATATCAATACAATGTTCCAGATCTGGTATAACTAATAAAACATTAAATCAGTGAAGAGACATTTAAATCAAATATGGATCATTGCATTGGTATCAATACACGTGTCATCACCTGAAGGTGGTATTGCTCGGAATTATGCGAGATCGGAATTGCAGACGATTTTTTTCCGTATAGAAAGCATTCTCAAAAAGTTTTATCCGTTTCTTGCAAGCAGGGAGCAAAAGATACAGTTTTTTTTTTTTTACAGCTTTCAGTAGGAAGACAAGAAAAAGTAGAACACTTTGGCCTAAAGAAAAACTTGTCTTTCAGCTTTACATCTTGAGGAAGAAAATTTAGGTTGGAGTCCAGATCAGGTTCAAAAGAGAATGTTTTATTGAGAGAGAATTCCATGTATCCATCACAGAGACGTACGAGAGAACCTGATCCAAATGAGAAAGCATAGGCATAAAAGCATATACAGAGACTACGAGAGGAGACAAAGAAAGCTGCTACAGTAGTATTTCACTTTCGGCGGTCTAGATAATTAACCCTGATCACTTACGGTTCTAGATTAACCCTTTGAGATCGGAACCCACTTTGGATGATAACATAATTAATAACACAGAGATTAACCCTTTCACTTTCTATAACTAACACTCCAAATCCAAAATTAAAAAATCTTAGGTAAGTGTGCGGATGATCTATGACTCTGATCAAAGTGGGTTTGCCGGGCTGACAAGAATCTCTCTCTCTCTCTCTCTCTCTCTCTGGATTTTATGCAGAAAAATTTGGAGTTGAACCTACATACCTGATCCAAGCTTGGGAGTTCAGAGGATTGAAGCTCCTTCTGTGATGATCTGCTGAAATCATTGAGTTCCAACAGAAGACTAGCTGATGACTGCTACCACTTTGTAACGGAGAAAATAAAAAGGAGTAGCTTTCTTTGTTAGGTGATTGAGGTAGGGGAACTTCTGACACTGCACCCAACCTCTTTTGTTCCCAATGGGTATGGGTTGCTTATGATGCTCCATACGACTGAGGCACTGATCTGACATACCCAGACCAATATTCCTTGTTTGTATATATATATATATATATATATATATTTTTTTTTTTTTTTTTATATTAGATTAGGATGTCTTTATTCTTTTTCCATTATCAGTAACGCATATGGTTGAGCAGAAATTAATCACTTTTTCTATTTGCCCAAACTGTGCTAATGTGGAGGAATCTATTCCCCATAATCTTTTTATAACCTAAGATTTCATTTTTGTTAAACATAAGGATGTTTCTTGCATGATGGATTTTCATATGGCTTGGTCTTCTGTTTCACGGCAGATTTTGAAGTTTGGAAAGAATGTGATGTTCAATTTTGTGGATCATGATTTGCTATGGCTGGCATAATTCATCTTGTGTGACTTCTAAAGTCTCGGTTGTTGTGGAGTTTCTTGTTGAAGTTTTTACCTAGTGAGAGCTCCTGTTGTTCAATTCATGGTCTCAACAAAAGGCATAAAAATCTTTTGCGAAGATGCAATGAGTAATAGTGAGCATCTTATGACCGAGGTGCATGTCAAGATCTTTCAAACCGTTGCATCTTCACCATCATTCACTATCAGCCGCAGAGGATTTGAATCCCAACAAATGGTGCTTGGCGTGCCTCGAATCATAAGGAAGGTTGTGGTGTGATCTTGCCACCCCAAAGGTTATCCCCACACTCCAAAGGTGGTCCTCATACCCATGGATAATTTGTGATGGGGAGGAGATGCGAACTCTCCCTCACTTCCCTATATACATCATATATTTAGTTAAAGTCCCCTATTTTTTTTTTTTTTATTCCATAAAGTCCCCTATTTTAAACTTCTTTTCCGGTTTAAAAAAAAATAGTTATATTTTTTTTTTCTACGGTAATTTAAAATCCCCATATTACCCCTCTATCCAAGTAAACCCATCCCCCCAACCAACTTCCTCATCACCCCTCGTCATCGTCCTTCCTATCCCACCCTCTTTCTTTCTCCCTTGGTTTGTAGGTATATCTTTCTTCATACTTGGAAAGAGGGATGGGCTCAACACTGGGACACTGTCTTAAGTGTGAAAGTCAAGGTCTTGAATTCGATAATAAACAAGCTTCAAGTACTTCAACTCATACTCTATAGATGAAATGATGTCTCGAACATAAGCCTTTTAGAGCTTCTCAGTGACCTTGACGATGGCGTAGAGGTTTGCAAAATTGTCATCTATCTACCGCTCACCCTTACCACTTCATAAATTCACCTCCATCAAGGAAGAATTCTAAACACCCCACCCCAAAAAAAAAAAAATTAAAATAAATAAACATTGAAGGGAATAATATATGTAAACTTAAGGTTTTTTTTTTTTTTTCCTTTGATTTCTCATCTTTCAAAATTTTAACTTCCCCCTTTTCCCTTTCCCTTGTTTTGACCGCTCGAATTTGATAGAAAAGATAATGAAACCTTAGGCTCCGTTTGGTTGTAATGGGAATTTAAAAAGAAGGGAAGTGAAATTTTCATACGTTAAAAATAAATGTTTATAATCATTATCCCATATGATTGTATAAATTATTTAATTTTTTTAATCATATTTAATAATGATATATTTTACATGTAATTTTTATTTTACATATTATATAGCAAAGGATGTTGGATGCAAAGTAAAGTGAAATTTTATAACCAACTATGGAATGTTTTGAAGTTAATGTTAATATCACATGGGTAATGATTACATATATTTCTTTTTCAAGTATGAAAATTTCATTTCCCTTTACTTCTCCTTACAACCGAACATAGCCTTAGCTTCTTCACTAAAGAAAATTCATCATTAAAAAAGAAGAAGAAGAAGAAGAAGAAAGATAAGCCAAAATAATAACACAATCAGAAGAGAAAAACATGAGGGGAGGGGAACAGTGCTCCCTGGTCGTGTGGCCCCTGGGCCAGAACGACAAAATGGAAAAGCCATATAAACATCTCTTTAACAACAAGAACACCATAATGAGAAAATAAGAAATAAAGATCTAACAAATAGAGGTGAATAAGGGTGATCAGAACCTCCGTAGCAACCCTTTCATTGCATTACCTTATTCAGTTGTAAGAAATTGAAAAACACAACAAAAAATAGAGGTTCATAACAACGGGATGAAAAATGGGCCAAATTGAAAAGTAATTTCAAAATTAGAGAGCACTAAGTGGAAGCAAGGAGAGATAGAGTGACTAGCTAGCGAGGGAGAGAACTTACAGTCTTACAGCAACTGAAATGTCCAAAATTGGATATTTCAACTAACTTACAGTCTCCTCCTTGCTCCACTCAACTCTCCTTCTCCCCTTGTTTTTTTAGTTGTTTCTTACACTTGGAAAGGGGTGGACGGAGTAAGGGAATGGAGATGGGGCATGGGGTGGTGGCAATTCGTAAGGGGGCCATGGGAGGAGAGTGGATTGGGCGGGATTAGCAAAGAGGAGGTAGGGGAGGGACAATGATGACATGGATGAGGAGAGATGGGGATAGCTAGGTAGGGGGGATGGGTTTTACCTGGATAGAGGATGTGGATTTTAAAATACCACGGGATAAAGAAAGGTGGACCTTTGCTTTTTTGGAGGAATCAGAAAAGAAGTTCAAGGTAGGTATCTTTGAGTAAATATAGGATGAGCCGGTGAGTATAGAGGAGTGATAGTAATTGCCCCAAAACTTTATTTATTGCAAAATTTCTCTCACTTCCCTTTAGTTTCCTACATTTACCCAAGCTCTCCTATTCAAACTTTTACATCTAATTTCTACAAAAAGGTAAACTCTTACCTCTCTTTTTTCCTTGGGTATTTTAAAATATCAATCAAAAGAAAGTTTTCTAAAAGGCAATGTATCCCCCGCACCAGTGTGGAGACCAATGGAAACACACACTGAAGCATCAACAACAATAGGATTTCTATTTTTCAATGGTCGAGCGGTCATTTTGCCTCTTCCTATGTTTGGGTGTAGAAGCCATGCTGTGTACTAAGCTTCTTTTTCCCTTTTTTCCATATCTTAAATATCTCTCCCTTATTAATAGAAGTAGGGCCAACCTCTAACTCTCCTCCATCTTAGGTATAATTACTATCATATCTCTAAACTTATACTTATTAAAACACCCTGAGGCAACTTCAACATACAGATTGACTAAAAAATATTTTTCAAATTTGATTTACATAATGGATTCGACTTCCAAAGATTGACTTGGACTTGCTAGTTTGTAAGTTTGCCTGTGTTTTCGTATGAAGGTGCCTTTTTTCTTTGGAAAAACAAACCCAGTATGGTCCATTTGGTACAGATTAATTTCAGACTGATATAGAAAGAAAGCAAACCCGTAAATAAATGGTCCATGGAATATGAACAGAAATACTGAGCATGATTACTCCTCATTCCAACCAGAAAAAGTTTCTTTAATTGTCAGTTTGGCATGGCTTCATCTTCATGCATGTCTTCCTCAAAAGAATCTACCCCCACCTCTCTCCCTTTGGTCCCATTTTCTCATCATCTTTCTCCTCTCAAACCACTTGTTACCAGACGCATTAAAAAGATTTCCAATAAAATGATCAATTATTAGAAAGAAGCAGAGTAGTATGGGCCTGGTATGGTCCCCACCATTAATTTGGAATGAAATGGCAGCTGCACTAATAATGTTCCTTCATTTTGGAATGGACACTTCCACTGATTTAGAATTGGGGGTCGACCGGTCAGAAACCATCTCTGTTCAACCCAACAGGACTCAACGCCCATCAATGGGTCTGTAGAGAATGCATTCGCTGCTCGGATAGGTAAGTATCCAACATTTATTGAATTTTTTGTCATTACATTGGTGAAGAAAGGTATATTTAAAAGTAAAAAGGACAAATATTAAATGTCCACCATACGATTAGCTGATCATACAAACAGTGGATCCAATCTCGATCGGTAAATTGTAGTACCTTGAATTTAAAGCCAGATGGCATCTATGACTTTAAGAAAGATGGAGAGACAAAGCTTCCTCTAATGCATAAAAAGGCACCAACTTTCCTTGTTTGAGTCGAACTGAATTAAAGGTTGAAGGTCCTATTGTCTACATTGAATTAAATGACAATGGGAGAAAAACAAGGCTTGAAATTGAAGGAAAGAACGAGAAAGTGGATTTGGCTCCTCTATGGCACATGAAGGTCCTATTGTCTACATTGAATTAAATGATAATGGGAGAAAAACAAGGCTTGAAATTGAAGGAAAGAACGAGAAAGTGGATTTGGCTCCTCTATGGCACAAGACAATGTCTGGCGTGCATCCAAAGCCTAGCAATGCCTTGGGCTACGTGTGACTGCCTTGGGCTTCGTGCCAGGCGTTTCTAGCCATTAAATGCACGCCGAACACTGTGTTGCGCCACAGAGGAGCTCAATCCCGAGAAGGTGGGGTGCCTACCATTGAAAAAAATGGAGGGAGGGAGAAAGAGGTCAAGGGTTGGTTGGGTCTGCAAAAGGGAGTTCAGGTGGGAAATAGGTGGGGTGGGGCCAGGGTCGGGTTAGGGTTGAGTGGGAACGGTGTGGATGTAAGAGTTGCAGGAAGAGCGATGGGTGGGGTGGGTGCATGTCCCTATTGCTTGTTTTAGGGATTTGGAGTTCAGGTGGGAAATAGGTGGGGTGGGGCCAGGGTCGGGGTCGGGTTAGGGTTGAGTGGGAACAGTGTGAATGTAAGAGTTGCAGGAAGAACGATGGGTGGGGTGGGTGCATGTCCCTACTGCTTGTTTTAGGGATTTTTCCTTTCTTCTAGTCTATCCAAAGAAGATTTTAAGGGTTGCCTTTGGACATTATCTTTACGTTTTTTTTCTTAGTACATATAAATTACCTATAAATAAAACTAGAGCGGGAAAAGATTGGGCATGCTAGTGGATTACCAGGGAATAAGGTATGCTAACATTTACTAGCCATTAGATGAAATAGAAAAGATCTCATCCGTTTGTAAACATTACTTTACATAAACTTCCCAATACCGCCACTCCAGAGCCCTTTTTTTTTTTTTTCTACTGTACTCCTTCATGTCTGTCTCCGGCTCCCCCTCCCTTCCACAAATTCGTCAATGCCCGTCTCTCTCTCTCTCTCTCTCTCTCGTCCCGCCTGTACATGCCCCCACAAATATCACGAAGGGAAGAATGAGATTCCGATTATTTAGTATCATCTTCAATTTTCAGTAGATCGAATTGGGGCGAAAATTACTGCGATGTTCTGCTGAAGTTCAATTAGAAACAAAGCAATATTCATTTTCAAATTTTTTCTGCTTCAAGAGCAAGCCTTTGTAGATCAACGAAGCGCAAAAAAATGATTTGATCCCTTTCCCCCCTGTTTTCCTTTCTGAAACTCCAGATAAATGAATCCCAAAATCCCAAGCTCCCCTGTTTCTCACAAGTCATAAACTCGATTTTCTGCAACTAATTGACAGTGGAAAAAATGCTGAAGGGGATGGTGATGTCGTCAAGGTGATCGTCTAGCTCTTTATTGCCACTTAGGCCTGATCATATACTTTGCAAAAGTCTAGTTGGAGTTGCAGTCTTATCTGCCCTCTCTGCAAATCTTCATTGAACTCTCTCTCTCTCTCTCTCTCTCTCTCTCTCTCTCTCTCTCTCTCTCTGTGGACTCAAGTCGAGCTGTGTTTTCACAGGTCCGTTATTTTTTTCTGGATGAAATCGTAATAGAGCAGTAGTTGCACGGGAGCGGGAGATAGAAAAAGGGGAGAAAAATGGTAACGGTGGATTGAAAGTTTGAATCATTTCCCTCGGTCCAATGGTTGTAGCTAAGATTACCAAATCCTACGGCGGCTAGCATTTAAGATTCCAAGATAAAAATACAAAAAGGTTGAATAAATAAAGTAAAGGAAAAAAAAACAGTCATGGACTTGTGTCCCACACTCCAACATATTGTGGGAGAGGAGAATAAAATATTTTGAATAAATCAGGTAAAAAAAAAAAAAAAAAGTAATGGATGTGGCTCCCACATATTGTGGGATAGAAAAAAAAGGAATAAATAAATAAATAAACAGAGTGAAAATTAGGGTAATAAGAGAGAGAGTAGAAGATAAAGTGAGATAGGAAAGGATAAGATGATGTTTGGACATTGTAACTTTATTTTCATTGTTAGTTAAGTATAGGTTTTTTTTTATGTCCACATAGGTTCTCTTGGAAGAATTCTGCTACTCAGCAAAAATTAGGTTTCTCTCCTTTATTAGTAACCACCTTATTTCATCTCACATCGTTCTTGGGGTGTGATCCTCAAATCTCAAAGGTAGTCTCCACATTTTTTGAACAGTATAAGATGAAGTGGGATGATCAACCGCAGGAGTGGGGATCCAGACTCAAAAATTGATCACCATATAGATATTGGCCCCATGGACCACACTGAATCGACATTGGTATGTATGGCTCATAAGCCAACATGAGGCCCCTCCCCTCATGGTGTGACCGCCACAAAAGTACTTTCACTTCACATAGAGAATCTACTCACCCAACCAACTCAACAACTATTGCTTGGTTGAGGGCTGGAAATTCTTAGCCCTTACACTCTATCATTAACCAAACAACAAAACTAAATAGTTGGGAACATATTTAATTTAGATTCATTTCTTTCATGTAAAATGTAACATAGTTGGGATATTCTTAGCCCTTGCATTCTTTAAGGATATTTTGAGCTCAACATATATATATTTTTTAATTATTCTTTGTCTTTATTCTCAAAAGTTTTATACGTTAAGGTGTTTTTAAAAATAATATGAAAGTGATTTATCATTATGTCACTATCAAAACTTATCAGCCTCCTACATTTTTCAAAGACACATATGAAATAAAATTATTTACCCTCATTGTAGTGGATGTTGTATAAAGTACAATGGTTTGCAATTATGCAGTTGGACCTTCAATTGCCAGAGGTCGTGGTATCCACTCTCTATATAACCACATCTTGGGTGTCCTTGTGGCACCCCATGTCCCCATCCCCTCTGGCCCTTTGGGTGTCCAAACCCTCTCCGAGCCACCATGGTGGCCAGTGTGCACCACCTGATTAAAAAAATATATATATCATGTTAAAGGGGTAAAAAAAAAATAACATTATAAATTATTTGATAACATAAAGAGTGTTAATAAGAAAATTCAAATATAATATAAAATATTATTATAGAATTTTTTATTAAGTTTTCCTAAACGTGGTGAACGGATTCTTGTTCACTATGCAACATAAAATAGTATTATTTCACACACACAAAATGAAGAGGCCAACCAAAATTTTATTTTAAGGCTCAAACATCTTTTCCCTAGGTGGGTTTTCTATGAGCAAACTTACTCATTTCTTTGTTTTTACACAACTAAATAGGGGTGTCAATTGGCCGGTATGGTTTCATCTATCTCGGCATAAAAATGAGTGAAATTGAAACATGAACCTATAGGATGAATAAATTTTGATTTTGTTTTGATTCAGTTTCAGTTTGGTTCAATTTTTTTTTTTTTTTTTTATCGGTTCTTCCTATCAGTTTGGTTTTAGTTTACCATATTATAAATGTATTCAAAAGTATAGAATATATATATATATATATATGAATTTTGAGTTGGAATCGGTTTCTTATTGGGTTATATTAGTTTTGGCCTGATTTTCAAAGTTGGATTTGGTGTCTTACTGGGTTCTATGTGGTCCAATTTTATCGCAAAATCTCAGCCTGGAACATGAACCAATAAGCTCATATCGATTTCGATTTGATTTAATTTCAATCGATGACACCCTTACAAAATGTTCACTTGATTTTTTCTTAGAAATTCATTCGTAAGTTGATCACCTCTGATTGTTTCAACTTGGAGGGCATTATAATTAGGTTGCATCTTAGTCCTTAGACATTGTTACATTTTCCTGTTATTCTCTTCCCCTAGTTAATCCAACATCTTTTAATTCAATAAGAACTTTCATGCCTCAATGAAAAAGGAAGGCTAACAAGGCAAAAGAAGAATAAAGGATTTCAATATTCTTTGATTGAGTGTATGGGATATATAGGAGTGGATGGTAATTGGCCCTTATATGGGTGTTTGGTTTTCTTGTTTTCTAAAGATTATTAAGTATTATAAAATCTCTATTAACTTTTTTTATTTAATATATTATTTTCTTCATTTTAGGAAGGGCCATTGGCACCCAAAAATAAATAAATAAATAAATGACCAGGCCTCAACCTAACATTGTTATTAATTAATATCTAAAGAGCTTGTTTCAACGTAAAGAACAAGGCCAACTAGCCTAGATTTTTTTATGAGCTAGCCCATGATCTCTTCTATTTACTAGAACTCTATAAACCAACCACCAATAGCCCACCAAATGCAAAATGGAAATAAAAGTTGACCCAAAACAATTTATATCTTTAATAGCTCATACATGGTTCCCTTTGATTGCAAGAGAAATTGCAGGAAAGGGAAATAAAAATCGAACCATCCATTATCTAAACCAAAAATTGAACAAATGAAACGATTAAAAAATTATTGATTATGAGGTTTTGAATAGGAAATTTGATTCGTAATAATGCTTCAATTTTATCTATTTTGTTCACCATATAAAATTAGTTGAAAAGTTAAATAAATGATTTGATGGTAGATACCAGTTCATATTGTGATTTCAGTATTAGTTATCAATTTTTCACTGATTAGTTATTCATTGATTTTTAATATTAGTTCTCTTATGTTTACAATGATAAACAACGATTTCTCTACAAACTCTATTTATCTATTGACTTCAATATTAGTTATCTTCTAATTACAATTTATTCTTTTTTGTTCGGATAACATTTCAACAATAAATCAATTTCCCTATTTATAGTTATTTACTTGTTTGTCTTGGGGAAGAAGCTTTAAAGTGTTTTTACCAAATCTTTCCTCTCTACAGGTTATAAATGTATAAGTTTATTGTGATTCAAGCTCGAAAACAAACCGATCTAAACCAATATTAATCCGACACTAAAAACTAAAACAGTACCAAGCCAAAAACCAAAGTTCCTTATTTGCTGATTGAATTTGGTCTCACTCATTTGTAAACCAAAACTAGGTTGAACCGACTGCTTGACACCCCCTAAGTAGGATACACTAGCACTAGTGTGTCTATCTCACTCGTCATATGAATGACCATAGTGCCTTCTTATGTACAATATTATTTTGCCACATCTCATTGATTGGCTCTCCTATGTTGCTTGCTTAGTAAACACTCTCCTTTTAATTATAGCATGCAAGATACACTAGCCTATGGCCCGTTAAACACACCAATTTCATTAGGTTTTTGTGTTCTTTTAAGGCCTTCATCGTAAGGGGGTTTTATTTTTTGTAGGAGGCATTTTCTTTTCACTTATAGTGAAAGAAGAATCCCTTTATAAATGGGTTTCAGTGCCTTGAGATTGGTGTAAAAAAACATTAAGAAAAATTATAATAACCCTATATGAATATACTTTTTTCTCACATAGTTATGGAGGATAACTTTCTACTTTTTCTTAAGTTGTAGATGAACTACTATCATGCATTATCCACATATGTTTCGTCCACCTAACAACCTCTTCCTTCTCTTCCTTTTAGGTAGGTTCAATAATAATGTGGACGCCTTGTGGTCCTATCATGATGCATGACAACCACAATTTCTGATGATTTAACTCACCTGATTCATATATATCAAGGGATCAACTTTTTGAAACCAGACCAGATGATATGCACAAATTGATGTGTGGCTTAAAAAATCAGAGAGAAAGAGAGATTACTAAACCACAAAGATGACAGAATGATTCATTAACAGGGTTGGAAAGATTACAAGCAACTCATTGTGGTAACAAGACAACCTGTCTTGTAATCTTTTCTTTCCCCTTTCTTCATTACTCTTTTTCATTTTTGACGAATGGATATATCAGTGCATCCGGATCGGTATCTGCTGACACCGATATCGATAATTGATTGATGCTAAAAACAGTGATACAGTATAGGCAGGTAAAATGGTTAAAGTGTGATACAATATCGGTATTTTCTTAGGGTAAAACCATCTAATATTGTATTTTTTGGGTGCAATCTAATATGGAACTGACCAATACCTATTCCGATACCGTACACTAAAATTATGCATATGATAGAAGTGTAGAAGTAATCCAGTATCCCCAGTTTCTATTCCCTTATTGCTGAGATAGGAATGGGTTCCTTTAGGATAGGTGTTAGAGCAAACATCAAGAATATATGAAAATAAACCAAGACCGAAAGCACAACATACAGAGATTTCACGAGGTTCACACACCAATGTGGTGTGTTACGTCATCGGGCGAAGAAGATGTTTGACTATGCAAAAGAAAGATTACACCCAAATAACGGTGAGAAAACTCGCCCTAAAACCCTAGCTCGAAAAAACCCCCCAAATTACAATGACAATGCTCAATAAGACGATAGTACATTATATACTCCAAGTCCCATGTCGACCCATCAGGTCGCAATTAATCCAATCGAACGCCCCCACACCCTTATACGATCAATGTTGGGTTCCGGGCTTGGGCCTATCGGCCTAACCCTTCTGCTTCCATCATAGATCTCAAAAAACTTGTCATTTGGTTCGCCACCAAAATATGGTAAAGCGGATCAAGAATTTAAAACAAACTTAGCAATGTGTTTATCACAAAAGTTAAAGATTTGTTACAAAACCCATTTTCTATTTTTTATTTATTTATTTCGTAAACATAAAACTCATTATTTATGGGAAAGTGTTTCCGGTAGTAATTTTTATTCTCTTATGTCTAGGCATAGGGTCCACACAACTGGGTAGTATTCTTTTTTCAATAAAAAAATACCTTCAACACACATTCTTCAATTTGAAACACTCACCTTCTTGCATTAGGGGGTTTTCAAATTCAATTTGTATAGGGTGTGGTGGCTTCAACCACCCCCTATTTAGCCTAAGGGGTACCACAATTGGTGAGCAATGAACTTGGTACGAGTCATAAACTCGGATGTCCTAAGTTCAACTCCGACTAGATACACCTTGGGCCACTCACACGAGGATGTTTAGTGCTCTTCATTGCTTTCAGTGAAAGTTGAATGGTTCTCATTCAACACCGATATGACCCGATCCATGCAGTTGTGGGGTCAAAATGGGCCCGCGGGAATAGTCAGGCCAAAGGCCTGGATAGCCATCGTTAATAGAAAAAAAAAAAAACCACCCCCTATTTTCCTATCAGATGTGAATTTTATTGATACCTATAAATTCTTTCAATTTTGCAAACCCCTTTTCAAACCTAATTCTACCTCAACCTTTAGAGAGGAGAAAGAAACTAAGGCAATAAGATATTTATAGCTTCATTGCTAAGCACGCTCCATTTAATTATAGGAAAATGATTCTCTAAGCTGCTAGAGTAGGTTACACTAGCATTTATGTGTCTGTCTCTCTCCTCTTCACTTGAAATGATCTTTCTACCCTTCAATATATAATGCCGTTTTCATGCACCTCATTGGTCCACTCCACTGTGCCACTTGCTTGGAGAATGTCTACCATAATTATATTGGCATTGTCTAAGTTTTTATTTGAGGGCTCTTTAAGGAAGTTGAATTTGATGAGTTCTTTCTGTTGTTTCATTAGTTAAGAATCATGCGTGAAGTATTTAGTAGTAGTTTAGAAGAAAATGTCAGAAAAAGGAACCTAATTCAACATTAATAATTAGAGTACCGAACTAAAGATGCTTAAGGTTTACTCAAGCCCATTAATTACCATAAAGTTGAGAAATCCCAAGGCCCAACCAAATCCTGATTTAACAAATTATTTCTGGATTGGATTGGCAGATGGGCTCAAGTTTTTGTTATCCCAAAGATGTGCTATTTCAACCAATCCTAATGATTAATTACTTGCATACTGATCCAGATCTCCGGTTGTTCTCTTAGATTCAACTCAAAATCAAGTAGGCATGTACCTGGTTTCAAGTTTTTGAACCTTACCATTTTGTCTGAAGGTTGACCTGGGATTACAGAATATTGACTCTTCTAATCTTCTACTTCCAACCTCCAACTTGGCCTTCTTATTCTACCAAAAAAAAAAAAAACTTGAACCCTTTTTTCTTTTTTAAACCAAGGTGTCCGGCCAGCTTACGTGCACCTATAGTCTATTTAAATCAGAGATGCACAGATGGAAAATCAAATCTCAGACCGTACACCTATTGAGATAATTTTCAATTCGCCCTAACCATCTGGGCAACGGATGAGTCTTGAACTTTTTTACTGTGAATGTAAAGGAGAAAGTTTAGAGTAAAATTTTTAAACTTATTGTATGAAGCCAATAATACTCAAAGTGTTCCCTTTTACCCTCAAAGCATCATCTGAAAGCCACGGTGAAGGGATTCTCTCTGCTCCCTTGACCATAGTTGAATGAAAACCATCCCTTCCAATAAACATAACTTTGTCATTAAGGGTGTCAATTCCATGCTCACAGTCACATAAAGCCTGATCGGGCCCAATCGGCGAAACCCAAAACCAGCCTAGCCTATTTAATAAATGTACCGAACACAAACCCGTCCTGATTATAAATGATCATTCCAGGTACATGGGTGCAATCCAATGGGCATCAGACCGGTATCATCCAATTAATGGCTCAACATGATTAAAACCCATTCAGAGCCTATTTAGAGCTTGTATACTGGGCACAACATATTTGAAACTGGTTTATAGCCCATTTGGAGATAACTACTGTTTAAGGCCTGTCTAGCCCGAAAAAAGACCAGCGCCTGATCAAACGTTTATAAATGAGACTATACCTAGCCTATGAGTCTATGATGCCTGATTACTTAAACAACTCGGTTATAATGTAAGGTCCTAAAATGAAAAAGCCCAGATAAGAACCAATCAAACCAGACTTGACGCAACCAATTGTGAATTTGTAATCGAAACCGTTTATCGAAACCGAACAGATCTATTTACATTGAAACTGCAAAACCGATTAGTAAATGGTGTGATTATGGTTTAAAGTTTCAGGTCGATTAGCTAAACGGGTCGGGTCAATTTTAACCGTGGAACCCGTTGGTTTCAAACCGAATTGAAACCATTTAAATCGAACCGTTCAAACCGATTTAATTAATCCGTATAACAATTAAATAAAGAAGGGACAATAATCCGTATAACAATTAACAATTAAATCAAGTGCTCATCCTGCTTTGGTATGATTTATTACAATTCAGTTCAAGTTTAAGCTTTAGATCATAAACTTGTAATCCACATATGTTACTATGTCACTATGTTATCATAGATGGGGTGTTTTGGCTGAACCATCTGTCATTTTAATATTTTATGTTGTAAAAGGCTGGATTTGGATGTTGTATGATATTAGTTCTAAATGTTTGAGAATGACCATGCAAAGAAATAACACTAGATTATCAAATTAAGACATACCATCGTTAATATAAGATCTCTTATTCGTGGTTGCCAATTATTTTTTGATAAGCTTATTATCTTCAGTTTGGAGATGGTTGCAAGTTATAACAAACTGATTGTGAACCATTTTATAAATCGTATGGAATAAATCGAAATCGAAACCGTTTAAAACCGTGAAACCGACACCATGGAAATCGAAACATTTTATTAAACGGTCACGGTTTTAGAAAGTGGAACCGTTTAGTAAATAGTGCGATTATGATTTTAGTCAAATAAATGTGAATCGAATCGATTTGTACCATTTAAACCGAAATCAAACCAATTAACACCCTTACACTGACTAATCAACGAATCATCTTATCCTTGAACCCCGCTGTACTGTACTTTTGGACGGCTAGAAATACAAGAGGAGTAGGTTGGACTTTGGTCTGATTTTGTTTTAGGTGGTCCCTTGGATTCGACAGATTGCATTGTCAAATTATCTTAACTTTGCTTCTGGTTAACGTCAAAAGTTGTTACCAGATTTTTTTTGATAAAGAAGTTGTTAGTTGTTACCAGATAGGGCCAACACTGAATCCGTCCATGTCTCCCCTGAAAAATAATCTTCAAAAAAATAAAAGGGAGGGAAATGCAAACAAATATTTCAGTGGGTTCCCACCAAACCCATCTCATTTTTTGTTTTTTTTTTCTGGTGAAAAGGCCCTGGAATTAAAGCTTCCACCTTCCTCTCCAGATACCCATAACGTCAACGGTTTTGTGTTCTGTCTTCTTCAACGTCCCATTTTCTCTCTCTCTCTCTCTCTCACAAAACTAGGTCTTCATCTTCTTGTTATTGGTGCTTTTTGTTTTTTATTTTCTTTATTATTTTCTATGTTTCTGTTTCTATTTTTCTTCTTACTCTGGAGTTCAGACTCCCAAGTCTATCCAGAAAGAGGGGGGAGGTTTGTTGTCTGTTTCTCTTTAACCTTTTAGGAACTGTTTTTTTCTGCCTGGGCGTTATGATCTGACTTGGGAGTGGGATTGGTCAGTAATTGGGTTTTTGCCGCGGAACCATTTTCAGCAGTTATGGTGAGGCGCCATGGCTGGCAACTTCCTGCTCACACTTTCCAGGTTTGTTCTTCTTCAGTGAGTTCATTTGCTCGTTTCAGTTAACTGTGTTTTTTGAAATGCTGATTAAGGTTCCCCCCAGTCTGCGATTTGATGGAGTGGGTATCTGTTAAATGTTCAAATATGCTTTAATCTATTAAATTCTGCCTGGGTTTTTCTTGATTCTTGGACAAGGGTAGAATTTAGTTGTGGTTTCTGGTTTTCATCTCCATTTTGCGGTTTCAAGTCGAAATGATATTTCTATTCAATTGGATGAAAACCCATTAAATACTTACATTAAGGTCTAGTAGATGACTCTATAGGTTATGCGAATGCCTTATAAATTCGACTGACAGCCATTTCTATTTTTAATTACAAAACTTTTATAGCTAGAAATGTGTCATCGTTCACTTTCTTTTGTTAGAATACAGAGTCATATCATTGTGAGTTTCGACTTTTAAGCGTGTTGCAAAACTTGGTTTAATGAGCTATTTTCTGTAGTCATCTTGAGGATTTTCTTTGGGTGTGGGTTTGGTAGTTTTTTGTTTATTTTGTCTTAATTTCTTTCATTACTATGAGTATTTCTCATCTTCTAATTTGCTCCGTAATTTCATATTTGAGTTGACATCATCAGTTTAATGAAGTTCATCAGCAGCTTAACTTTCTGTCATAAGTAAGTGTCCTAACTCAAAACCAGCCTTAAAATCTTTTTGCAATAACCAGTCCCAGCTAGAACTACCAGAACTGATTAGCAGAACCAGGATTACCAAAAAAGAGAAACAGAACAGGCTGAGGAGAAAATTTATAGCTTGAGATAAACAGTTCAGATTGACCTGATATTCTGGTCGAGTATATAACTCTGGTAATAGATCCCCTCCACTAAGTATCTCAGCAATCTGAATTACAGGTATGGCTGTGCAGAGATTTCCGAGTGTAACTACGAAAACAGACTAGCAGTTCTAGAACTCAAATACTCAAAGTTCTGTTTCAGATGTTCAGAACAGTATTCAAGCGGTATGTGAACAGGTGTCAAATTTGATTTGAATCTGATTAGCTATGAGAGAGAAATAAGAGAATAGAACAAACTGGAAACTGAACAGAAAGAGGGGCACCACAGACTTCAGTAAGTTATGAAACTGTCCTGAAGGGTAAGTTAATAAGAACTGGAAGATCGGAAATATAGAATAGGACTGTAATCCTCCTACCCATGAAGAGAATTTACTCTTTCACAATGGAATCCACCTTAGTGTTGCTTGAAATCCATCCAAACACACCATGAATTCAACACAGCTAAATCTTGAATAAAAACTTCAATAATATTACTCAGAGTTTTGTGGTTTGGGTCATAGGCCAATACATTTATTTATGAAATCATAAACTGACTCTTTAATACTCCTAAATTGTCTTACATTTCAATCTACTACTTGGAATATTCAAAATGGACTACTAATTGATGCTCCTACTCAAACTAGGACTCTACAAACATAACATAGACTTGAAATGAATTCTGGATTCTAATTATTAATGAATCTTGGACTTGATTTAGCTAACTTCTAACATAAAAAATGACTCATATTACCCCACAAATTTGAACTATACGCACCCTAGTTGACTAATCTTGTATTGAAATCCCCTTAGACCTGGTATTAGAGCCTCAGCCTACCGTGGATTCCTAGTTTTCAAGACTAGAGTTTGTTTGCCCAATGGAAAGGCTTCTCTCTTTTTATAAATGAAGTTGGAAGGAGATTCTAACCTTGCATCGTGGTAGAGATGTTACCCAAGGCAAATGAGATCACCTTCGAATTTTCAGTTTTTCCTATCTGATGGTGCTAGATATCGTGTATTTCCTTCTTCCAAACATGTCACCATATGGTGGTTAATCATGGATGGAAGAACGAAAGGCTATCATTGATCATGAAGGAAAATTTTGTACTAATGAGCCCTCTTATGTACATCAAAGATTTATTTTTATGTGGTTGCTACCAGATGAGCCTTCAAGATCATCAAACACCATGCCTACGAAGTTGCCAGAAGAGGAACTAAAAGAAACGAAACAAGATGAACTTACTGTTTCTACTAAGCCTATGGAGGAAGTTCAGTACCTTCAAAAAAATTAAAAAAAAAACCTTGTGAAAGATTCTATTGAAACGAAAGATGTTCCATAGCATGAGTTTGTTTTTCCTCACAAGTTTCAAGACAAGGACATGCAGTCAAAGCTCCAGATTTTGGCTTTTGTTCAAGTTGAAGACAAAGAGTTGCAAAACCCTTTCAAGTGTTCTTGTTTCTACTCTTCTACGAGACTCGACAATGATTTATTTTATTTAATTTTTTATCGAAGTGGAATAATGCATGCCCAGTCCAAAATTTGGCCCTATTTGATATCTATTGGGAATGGGTTCTTAATTTCTTGGGTTTTATGTATAATAGTATGCACTATAGATCCCAAAAGTGGATGTCTAAAGGAATGTACGAAAATAGATATTTAATTAGTAGTGGGGTCCATTAGGTTGTAAAGTTGGCCTGGCTTGGTCATTAAAGAGTCATATTTTGATTAGTTATCTACAAGATTTAGGCTTCAACAATGCTAACTATTTAAGTATTTTAGAGTCCTTATTAGTTAAGTTAGACTAGCTGCCTAAGGGTACTGGATTTAGGGGACTTTCTTTTGTTATTCTTATAAATATGTAACCAATCCCCTATCATTTAGAGTTGAATTAATGAAATTTAATTTGCAGTGTGTTCCAAGTGAAGACCTCTCAGATCAATCTCTTCTCTCTTCTCTTTTTCTTCTATGTTATTTGCCCTTCGTTACTGTTCACAGTCCCAAAGCAGGAACTTCCATCTTTCTTGGATTTTTTATTGAAACCCTAATGCATCCTATCCTTTTCCCATTACCTTCTATTGTAGTTTATCCCTAGATCTTGAAATATTAGGCTGACCATCAGGACCAAAGATCCAACATGTATAGAACCCATCCCAAGGCTTATTTCCACTAAAATAAATGCTCCTACTTGATTTTCCTGCATCAAATCTTCTCCACTTTGATTGCCAAAGGCTGTATATACTGATCCAATTTCTATTGCCTTCTCCATGTTGTCATCAATTTTGAACATAAACACATCTTATAATTTTAACCTGAGTTTTTTTCTTTTTTACCAAATCATGGCTGATTGCTTGGAAATGAATTCTTAGAAAAAGCCTCCTTGGGACTCTACTTAATGCTGATTTATCTCTATTAATCATTGCTTCTTAAATTTTCCTGCAAAACAACCTCCAGTGGGTTCTCCCATGGTGTTATTTGTATTCCTGATCATCTGGAAAGATGGATGATAAGTGATGTTCAGTAATCTATTACAGCTGTCTCACTATGAATATGTATGTTCATGGTAATATCTGGCAAGTTTTCTATTGAATGAATACTATTGGCATCCCATCAGTTGCCGTGAAAACATACATAATTAATTTGTGGTTTCAATTGGATAGTCATGGTATCTTAAGCTCTATAATCAGTCTGTTCAGTAAACCCATTTCTTCGAGAAAGATTTGGATTGGTCTAAAATTTTTTGTTAGTGTAGGATGTTCTTCTTTCCTGTGTACATCATTTGTCATCCTCCCATTTTACTATTGTTTCTAGATTGAGCTGTATTCTGTAACTCAGATATTAGAATTTCTCAACGTGCCCTTTTATATATATATATATATATATATATATTTGTTAGATTTTTTCATTTTGTTGTCTTGAACTTAGATTTCTTGATATTCTTGATCAACACTTCAGTTCCCTCCCCCCCCTCTCTCTCTCTCTCTCTCTCTCTCTCTCTCTCTCTCTCTTTTCTGGTTGCATGGGGACTAATGCATGCATTGCCTGTGTTCTTCCTTGGACAGGTTGTAGCAATTACAGTATTTTTCTTGTTAGTTGTTGCATTCTATGCTTTTTTTGCACCTTTCCTTGGTGGCCATGTTTTGGAATATGCTGCAATTGCCATTTACACTCCTGCGGTATGTGACTGATCTGTAATGGTTTTTCTGGGACTCCATTGTTTATGTTATATGAGAATTCTAACTTTCATCATCTGTTTATTTTTTTATGTTCGATTTTTACTGAGCAGGCACTCCTTGTTTTCATTCTTTATGTCCGCTGTACAGCAATTAACCCTGCCGACCCTGGAATTATGTCAAAATTTACTGGGGAGGTAACAAATAAACCCAATATAAATCTAGGGTTATCAGGTGGTAAGGTTCCTAGTAATTTTGGTGAAGTTGGAATCGGGGTGCAGTCTTCTCCATCATCAGCTTCTAGAAGCTCCATAACAGCTGACTACAGTAAGAAAGGTTCCGTTGGAGAATCTGAGATTATGGACATTCCAGGGGCCTTTGCAGGTAGAAGATCATCAAATTGCTTAAACATTGGAGGGCTCTGCTGTGCATTATTTGTACATGAAGATTGCGCAAAACGTGGAGGATCTGGTGAGCAACAAGCTACAGTGGAAGATGCTTTATTCTGCACATTGTGCAATGCTGAGGTAGTGCCCCAGGATTATTTTTTCCTTGTCATAATTGATTTTTGATAATCGTGACAAAGTAACTGACCTGCATATTTACAATTGTAAAGTTGTAACACCTGTTCATCTATTCAGTCATTCTTGAGTGTACCATGCTTACATATATAGATCATTGATTTGATCAATGAGTGGTTCCAGTGGGAAAATGTGGGGAGAATAAATACGTGAAGATGTCAAGATGAAGCCTTTCTTGGAGAATCCTCTTAGCAATCTCAAGTAACTAAAATGCTCAAATGATTTATTGGGTTTTTCATGATTAGATAACTGGTTGTAATTGTTTGATGTATACTGTATCTCGTGTACTTCAAATAGATGTGTGAAGCTGATGTTGAGTTCTAAACATAATTCAGACATTCCTTTGACTTCTATCTTTCACTTAATAATTGTTTTATCTATCCAGATTAAATTACCTACACTCGTGCTTCGTCTAAGTCTACTTTTCATATTGTGTTGCCTCCATGACAAGGTTTCTGGAGGAGCAATATCAATAAAAAAAATTGTTGTCCTTGTGTGTGTGTGTGTTCCTGGTTTGTAGTGCCCATTTCACAGTGGAAGACCTGCACCCTAGCTTTTTGACATGTGGCAATAAATATATGACTTGACGGAATAAAAGCCTTAAATGGTTCTTGTTCATGTACCATCGTATCATCTTGCAGGTGCGCAAGTTCAGTAAACACTGTAGAAGTTGTGATAAATGTGTCGATGGATTTGACCACCACTGTCGGGTATTTGACTGTTCTTTGACACTTTAATGGCCAATTGTTTCTTAACACAGTTGAGTTTAAACTAAGAATGCATGTGTTTTTTATGCAGTGGCTTAACAATTGTGTGGGAAGAAAGAACTATGTAACTTTTATATGTCTTATGGCTACAAGTCTCATTTGGGTATACCTCAAAACCACATTGTTGTTCAGTAACACAGACCTTTAGGCCTCACCTGACATTATGGTTAACAGTTGTCTCCCCTTCATCTTTTTCTTAGCTTGTAATTGAAGCTGGAGTTGGTATTGCTGTCTTTGTCCGTTGCTTTGTGGATAAAAGGAACATGGAGAACCAAATTATTGAGAGGCTTGGCAATGGTTTCTCTCGTGCCCCATTTGCTGCTGTTGTGGTATGTCTGTTTTTTTTACTCAAAGTACCTTTATATCTCTCTGCTAGACCATATCAGTACCATGGTATGTGGGGGACATTGGCCGGGCACATCTTTTTGGGGTGTTATGTCCAGGAGATTTCATTTACTAATGTAAAATACCTCATGTGTGCAGGCTGTCTGTTCTGCAGTTTCTTTGCTGGCTTGTCTCCCCTTGAGTGAACTTTTCTTTTTCCATGTGATTCTTATCAGGAAGGTCAGAGACATGGAAAATTTTGGTCTCAGTTGCATTCAGTAAAATATGCCAATTCTCACAGTAGTCCATTTTTTTGAAGTTATCTTTATTTTCTTCCTTTATTCTTATCAGGGTATTACAACTTATGAGTATGTAGTGGCAATGAAGGCCATGAGTGAGGCACCCGCAGGGGCATCTGTAGATGAGGAAATGCCAAATGTTGTCTATTCTCCAACAGGATCTGCTACAACTGGTGTAAGTGGTGGAAGTTCTCTGGGCCTGCAATACAAAGGTGCATGGTGTACACCTCCAAGGGTATTTGTCGATTATCAGGTAAAATCATTCAGAATTACCTTTTTTTTTTTTTTTTTTTTAACAACCCAGTGCACAAGGCTCCGCTACTGTAGGGTCTGGGAGGGCAAGTTGTATGCAGCCTTACCCCCTGCTTCGCAGAAGAGGCTGTTTCCAGGTTTTAAACCTGTGACCAACATGTTGCAATAGTGCAACTTAACCGTTGTGCCACAGGCTTGCCCACTATATTGGAAATGAATTACACATCACGGCAATAAAAACTTAGAGAATGAAATGCCCATGTGAAGTAGGGGCCTGCATGATAAATCCACCAAACTTTATCAGTGCTATCCCCAGAAAATATGTACATATATGTGATGATCGCGATTGACGTCTAAAGATCTTATAATGAAGATATCAATACAAGAGAAAAGAAATTCAAATTTGACTCCACGATTTTGATGTAGCTGCCCTAGGCGGAATAATTGACTGGCTGGTTGGCCACAGACCTACTTGTTCATGACAGAGTTGTATACCCTTCTGGTCTATTTCCACAATTAATTTTATTTATACCGGTAACTAATGTATATTCTATGGGTAACATTTTATTCTTTTTCTTTTTGGTACTTGGGTAACTTTTTTATTTGAACTGGTTACATCAGGATGAAGTAATTCCTCACTTAGAGCCTGGAATGGTACCATCGACTGTTGATCCAGATGCTGCTGGGCCTGCCGAAAGAAGGAACAAGTCAAAGAGGCCTGTCCGGATTAGTGCTTGGAAGCTTGCAAAGTTGGATTCAAATGAGGCAATGCAAGCAGCAGCTAAAGCTAGGGCATCTTCTTCTGTTCTCCGGCCGGTTGAAAACCGCCGCTTGCCTGACAGTGATATCAGCTCCAGTGGAAATCTAAGTGGAAGAAGTAGTATGAGCACTGACATGGGACTAAACAAAGACACCAAAAGTGACATAAGATTATCTCCTTTGAGGAATTCATATGCACCAAGTCACAGTAGCAAAGATGAATATGAAACCGGTATTCAAAGTGTAAGCAGCTTCAGCAGTCCAAGCCATATCCATGACTCAGTAACTCTTAGTCCTCTCCCACAACAGCGTCCTTCAGGTCCCTATAATCCTACAAGTTCAATATCCCACTTTGCTCCAGAGCGGCCTTTCACTACCACTAGAGCATCTTTTCCCAGTACCAATCTTGACAACTCAGTATTCCATCCTAATTCCTCAGGATTTGATGACAAGATAATGCAAAAGAGTAGCAGTACTGATCCCTTGCTGTTACAGGCCCCACCTTCATCTCTTCTTAGAGATGGTAAAAGAACATCTGTTGTGTGGGACCAAGAGGCTGGTAGGTATGTGTCAGTTCCTGTGTCAGCGAGGACCGTTGAATCTTCCCTGGATGCCCGAGTTAGATCTTCAGTGCAAATTGGAGTAGCAAATAGTCAGGCAGAAAGAAGCAATTACAGTAGAAGGCCTACTGTTCCACCCACAGAATCATCTGGTACAGCCAGGGCTCCTGTACAGCAGTCAGAGAAACTGATGTACACAGGCGACTCTATTTTCTTTGGTGGTCCTCTTTTGAGTGTCCCAGTTAAGGATGGTCCAAGAGGTGAAGCCAACTCTATTTTGAGACCCGAACAAGGGAGAGTGATCCAACTGGCCTCAAGAAGCTAGAGGTGTAAGAGCTATGGCTACAAACCAGTTACCTGTGTTCATTCCAACAGGTTTAGAAAGGGATCCATCAGCGGAGTCAGGGTAGTTTGGGTGTAAAGCTTGTGGTATCATTCGTTAAGAGGAGGAAGGTTGCGTCCTCTAATGTTGGTTGCTTTGTCATTCCAATTTTGGAGATGATGGGGAAGGAGGCACCAGCTACAGAAAACTGCTTACTGCAATATCGGAAAATATCGGGAGACTTTTAATCGGGAACTGCAGCTCTCATGGGAAGCAGTCTGAATGGGATGATTATGGGGCCTCCTCAAGGATGGATCATCTACGATTGACAGGCACAACTGTTGGTAAATTTTGCTTGGCATTATATTGACCTGGTTGTAAACCTGGGGAGTGGTGGGAGTGATATGAAGATTGTTGCAATTTTTGAACATTCCACTGAATTGGTTTCATCCAAAATGTGTCTCCTTTTCCTCGGAAAAAAATCGTCTACAATTCCGATCTCGTACAATTCCATGCAATACCACCTTCAGGGGGTGACACGTGTATTGATTCCAATGCAATGGTCCAGATCTGATTTAAATACTTCTTCACTGATTTAATGTTTTATTAGTTGTAGCAGATCTGGACCATTATATTGGTATCAATACACGTGTCACCGCCTAAAGGTGGTATTGCACGGAATTGTACGAGATCGGAATTGCAGAGGATTTCAACCCCCTTTTCCTCTGATCATCTCTGATATATTTGGAACTCAGGTGTAACATTTTGAAGAGGTCCCATTCCACTATTTCTAGTTCCAATATGCAACAGAAAAACCTAAAATCAATGAAAAAATAAACCTAAGGATTCCAAAGAATAAAATTACAGAAAATAACTTGGTGCATTGTAAGATCTATTTCTCATGTATTTTATGTCCATTCCAACTGAAATCCATGCCTCCATGGTATTGGTGACAACCTTTATGGCACAAGGGAAATAAAACAATAATCCCGTAATTTGTTTAAGCAGGAATATTACTCTTTTCTATTAAAAAATTATCTTCTTCTATGCTTCTCTTTTTTCTTCTTAAAACAACAAACACAGAAGGCTGGGGTGAATGAAGCAACCCAACAGTAGTAGCCAAGAAATCCTGATTACAACAGTAAAGCTGGGGGAATTAAAGGGGAAAGAAAAACATACAAGCCAGAAAAGGGTTATGTGACCCTGTCTTGTGCAACGATCTCACAATATGTTAGTCAACCTCCCAAATTGTTTGTCATGTAGGCAGAAACATAACCATAACCCTAAAGTTGAGAGAGAGGAGAGGGACGGTGGGTTGATCCCCATGGGCCATCCCCCAAGGGGGAGCTGATCCAAACTCTTAATTAGTTGTCCTATCAATTATTTTGTGAAGAAAGAACCTTGTTAGTCTGGTGTAGGAACCAAGTGAAGGGAATGCTGGAACTTCTTCAACGCACAGGGCCAGGGGCAATGTGATCTTTTTACACTTGCCTATGTCTTAGCATAGGTAACACCAAACTGATAGGATTCTCTTTCTCCCATTATTTTGAGAGTAGGGAGGATCCACTAATTAGGTTTAGGAAAAAAGTTTCTGAACTAACCAAAGAAGAAATGTTAGCACATTGTCTCTCTTTTCTCACCAAATTTGGAAACTTCTTGTTGGTGTATGATGCATTGTTTTCCGTCATAGTTTAATCCAAGGAGTACTGGTGTAGGCACTTAGACAGGTAAGACGGCGATCTCTATTCTCCATTGATAGTGAAATAAGATCTCATCTCATCGAGGACATAGACAATCTCGTCGAATCTTGTAAATCTGTATGCATTATTGGTTCTTATTTTTTTTTATTATCTTTTACATCATTTTAGGGTTGCATTTTTACACTTGCATGGCTATCAAGTACCCAACCTGCTTCATCCTCGCTTACAAATGCCGCCAGGTTCAGATGCCTCTCCACCTCACCTCACCTTACTTTACCTTACCTTGTAAATCACGCAATTAGCAGACTGCAGACCACCTCCCTTCCCTTCTATTCCACGTCATCAGGCATTCTTCGTGCAAGCCACAAGGCTTAAGGCATTAGCCACCACGCTATCTTCCTTCCCGATCTCGTTCAGACTTCGGAGTCTCAAGACAGATAGAACACGTGTCACTTTCTTCCATCGGAAAAAAATCGTCTGCAATTCCGATCTCGTACAATTTCGTGAAATACCACCATCAAGGGTGACACGTGTATTAATACCAATGCAATGGTCCAAATCTGACTTAAATGCATTTTCACTGATTTAAGGTTTTATTAGTTGTACCAGATCTGGAGCATTGTATTGGTATCAATACACGTGTCACCTCCTGAAGGTGGTATTTTATGTAATTGTACGAGATCGGAATTGCAGACGATTTCAACCCTTCTTCCATCTAAGAAAACTTAGAAAAAAGAAAGAAAGAAGGCTGGAAAGGGCTTCTGTCAGCAGGAAAGGTCATGACATCAGACGGTAGTACATTCAAGAAGTAGAGTCAAAGACAGCATATTCCACCTATTCAACGGCCCTTATCGTTTCCCGACAGAATCAGAGGCCGTTCGTTCATGTATTGATAGATTGATGAAGGAAAGTCGGTTAAGAAAAGGAATTTCGGTCTTTTCAGTTCTCCCGGTATCTTCTTCTTCTTCAATAAGAAGAGAATAGCAGAGGGTCCTCTTCCTTCTCAGGGACGTCTCAGGTCGTCTGTTCTTCCTTCTCGGTTTGGTAAGTTATGTTTTCTTTTAATTTTTTAACTGAATTTGTTCTTGAATAAAAGAATCTCGGTTTTTTTTTTTTTTTTCATTGAGACCCTATCTTTGCTTACCTCGAAGGGCTGCATGAAGGTCCAGAATTTCTCACTTCTCGGAATCTCCTTTGTTTCGATTTTAGTTGAAGAATACTGGGCTTTGGGGGTTTTAATCCAAGTTTTCTTGATATTTTTATACTTTAAATCGATACTCGAACTCAATTATGGGGAGAATCGTCCTTTTCTAGCATTTGAGTTTTCTTTTTGTACCTGGGTAGGATTTTAATTATAAAATCGGCCCAAAATCCATCAGATTATTATTTTGGTTATTCAGGTTCGATGCGAATTTAATTCATATTAAGTTAATCTGAAATTTTCTTTGCTCCTTTCCATGATTTTTTTTTTTTGGGGTTGGGGGGGGGGGGGGGGAGGTGGGGGTTGGGATTGAGGTTAAGTTTGTTTACAGTCATGAATTGGTTCTGTGGGATCTAGTTCTTAAGATAATTGCGCTGTTCTAATCATATTTCTGCGTTTAGTTTAGTCTTGTTCATTGTTTCTGCTACGGAATTTAGATATGATTGAATTTGATTTAGAATGTAATCTTATTGTCTAAATGCAGTTGAACCTGAAGTCTTTGTTTGCTAAAATCCTTATATCCGTAAAGTTGGTGAGAAATGAAGATGAGGATCATTGCTCTGTTCTTTGTCGTTCTTGTTTCATTGTTTTTCGTGGATGCAAGAAATTTCTTCTCAACTCAGTATTCTGGTGAGAAACGTAGATAATGATGCCATCTAATTTTCTTGGTCCTCTGCTATTTCTTTACACAGGCATTTCATATATATCATGCGTGCTCAAACGATAATGCCATTTAATTTTCAATTGAATTGCAGCCTACGTTGCAAAATTATTATTATTATTATTTTTTTTAATTTATATTCATCGTCCGTTTTTGGTTCAGAGGAATTCAGAAGGTGCCAAAATTTTCTTTTTCTCTGCTCACAATAGGTCTAATGAGTCTCTTTTTGTGGAAGGCATTGATCTACTATTGATAATTAATTTTGTAATTCCCATTTTATAGTGCTTAAATTCTTAGAGAGATGTGTTTGTGGCTACCATTTTGTGAAGGAAAATTAGCTGAGAATGGCGTGACCTCTGTCAAAATCCAGCCTGCATTCTGGTCTTCTCAAGGCTTGTCACCAGAGTTCATCTGTCTTTCATGCTTGGAGGTGTCAAGAAATACTATGAAAGCATTAAGCGATCCATTACTACCAGAGAAAGTCAGCACATTCGTGAATGATGCTTGTCACATTCTTCCTTCAGACATGCGTGTAAAGGTATCAAATTCCTTCGAGATTCTTGATGTTGGAAAACATTTCTGTGCAATTCTGTTTATTAGTTTTTTTTTGTGGCCTACATTGCAGTGTGTTGATATGATTGGGGTGCACATCAATCAGGCTATTGTGTTTCTTCAAGACTATTTCAGCGAGGAAAATCTCTGCAACAGTACAGGGTTGTGCCCTTCAAAGGCCAATACCTTTCCAATGTTAAACTTGGGCAAGGATCTACATTTATCACTATCCCATAATTTCTTGAGTAAGCCTGCATTGCACCCCAAGCCTCTGCCTAGAGTGCAAATTCCGTCTTCTATGTTACAAAAGTTCACTAATAAGGTAACTTGAAGCTTGATCATATGCTCAGCTTTCCTTCATTTTTTTTTTTAAATGATTTTGATGGCCCAGTACTTTGCTATTGGCTTAGTCTTAGGCATTGTTTTATTTGATATTAGCATAGTCCTAGGCATTGTTTCATATAGTTTTGAAACCTTCAATATCAATAGTATCCTAGTTCTTGATGAAATATAAGAAGGGAAAACACAACCAATCATATTAAATATCCTATCCCTGGTGAAGTGCATAACAATCAGACCTCTATTTTGGTGAGGATTGTCAAGATTTGTCATGATATCTAAAACATTATTAAAGAAAGAGCCGGTCCCATTTGAAGCATCCATATTCACAGAAGAAAACCAGGGGTGGACCTGTTGGCACGTGAAGGCATAATCACTCCATTCATTATTAATAGGATCTGAACTTGAAGCTTCTTGTTAACAGGATTTGTGTAGGTAGGCATCAGGGATTGAAAAACCCTGAGATTGAAATAGGTGTTTCTGTTGTTTTTGTCTTGATTTTCTCCCTGTTATTTATTTTATTTCTTATTTTATAGAATTTCATGGTGGGAAAGAAAAGAAATTTCATATCCTCTTCATGTTGCTGTTTTCTCACCAAATCATGCAAAAATGACATGTATAACCTTAAAAACAATCTTGAGAGAGGTTTTTAAAGATATCATTATCATTTATGAGTTGCATGATAGAAGGCAATGAGAACTGAATAAAATGTAAGTTTCTTGAGGGTAGTTTTGACGTCAAATTACAATTAGTTGGGGGTATTTTTGTCATTTGAAAGGTCCAATGATTGAGAAAGCCACATGGAAGTTAGAAATAGTTATCCTCTTCAGTGGTTCTGATGCATGTGCAAATTAAACAATGTGTGTTTCTGGATATTGTTCTTCCCATAATGCTGGTAATTGAAGAGGGGAGAGCTTAAGAATAAAAGGGAAATAACAGTCCCTTTTTTTTTTTTTTGTGGAAAATATCCTTGGTTAAGCAAAGAAAACAATACTATTAACTTAGATTGGGAGGTCAATGTTGGGGATATGATGTCTTGAATTCCTTTTGTAGCAAAAGTGGTAAGGGAAATAGCCTGACCTGAAAAGGTTTTGATCTTGGTTAACCCATTTGATCCCAAGATATGCCAGCATTTTTTTTTTTTTTTTGGAAGAGATGCAGGATATCTGATCTCATCCACAGATGTAATCAGAAGTAGTCTCTCATTATCCTCCTCAGTGATGGTACTGGTAGTAGTTTCTCATTATCCTCCTCAGTGATGGTACTGGTGAAGAGTTCATGTAGTGGTTCAGGATCCACAGCAGATGTGGATGAAAAAGAGCTCCCTAAAGTGGCCTGCAAAAATCTTCCCACTCTTTGGGGTTTGTTTCCCAATCAGGAGACATTTGGCATCTTTTGATGCCCATTATATGTTCCTAAGTTTGTTTATATGGGTGACTAGCATGAAAGTACCTACTATAGTGTTCTCCTCCCTGACCCTCGGTTCACTTGATTTTTGTTTCCGAAACAACTCTCTAGCATGTTTTCTGTCCTAGATATCTAAATTTCCCGTGTACTTCAGATATCAGATGACAAAAACTGTGGCGCATGCCATACTGCCGTGGAAGATATACGTGATCATTTGGAGGATCCTGACATGAAGGTAAAATCTTCGGATAGAACTGAAGAATGTAGATTTAACCTTTGTTCTTGCTTACTGTCCTATCTGAGATTTTGCTCCTGATTTGCAGATTAAGGTAATAAAGATTCTTCTGAAGGCTTGCAACAATGTTGAGAACCATGCCAAAGAAGTAAGTAAATTTGCATTTATTTTGTTTTGAAATCTGACCCATTATATCGTTCTCTTCTACCTTTACACATGACAAATTTGGGACACTGGTTTATTTGCAGTGCAAAAGAATGGTTATGGAGTATGGTCCTCTGATTTTGGCAAATATTGGGAAATATTTAGATAATAATGACTTCTGCAGCATTGTTCATATATGTAAACCCTCGACCCACGACACTTTGACGACTACAGAGGATTTTCATCCAATTATAGAGTTGCCAACCAGCTCCAGTGGTGCGATTTCCAAATGAATCATCTCAGGGGAGGAAATATAAGAACAATGCTCCATCAACGTACATAATGCTTCCCTGATTGCATGTTTTGCCTTGATGGCCTGTTGCCACGAAGGAATATTGAAAGGACAAACTTGTGATATAGTCAGTGATTACATGGTTTGGGTACTGGGGATATGAGATGCCCCTTGTAAAGTATTATGAAGGAGTTTTTGCCCCCAAGCAGCGAGATAAAAGATTTGGACTGTTAACTATGCTTGAATGGTATACACCCACAAGAATAAAAGTATCCGATGTAAAAGTCGTCATTGGATAATATCTGGTGACTTTGATACTTAGATGATTGATTATAATGTAGCACAGGACGCATAATTCAGAAGTATTCTCGACTTCCAATGACTGCAATATCCATGAGATTTCGTAAATGATAGAAGGGCAAGAAAACCATGTCCACTGGCACAGTCAATGTGCCAGTGTGCAGGCCAATGTTGGGGTGCAATGTGTCTTTTCATGCCTGACCGTGTCTGGATATAGAGCTATGCAAGTGGGTAGGGTTTTTTCCTTCATAATAGAATCCCGGCAATCCATTTTCAAGTGGTTAACATTCCCCCACCACAGACATTAAACATTTTATATCTAAAAATCTGCTTTGCCAAATTCATCATCAAAGTAGACAGGATGAGGTAAGGTTTGTTTAGAGGAAATTTTGATTTGTTCTTTAATTTCTACATATTGTCCTTCCGGTTAGCCTACTGAACTACTAAACCGACTCATATGGGTTTGAACAGAACATTGAGGACATTTTTCACCTCTACCTAAGGTGATTCACCTGGTGAAAGTGATGAATACGTACCAAACATGCACCCCAACCTCCGGAGTTTCCGCCATGTGATTCGATCAGGTTAGCTAGCTCATTTGCAGGTGATGAAATTGCTGCGAGTCTGCAACTTATAACTCACAGAATCATTGGTGAATTGCTTACATTTACATACTATGCTGGTCTACTTGATCTGTAAAGAAGAAAACCCCAATGAACTCATCTGCCTTAATCAAGACCATAAAAACTTAGACCTGCAACTTGGTTCAGGCTCTATCCCAACTGACCCCTTAAAAACTTTACATATCAAGATATGAGATTGGGCATATCAACCTATTTGCATCAATGTTCTCGGTCCCTTTCCAACCTATCCTGCCAATATATAAGGTCAATTTTGGTCGATTTCTATATCAATAGGCTGATCTGTATCGGTGTCACCGCAGCCAATCTGATTCCTAGACCAATTCTGCTGTATAAATACATGACCCATCCCAACACAAAGCTTAGACATGCTAAAAAAAATTTCCTACCTTGGTTCCGATAAGGAAAGCATGATCAATTTGGAATACGGTAGGGAGAAAGATGGAATCAAAGACATGACTGGAGGACGCGGACAGTAAATATTCTACTGAGTTTGAGAAGCAGAAGAGGCAAAGAGAAGAATTAGAGAGAACTCCAAACTTTGAAGAGAACATTTGCATGAATAAAGATTTGTTAAAGAGAAAATGTCGCAAGCAGTCAGAAGATCCATAAGTCGTAAACTTTCCAAAGAATCCCATGCAATCCTCTTGAAACCCCAAATCTGCAACCTGAAATTATAAACTTAAAACAGCATAAGCATGCAGCAACCTTAAACTATGAAACCTTAACTTGAAAACATGAAGCCCTAAATCTTAATACTTAAACCCTGAATCCGAAACCATGAAAGGATGAAATATGAACCTGAGACCTCCATGTAACCCACTTGGAAAATCATCAGTTTACGTGGCTAGAAAACGGGGGTGATGAGAAGACTTTGTATAGTGGTACAACGGAGATATTTTTTCCTTTTAATATAGGCTTTGGGTTCTTATAGTTCACAAACTATTTGATTCAAGTCATTCAACTTGGGAACCATTAAGCCCACTCACTGCTGTGCGCTGCAGTACTAGAAAAAAATGCTTGGATGCTGACACAAACTGCACCTTAGTACTACGTTCTTCTAACAAAGAGCATACTAACATAGAGATGTAGACATCTTTAATAACTGAATGAGGCTAGCACTTACAATCATCATTATATTTCAGCACACTTCTTGAGTTCCAAAAACCAATTCCAAAGGGAAATGGGCATTTTGAATCTTTTCTGTGAAGCCCAAGACCCCCCCAACCCCTCTCTCTTGTATTCTGGGCTTCTGCTTCTTGTGCGCAGAAGCAAGATACAAGAAACTTGGCCAAATATGCCCTAAGTGGTGAATAGTTACTTCACTGGAGCTGCAGAGTTATTTGAGGGTTATCTGAGAAAAAGAATTCCAAAACAAGACCTAGTTGGTAAGATATTACTCAGCCTGACCAATTGAAAATTCAGGCTCATTAGTATACAATAGCTATCTCTGCAGTTAGCATTCTGTACATTCTACCACCGTACTGTACATACCAGAAGTTAAGAAACAATGAAAATTTTTTGGATGTTTAACATCTGTGGAGCGGTGCAGGATATATATCCAATGGTTGGTAACGCAGTTGATCATTATGAGGCAATGGTCCCTCCTGAAGAATTCAGAGAATTATCAATATCTTTAACACAAAATGCTAAGACCTAAAACAAAATAGGAATAATATCCTTGAAGACAGAGCAGTAAGTGGTAAAAACTATTATCCTAAAAATGTAACTACCAATTAACAAGAAACCGTCTTGTCAGATCAACATTCAACATGATTGGAGAAATAATATATTTTGAAAGTATGACTTCTAAGCCTTTTCAATCAGTGTCAAAACCCGGTTGCATATGGGTGATCTGGGACAACTGGTACTTTCAGTTCTCTAATGTAAAAATAATAAAAAGTCTGTTCCCAAAAAAAAAAAAAAAATCAAAAGTTATCAATATAAAATGACATTTCAATATTGTCGATTTTACCTATTCCCAAAAAAAAATTATGAATCAATTATTCGAAGACTAGGTTTTCTTACTTTGGATTTCCACTTAGCCAACTTAGTAATCTTTTAATGACAATGACAAGAACATATGAAAGGCTTAAGTTATTATGTAATCTAAAAGTGAATCTATTCCTACTATTTCTCAGAATTATAGCCTTAGGTGTTAGCTTACACATGCTTATCCATTTTTTTTTTTTGCATATTCTTAATGAACCAACGTTTATATATTAGATGTAGGAAGGATTTATCTAGGAAGTAAGAAGCCCCTTTGATATCTCATCTGCAAAGAATTATCAATGTGAAAACACAGAAACAAAGGGCTGATCTTTGAATAGACTCAATGTACTAAATTACATATAACCACCAGATCCACCAGCTTTTCTTCTTTCCTGAGATGCTCTTCAAATATTTTTTTGTACATCACAACTAAATACCAATTTTCTGAAACCCAGCATCAGTGGTGGGCCATGTAGCTGGTTTGACCCAATGGGTCAACTGCCGGTCAAATTGTCTTGGTTTAAAGTGCAGTAACTTATACACTTTAGATACACATATATATATATATATATATAATTAGTACAAGGTTCCGATGCAGTGGCCTTATTTGGAGGTTGGGGGTTCAAAACCTTGTTGAAGCATTGACAAAATATTTGTCAGTATTGCAAGTTGGCTTTCGGCTTTTTTACTTATGAAAACCTGTAAATTTCTCCAAAGATAAATAATAAAATGGAAAAATAAACTCAAAATTTTACGGATAAGAAGAAGCACCTCTTCCCAATTTATCTGGAATGGTTCTATGAAATCTTCAAACATTATAGGAGACATTTCTTTCATCTTTTCCTCCACTTCCTGGAAAAGAGAAAAGTAAACAAAAGATTATAAACATGAAATCAAAATTCCATTGAATTGAAATATCATAAACATCAATTTTGAGCATGAGAAACAGTCATGAAAATGTATGGCAAACTCTCGTGATTAACACAATCTTTATTGTCCTGGTGATGAGATTAGGACATCCATGATCTTCAATGTTCTTCCATCTGTATATTACTTCAGAGTTCAGATACTGACAAACCACATCAAGTATCATCATTCAAGTGGCAGTTAGGATCCCCACATTCTCTTGCAATGTCATAAGTCATAACTGGAAGGATTGAAGGTCTGCTATGCAACTGCACATTTGGATGTCCAAAATCTTGTTTTCACAGATGAAAATCTGGTTTTCCATCTGGTCTGGCCCTTTACTTGCAATGTGGACGGACTCAGATGCATCTGCATTTGGCTCCTTTTGGGGGCTAGGGGGAGATTCCTATGGAGAGCTACCGTACTTGTAGTCTGCTGGTGCAATTGAGAGAGGAGGAATGCTAGATTGTTTCGGGATGACTTCTCATCATTTATCTCTGAAAAAGGTAAGAGTTAAGAGTGTCTCACTGGGCAATGGTGAACCATCAACCTATTTTTAGAGAATTTCCCAAATCGTTTCTTTTCCTGGAGTGGGAGAATGGGGTTAAATCCAAAGTTCCTAAAGCAAGGAGACAGGCTGTTTGGGATCCACCTCATCCTGAGTTCGTATGATGAATTTTGATGGCTTTTTAGGGAGCCTGAGTCCATATGGAGTAGGGGGTGGTTAGATCATGAACAGGGAAAAGTGTTAAAGGCATATTCTGAACCATTTGGTGAAGGAATCACCATCAGAGCTAAAATATTAATTTTAAATGGGGGCTGGGTTTCGTATAAGAGAAGGTTTCAATGGCATCAAAGTTGAGGGTGACTCAACAAGCATTATAGCTTGAGCTAGAAATTCAACAGAAGGGCCATGGATATTCAGCAATATTATTAGGTGCACCTCAGTTCCTCGCTTCTCAGGTGAATTGTTCATTCTTTTAGAGGCCGAGATCTGCTAATTCTGTGGTAAATGAGCTGGCCAAGGAAGAGGCAGGAAGGTCAGGGTAGCCTTCAGGGAATACTCTTCCCTTACAGGGTAGTGTTATCTGTCAGGGTTTTACTGGTATTTGTAGTCAGATGTTGTATCTTTGTATAGAGATTTCAGGTCGATCATTAAGTGTGACCTTGTTCTTCTCTTTCAGTTCTATTTATCTTCATTTGTTCCTTATCAAAAGAAAAGAAAGAAAACAAGGTCATGGGTGAAATAGCTGGCTTGATTTTTCTGCTGGAAGGGCCCATTTGCCATCCAAATATTTAGCACTGCCCTTGGTGACACCACCTCATGGGAGCTGGCTTTGGAGAGAATGAAAGGCAACCTTTGAGGATAGAGAACTGATCATTATTTGGGGATCCCATGAGGTAATCAGAAGGGAAAAAAAAATTCACATGCAACTTTTCCATGCTCTATGCAATTCCTGTCATGGTGGCTAGCAGGTTGGAATTTTAACATCATTTCCTGTGATGTGGCCATGAAGATAAAGCTTAGGTCCACTTGATGAGCTGCAACGAGGTGTGGAAACCTAAGAATTTGGTGGCTTAGGCCTGTATAGCACAATACAGATGAATAATGAATAACTCCCTGTAATAAAATGGTTATGGCTGCTCAATACTAACTTTAATAGCATTTGCATGAAGGTTATTGTGGTAAGACATGGGATGCACAATCAATGGGACAGTGGCTCAAGATTGAAAACCATGGTCTTAAAGCAAAGAGTATTAAGCTGATATTACTGCTTCCTAGGAAGGTATATGTTATAATGTTGATATTTGGTAAGGGATATAAAGATGACAACTGGTGCTTGGAAGACTTGCTTCATGACAGAATTCAAGATATTTAAATTAATTGTTGCTATTATAGGAGATTATATTGATCCTACCTCTCTTCAAAGTGTTAAGAAAATTATACTTTATATAAACCTCAATGATTGGAAACTCAAGTCTTCCATTAGGTTGTGGGAGCAGGGATGTCATAAGCCTTCAGCAATGAAGATAAGAGAGTGTAAATCCTGATGCCTAGCAACTTAGAATTGCTGCTTAGGAGGTCCTTCACACTTATGGTCACCCCTCCATCCGACATGTAATGGTCATTTCAAAATGGTAACAGAGCTTTCTTCGTTTCTGTTTCAACTTTTTTTAGATAAAAATGAAAATTAAAAAAAAAAAAAAAAAAAGAAAAAAGAAGTGGAGCCCATTGCATAAACTTTCATTTCTTTTCCCGGCCCGCCTTCTCCACCCTCCCCGACTCAATTTGAAAAAATTTCATTCCATCTCAACCACACTATCCCCATGCAGATCCAAGTCACTTCTTGCTACTTGTGGATCCTTTCTCTCTTGCCCAATTTCTACTGCCACCAGTAAGCAACATCAATGGTATTCTATACCGTCATGAATAGAAACCTTATGGCATGATCACTGTTAACACTTTTAGTCTTAGGGAGTAAAACGTCTTTGTTTCTATATCAGCTTGATTGTCTCATATGAGAGAGACAGGGAGAGAGAGAGAGAAGATGCTGCAAGAGTTTTGGGATGAAAACAGGAGCTGGAATGAGCTTCACAACTTTGGAAATAGGGGTGAGAACTAAGAAACTAAGCAATGTCTTTGAGACGCAAAATGCATGGGTCAAAGAAGGAAATTGCAAACTTTTATATGTCCATCCATGTTTGCAGAACCAAGCATTGAAGGAGTAAGCAGGTTAGGAAAAGTGGAAACGAAGAACTAGGAACGAATCCCATCCCTATTATGTGTTATTCAATACTATTGTCAAGAAGGAAAAGAGAAACAAATAGTTGCTATATGTGGATAGATGGACTATAAGTGCGATTAAGCATGAATGACCTGGAAGCAGCAGATTCTGGTCAGTATCCTAGCACTTCTCCAGTCAAGTCTCAATATTATAGCAGGACAAATTACACCTACTTTCCTTCCAAGGACATTTCGGTAAACGGGATCCCTCTAAATCCTAGTTCTCTGCATGATATGGGTGTGGGATTGACAGAGGAGGAAAGCTCAAAGCTAGGACTAGGCTTCTATACCCAGTGGCTATCACTCAGATTATTGGACCGAGAGAAAGCAGCAATCACTCAGGTTATTAGGATTGAGAGGAACAAAAGGGGAGTCCAAAGACATGAACTCATAGGATCCTTAAAATGGCTAAGAACTCGAATCATTTTTTATCAACTATTTGTAAAGAATTTAAAACTGAGAGTGTATCCACAACAAGAGGTGAAGCCTTCTTGTTCAGTGTTCGTACCTGGAAGCTAACTTCTTGTCTCTCATGTACAACTTGGATTCAGTGGGTTTTGTTCCCCTTAACAGATTCTTTCGAATTATACACTCAAAAAAATAAAAAATAAAAACCATGAAATTATGTCAGCTAGAGAACTGCTGTCAAGATTGAAGGAACATAATCAAACAGAAGCAGGAGATTAGTATTCTCAGTCTATTTTGTGATAAACTAATCGAAGAATATTTCTCCAGCCAACAATTATCTAATCTACATTTTGCGACAGACTCCAATTAAATAATATAAGAAAAACCTGCTTTGTTGTTTTACCAGTCCTGTTATCCTAGATTTTTCCAGGAGTTCCTTCGCAATCATATCCAGAATATGCCTGTTTTGCTTCAGGCCATTCATTGCGAATTCTTTAGCCTCTTCAATGTACTGTCACAAAAACCAATTCTTTAAGCAATGTTTATAACGAAAACTTCAACAGAAGATGGATACAACATAATACAAATCCAATATCCCTTAATGGTAATAGCTTCAAATAGTACAAAAAAACACTAAGCAATCTGTTAGCATCAATAACATATCAGTGTTGCTCCCTGGATCTCAACAACCAGGATGATGTAATGCATGCCCAGCAGTTTGATCCTCAAAGTTTAAAAAGTGGATTCAAGTACATATCACCAGACAAAACAATTTACCAAAGGCTGGTGCAAACTTGTAAGAAACAAAATAGTCTCAAGAAACAGTTTCCTTCCCCTCCTAGTTAACCTATAATCTTTCAAAATCAAAAACAGCTAGGAGAAAGAGGAAGGAACATCTTTGTTCATCCCAATCCCCTCAAAAGAACACCCCAAACATCAAAAGATAAGGAAAAATGGATTAAAATGAGTGAAACAGATTCAGTAGAACCCAAGCAGCAAAGGCAGATATTCAAAAGAGAGCAGCCTCCAGAAATTAAGTGGTCCATAAAAAGATGTAGTGCATGGCAGCAGTCCATGAAAAGAATTGGATTTTAGTAGTGACTCTGATTAGTTGAATCAAATTTATTGGAAAATCTTGCAAACGTGAGCTTCCAAGGCAACACAAAATGTGGAATGCTCAGGAAGATGAGTTATGCAAGAACATTCAAGGGGGAGGTTCCGTGGTGTATGCTTTTCACCGATGATATTGTGCTAGTGGCTGAGACAATGGCAGAGATCAACGATAGGTTGGAGTTATGGAGATCTACCTTGGAATCTAGGGGTCTTAAAATAAGTAGAACAAAGGCGGAGTATATGGTGTGTAACTTTAGCCATTCACGGACGGATAACGATGTAGTGAAACTTGAGGAGAGAGAGATCTCACAAAGCGACCTCAGATATTTGGGGTCCATCATAATAAAGATGGTGAGATCGACGATGATGTGTCCCACAGAATCAAAGTAGGACGGATGAAATGAAGAGGGGCATCTAGAGTGTTGTGTGATCAACATATACCTCTAAAGCCTAATGGAAAATTCTACAAGGCAGTAGTAAGACCGGCTATGATGTATGGGGCAGAATTTGGGCAGTCAAGAAACGTAACATAGATAAATTGAATGTTGCAGAGGCGAGGATGTTGAGATGGATGTGCGGAAAAACTGGGAGAGAGTGAGGAATGACCAGGTTAGAGCTGATTTGGGAGTTGCTCTGATTCAAGACAAGCTTAGAGTATGTTGCTTAAGGTGGTTTGGCCATATTCAACTTAGACCTTTGAATACTCCTGTAAGGAGGAATTGAGCAGATCCAAATGGAAGGAACTAAAAGAGTTAGGGGCAGGCCTAAAATGACTATCGATGAGTCGGTAAGGAAAGACATGCACAAGCTAGGCCCGGATCCTAGAATGACATCAAATAGAGCTGTTTGGAGGGCAAAGATCCTTGTTGTTGATCGCATGTGAGTGGGATGTCCCAGAGGCGTTGTGTTGCTATGTTTCTTTAATTTTTCTTCTTTTCCCCTTCTCTTTCCTTTGCTTTTATCTGACTAGTCACGGATCCATTTAGCCGACCCCATTAAGTTGGGAAAAGGCTTTGTTGTTGTTGTTGTTGTTGTCCTAGCAAAATGTTGGTCAAGAAGCCGAAGGATTCTTCCATTCGTGAGGGAATGAATTTGGGTGGATATGTTCTTTTCCAGTTAATCTCCCATTGATGTTGTTGGTAAGCTAGCATTTGGTGCCTCTATCAACTATATTTGGATGGACTGATGGAGTGGAATCTCAAAAAATGGTCCTCCAACTCCAGATCGTTCCAGCAAATTTGGGACTCCCATCTCCTTTGATATCAAGCGCAAGCTTACTATGGTATCCTCTTATTGTGTGGAATGCACATATTGTTGTGTCCTGGTTTTGTGCCTCTTCCTTCTGCAGCCCTCTTCCCCCTCTCCCTGAGTAATGGGCTTAGTTTGTATCTAATTAGTTCTTCATTTCTCTTCTTGCCCTTTTTGGAGCCTTTTATCTCCTTCCCTCTTTTGGTACTGAATTTATTATTTACCTAAAAAAACGCAAGAGATGACACAGACAATACCAGAATCTGCCTGGCCCTTTGAAAATGATCCGATATTTTAATTATTCACTTTTATTCTATCTTTACTCAAATTTTATATTTGTTTATCCAATTATCCCCTCTTCCAAAAAAAATCAAATGACTGTAAAATAAGCCAGAAAATTGAAAATACTACATTTTAATATTACTCAAATGGAGGTAACAGGAAGCAAAACCACCAGTGTATAGATTGACAACCAAGAGATACTACATTCAGTGACCATTTTCACCATCTTGGCTCAATCATAAATAAGAAGGAAAAGATCGAAAAATGGATATCCCAATAGATTGGAGCAGGTAGTGGATAATTGGACTGGTGCCTCTGAGTGCAGTTCGCTCATATGATAATTTGTCCCACTTAATTGAAATCAGCTACACAAATCCTATTTCACAACTGAACTCTATCTGCAGACATGCCTAACGAAGGGGCAAAATATGGACCTAAAGGAAAGGCTTGACCAGTATCAAAGACTCGTGTTTTGAACTGCAGCCGTCAAACAGCATGAAGAAGAAAATTCTAAAAGGAGAAACGTCTGACCAAAAAATTTGAATGATTCTCCAGAATCCTTTTTTTCTTGAATCTTGAACAACGCAAAGATCTTGAAAAAAGAAATTAAAATCTTCAAGCTTTTTAAAATTAGTCAGAAAAATATAAATAAACCATGAAAGTAAAATCACAATCAGTCAATAAAATAGACAGGGCCTCACAGACAAACACGACAAACTGAGCATAAGATAGTCGTTTATAATAGAAAAAGAACAATATCCTCATTAATGACACCATCAGTTCTGAAAAATTAAACCATAGTTGAATCACCGAATATGTATAGTATATAGATAAACAAGTTCATCCAGTATGAAATCTTGACAAAATATCCGATAATGTCATCATAAGAATCTAGTCAATCTATTGATCCAAACAATTTACTAATACAATAATCAAAGTTTCAGGCAAAAATAAATAATACTGTATCTTTTTCTCATAATGAATTTTATAAGTGCAAGGTATAATTACCCTTGTCAGTTCACGAGTAAATAGTTCAGCTACTTCAACTGTCATGTCAGCAGGAATCACACGAGGGTCGTCCCACTATCATTATGAAGAAGAAATGGTTAATCAACACATCTGTATCGATGATTTTTATACAGGAAATTTGCTGGAAATTTAAGCAAAGAAAAAAACGTGGATATTACCTTATACTTGATCAACTCCCCATCTGGATTATCTGGCCTATCCATAAGTCCATATCTTTTTGTCAAGCGTGTCAACCCTAACC
This sequence comes from Macadamia integrifolia, assembly GCF_013358625.1. Lineage (NCBI taxonomy): Eukaryota > Viridiplantae > Streptophyta > Magnoliopsida > Proteales > Proteaceae > Macadamia > Macadamia integrifolia. The sequence continues at coordinate 4,460,748 of NC_056567.1, read as the reverse complement.
TGGGGTTTCTAGGGCTTATTACCATCTCTCTTGCAATCTGTAGTAAGCAATCAAACGGAAGGACATATAAATATTTTAAAAAATAATTCATCATTCAGTTTCATATGTGACCATACCAGCAAATATACAAGATTCTTGGTCAAATCAGTTTTTTTCATTTTCCTAAATACACACATATCACAACATAACAGATTAAAGTAGCACATCCATATGGATATTCATGAAATAAGAATTCAACATCATAACTCATAAGAGGTAAATGCCTTGAAGACTACTGTAAAATTTTCCTGCTACAAAGAGTAAATCCATCCATTTCTGGGATCTGTCGAGTGCCAAGACACAGAAAAGCCGTATTTGCTACAAGATCACTATCATCAGAAATCAGGCTGTAGTGCAATGGTGTAAGAGTCGAAGAAAGCACCCATAGAACTGACCCAGTTACAATTATATATGGTCCATTCCCATTAATTAGCTGGGATTTGTTTGGGGTTGAATGCTATATTTTTCTGGTTCTGTAAATACTAAAAAGACAACCAAGCAGATCAAGGTCTGTGAAACACATGAGAGTCTATTCCAAATATCACAAAGAAAACTATGGGATTTTACTTTTAAGTGTCCAGATAAAACTCAATTATCAAAGCATTTGTTGTTGCCATAAAAAATAATAATAATAATAATAAGAAGAAGAAGAAGAAGAAGAAGAAGTAATGAGGATATGGGTGCTGCATTTGTTTTCTTCTAGCCCAGCAATAACTTTGGGAAAGCTAACAAATCAGGTGAGTTTTAACTCTACAGTAAACACAGAATGAAACTTTCTAAGAAGGAAATAAACGGGAAAGGACTGGAAAGCAAAGTAAGTAAGAAAGTAAATTGTAATAAATTGAACAAAAATGATGAAGATTAAAATTAAAAGAACCTACATGTTGAATTATCTTAGGCTTGAGAAGCTCCAGAACAACATAAAAGAATGGAACATTCAAATTTAACATGAACCAACCCAAGAATCATGGCTTTCTTCCTTGGTTGAGTTAAATCACATTTATGGACCTCTGGGAAAGATGTTTGGACTCTACAAATTCTTGCTTGGATGTTAATTATAACTAACCAAAGTTGGTGAAAAGGAAATTGTAACCTAATCTTATTGCCCTTTTATTATAAATTTTTTTTTTTCTTTCAATGAGAGTAAAAGCTTGTCAATTTACATGTATACTCGAAAACCGAGCAAGATAATGACAGCCCTTGAATATGCTATAATGGTAAGTCACTTTCAAATTATTTTGAAAATTCTTTTTAACCCCCAAACTTAAAAGAACTTTTGGAAAAAAACTAATAATAAAAGGGGCAATCAAAAGAAGGTTACAAGTTTTAAGTTTACTACTTTGGCTACAACAGGATAAACCTATTATAAAAATAAAAGCATTGTGTACAATTAACATTAAGCCAATATTTTAAATTTTAATCAAAATTGTCAAAAATATTTGAATTTCCCCTGAGGTCAAAATTAAAAAGATGGAGGAAATCAAACCACGACCAAATTTCAATCGTAATAACCAAAATGGCAAGTGTTGTTTGACATCTTTAATCAAAATGTCATGATCCTTAAAAGTAAACACATTTCAAGCCATTTGACTAGGTCGCAACTTGCAGGAGAGAGACAAAACAATGTTGAAATTGGTGAAACTAATAAAGTCCTCCCAGACCTTATTACCAGCCAACTCCCCCTTAGCCACCAAAAAAAAAAAAGGATGGGGACCTGTGATTTTTTTACCACATATCAGTTTTCAAATAATTTGGTATAATTAATTGGTTAACTATAATCAGCCAATTACAAGACTAGAACCTAATCTTTAATTTGGATTTCTACTTGGCAATTAAAATTATTTTTTTTTCCCTCTAATTCATTAAAAAACAAATAATAATAAAATTTGCAAAGCAAATGATGTGTCTCTTCACAAAAGAAGCATACAATTAATTATGAAAAAAATATTGAGTATCATTTATCCATCAAATGTGTTGTTTTTTCTTTTCTTTTTTTAGCATAACAATATTTTCTTTATTAAGAAAAAAGATAAAAAGAAACATGCTAATTAATTACAAGAGGTATATATTGGGTTATTAGTCATTATATTTTTTACTCATAAAATGATTAATTCACATATTTTATTGAATATTTGTTAATATTTCATTTTCTAATATTAAATAATTAGGAAAAAACATTTCAAAAAAAAAAAAAAAAAAAAATGAATTCCACATAGATGATAACAATGCAGTCATGTATCCTGGGTTCTAATGTGTATTTAACACTTACTGTGTTGGAATATCTATTTCTAACTGTTCAAGACCTACAAGACAAACTCTACTTTAGTTTTTAGTTTATGCTTAAACAAGCATTCACTAAAGTTTCATAGAGAATTTTCAACTGGATTTCAATTTCGCTAGGAGGTGAAATCACCCCTTTGGAAAAATTTTGCAACCTTGCATTGAACTAGCTAGGATTTAGTATTTACATACCTCTAGGATTCTCTGCAAGGAGCAATGAATTTGAGTTACAATAGGAAAGAGGCAGCCATTCCAAGAAGAAAACTTCTACAGGAGTACTGCCCAATAGGTCTTTGAGCACACCCCTCCCCCCCCCCCCCCCTCCCCAGGGCTGAGGGCCTAAGTAACGTGCTGGCAAGGTTCATTCCAATAATACAGTTTCTCTTTCATACTGTTTATTTCACTTGTTCTCTCCCCTCTCTTGTAATCATTTCTTTCTTCAATAAGTTATTCTCTTATTTATTAGAAGAAAAAAAAAAATAGCATCACAATGGAGTAATTGTATAAAAACTTGTTTATTGCAAAGAGATTACCACTTACTTTGGTAATCTTTTCTAGATCATCCCTTCCTCCATCAGTAATATCATCACCAAACACAACACGTTCAGCACAACGCCCACCATGCGTTACGATCATTTGCATCTTCATGTACCCAAATGTGGTATATCCTTGATCCACCATATTTTCTCTGGGATAAAAAACAGACACAGCAGTTTCCTGCACTTTTTGGAATGGATACTGTTAGAAGACAAATCCTGTAATAGAATACAATGGGAAAAATTATAAGGAAGTCAAACCTTTCCACCAGGTAGGAGCTGAGAAAATGCATGCCAATCAAATCGAGGAAACAAGTGAGCTAACAATATGTGACCAGCCTCATGTACAGCAAGCAATCTCTTCTTTTCAAAAGGCACCTTTTATATAAAAAATGAAAATCCAAGATTACAAGAATCCGTAGAATAACAATCTCCAAAAAGTAATCTAATGAGAATAATGAACATAAATACGTACACTCTCTTCACATCTTTGTTGCTCTTCCTCTGTAAGCAATACACCCATTCCCTCAAGCAACTGTTTATCTAACACATCAATGATGTCTTGTTGTGAGATCATGGTATGTCCTTTCCTCACCTGCATGGAATAAATAAACTTTTATCTATTGAAGATGGACGATAAATCAATATCCAGGCACTGTACCATACATGCGAGGGAGCTAATGCAGGTAACTTTAAAATATAAAATTTCACCCTTCCTGTTGATAATACATTAAATAGCAAGATATAAAAAAATATTCTCGAGATGAGCAAATATTAGCCAGACTTCTTAATCCCTAACCTAAAGCAGACAATGCTATTGCACATAGGACAGCATGTGCCAGGAAATAGGATATGTAATTTGACTATAAGGTATACTTTGGTCAATGGGATATAAAGGGGATTCTTTTACTTACTGTTAAGTGTTTGCCGCCACTTAGGGGTGTTTTGGGTATTCTTTTATTATTTATGGGTGTTTACTTCATGTTTCTTCTAGTTATTGTCCTTAATTGTACTTTCACTATGTCAGACTTTATAAATACAATTGAGGGTCTCTGCTTGGCTGAACAAGCAAGCCATAACTCTTCTCTCCTCTTCTCTTCTTCCTTGCCTTCATCATACTCATTTCTTTTCTTTGATATTGCTACATGGTATCAGAGCAAGATTGATCAGTCTTCATTCCCCATTTACTGTTTTGGTTGTCTAACAAGGATCCTCCTCTTGTGGTTGCAGCAGACTATGCTGCAATACCTAATTTATAAAATCCAAGTTTGATTATATGGAGATAAACTAGGGTTTTCTTTCATACATGCTACCTGCAATATTGATTTCATGGGTTACTTATGTGCAAGAACCAAATCATAACAAGTTAGGCTGGAGGCACCATGATTCTGGAATTTTTTTGTTGGTAAGATCAAGTCTCCCATATTCTGCATCTAGCTGTGAGGTCCTTCTACTCAGGTAAGCATATTTGATCCTCTTAGGGTGCTGATCAGAGGCTTCAATCAATTGACAAACTACATTACATTACTGTTGGCTTTACTCTGGTTTTTGTGATTTTCTGGCAGCATCACTGTGCACCTGTATTGGAGATCTATCCAAAAGATCTCCCTGGTATTTTAGGGCACTGTTGCCTTTATCAGTAAGGTTCTTCGACCTGGAGATGGGGTCATGGTTCAAAATTATGACCGAAATGGTCGAAATTCAAAATTATGACCGAAATTTCGACCATATCGCAAGTGCCCGATACAATATACCAGGATACTTATAAAAGTCCCCAATTTTGACCATTTCGAAATTTGGACCAACTCGATAGGTTCAAACATTTGGTCTAACTAGCCCCTTATAAAAGGCCTTGTTTTGTGGGAAACAAGCACATTTTGCACGACTTCTCTCCCCCATGTTTCAACTGTAAGAGATGGGAAACATAGGAAAATAGCAAAGTACAAACCTAAGGAAGGGTTCTTGGAGCAAAAGGGTAAAACCCTACTTTCTCCAAATATCTTTTTTTTTTTTTTTTTTTTTTGGTACAATGTACTTGTAAATATAGTAGAATGATTTCAATTTTTATTATTTGTTTTGCATCCTCTACATTATGTTTTGTTCACTTTAATCATGTAATTTCCACTTTTAGTTAGTATCTTATATATGTAGTAGTAGTAAAGCTTCAATCAACATACATTAGCAAACTTGGGTCAACACCACAACTATCACTTTTGGTGTTTTTTTCATGAAATAGTTATTTGAATAGGTTAGAAAAGTAAAAAAATAGGGTGTACACAAATAATCAGACGAAAAAACTCAGTTTGGGGGTCGAAGCCAAGGTTTCCACCATTGCAGGAAAAATTCTCAGGTTCCCACAAAATTTCAACCGAAAAAATTTCAATCTCAATCAGAGTCGAAACCTGAAATTTTGAACCTTGGATGTGGTTCATCTGACCCTTGGTTCTACTACCATTACAAATCACCCAAAATCTGAGTGTTTCAAGTTCAGAATTGTCTTTTTTTCAATTGCTGGTTGCTGTTCCTTCTTCCGATCAAGGGTGAAATTGGGGGGTTAATATCTCTCCTCACTCTACTATCTATCAATGGACTTGGAGACCAATCCATCATAAATTATATTGTTTTCTGGTGAACACAGGTCACTGGCCATGGTTGCCTATTCCTGGCTTAAACAATTTCTCCATTGAGTGTCTCTTTTATTGCTGTTGTGCATGATGACGGACCCTAAACCTACTTCAAACAATGTTAATGTCCAGATTACTACCATCAAACTAAATGGAGTGCCTATACTTGTTATGGCCGAAGTTGTTAAGGTTTATATCAATGCTAAGGGCAAGATGAAGTTTCTTCAACCAGACACACCTTCTCCTGATTACAAGGATTATAAGGGGTTGAGAATGACACTCTTCTTATATGGTTGTAGAACAGTATGGAACCAGAAATTTCACAAATGTTATGTTCCACACCACTACTAAGGGAATTTGGAATGACTTGAAAGAAAGTTTCTCCCAAATAAATAACTTGTCTCGTATTTATGATCTTTACGACAAAATTTTTAACTTTCAACAAATCGACAAATTTTTGAATCGAGTACTACAGTGCCAACAAAGGAATGTAGGAGGATCTCAATGTCTATCAGCCTCTTACTACCAATCTGGATCAGTTGAAGATTCAGCAATCAGCGGCTGAGTTTCAAGTTGCAAAGTTTATGGCCAGATTAAATTCTGATTTTCAGTCGGTGAAGAGCCAAATACTTGCTGGGGAGAAGGTGCCTTCCCTACGTGAGACCCTCTCGCTTCTTCGTCGCCCTTATTTCTCCCTCCAGATCTGACATCTCATCCTCTTCTAAGGAAATTCTGGTTTTGTTGCAGGACATAGGCGTGGTTCTAATTTTTTTTTAGGGGGAGGCTGTGGCCGTGGTGCAGTTGGTTGTGGTCGTAGCAAATAGACAAGGCTTACAGACAATGTACTTTATGTGGCAAGCCTAATCATACAATTGATACATATTGAACTAAACATGGTAAACCAAAACAGGCTTCACAATTAGTTAATACAACAATGACAGATAGTAATACTGAAAAGGTCTCTTCTGGCGACACCAATCTTACCACTTCATTTGGGGCTTCTCCATCAGGGTCCATATCTCAGAATGACTACGATTAGCTACTTAAACATCTCCAGAATCTCGAGTCATCCACTGCCTCCGCATCCAAAACTACTCTTGGACATACACGTACATCAACACTTCATACTACCACATCTTCTAAACCTCAGATAATTGATTCTGGAGTGCCCACTTATATGACTGGTAAGTCGGATTTGTTTTCTTCATTTTTTAAAAGTCAAAATCCTTCCTTGGAAATTCTTGATAGACCCAAGTGACTGGTCATGGTACCATTTATCCTACTTCATCAATGACTCTTTCTTCAATTCTTCATGTGCCACAATTACCTTAAACTCTTATATCTGTTAGTCAACTTATAAAATCACTAAATTATCATGTTACATTTTTATCCCTCTTATTGCGTTTTTCAGACAAGGAGTACAACTGGTGGAGGGCTTGAGCAGGATGGGCTGTATTATCTGGATTGTGTTGCAACTTTTACTGTTGTTACTACAACTTCCGATGGTATTTCTACTATTCAGTGAATTTTTGGTTGGGATACTTATCCTTACCAAAATTCCAGCATATAGTTCCAAACTGCAAGTTGGTGCCTCGCCTCGAATGTGAAGCATGTGAGCTCAGGAAGCATCATTGGTCCTCTTTTCTTTCTCATAGTGTGTCAGGAAGTCCATCTTTATTCTCTTTAATTCATGGAAATATTTGGGTACCGGGACAAGAATCATTATGATTCTTGGCGGTGTTTTGGGTATCCTGTAATCCATCTTTATTCTCTTTAATTCATGCAAATATTTAAGTGTTTACAGTCACTTTGGGGTGTTTTGGGTATTCTGATATTATTTACGGGTGTTTTCTGTAATATTATGTTAGTTAATTTCCTTAATTGTATTTTCACTATCTAAGACTTTATAAATACAATTGGGGGATCTCGGCTTGGCTATACGCACAACCGTAACTCTTTACCTCTCTATCTCAGTTTCTCATCTCTCTTCTACTTTTTTCTCTCCTTCTCTTCTTCTCTTCTTCTCTTCTTCTCTTCTTCTTTGCCTTTTTATGTACTGATTTCCCTTCTTTGATACTGCTACTCTTGCCATGAGCAGTATTGTATGTGTAGGGACTAGAGAGACACCACAGGGCCTTGTGCAGCAGCACCTGGCCATATTGCTGACATAAAGAGCCATAAGATCAGGTTTCTCCTCTCCAGCAAAGGTACCAAGGATTATAGGGTATTTTCTAGTATTCTTAAATTTGGTGGCTGTTGAATGGAATAATATTTCTTCCAATTGAGTTGGTTTCTGCTCTATGGAGCAGAAATGAGTTTCATACTCTATTGGATGATCTACATCAATTTTTAACTTGATATTTACCATTCGCATGCAAATCATAGTTTTGGGTTCCTATTGTTTCTTGTTGCTCAACCATATAATGATTCTTTTCTTGGTGACTTCTGACCTACATGTGGTCGTTTCGTAGAAATTTGGTGTTGAAACAAGAACGGAATAATTTATTTAATTGTGATGGGGACCTCTGGAGGTTTTATTTACTAATTAGTCGAATCTCATTCCGTTTGGCTAAGATGCAGTCTCAAGGATCAAAGTGTGCAACAGTTGTTTGATTGGCTAGCACGACAGAACAAGCAAGCAAATCCTTTTGTCCCTAGGAGAGGCAGGTGCGTGCCAAAACCAAGCTGAAAACTACAGCGCGGGAATTCATAGTGCTAAGTGAGATTGTTAACAATGTCTGCTACGTACCCAACTATTGCTAATATCTGTGTGTTACCCATCATAACGGGAGATATTGTTTCTAAACGGCAGCATGATTTGCCACAGCAGAAAGTTGAAATTGCAAAATTGGAAGTCCTCCAAGCCTTTATGAATATAAACACTTCCTCACAAAAACCTTATACTTTATTTAGGATGAGATCAATCAAAAACAAAGCTTTATGATAGATTCTAAATGTGGTACACGTATGCTGGTACCAGCTCAATCTTTTAGAAATAAAAAGGAGGGGGGGGGGGGGGGGGGGGAGGGGAGGGGAGGGGAAGGAAAGGCTGATGGCCCCTTCAGAACCAGACCAAACCATATACTGAGGCATGATAAATGATACACCTTATTTCATTTCCCTTTCGAGCAATTAAGACAAAGAATATACCACAAACTCATCTTATATTATTTATTAATCATCTATTAGCAAGAATTAGAATAACACATGCATTTATGCCTCACTTTCTTTATTCGTTTTGGGATGCAACGAAGTTGGTCTCTTTTTAATGGTGTACTCCAGTTTATTAGTTACCCATGCTTTAGGAGATACAAGATGGAATAAAGCAAGCATAACCATGTAAGAAAAAGGATATGATCCAGCTAACACATGAATAAGAGAATTAGCTACATGATGCATTAGCCATATTCAGACCAGATTTAGAATTGTTGAGTTTAGCGCTAGGCGCTAATCCTAAACAGCGACAGGGCTGATAGGGGCATTTATGTCATATCAGCCCCATATCTCTATGATTAGGTTCTTCTTCTTTATGGGGGTATTTTTGTACTTTTCTTCCGCACCATTTAATATCAGTTTTGAGGCATAACCAGTGATCATACTATTCTGGTCTGATCGCAGGTCACTCTCTTTTGGGAGTCTCTTTCGATCGCACCTATCTCTCCTCTCCTCTTTTCTTCTTCTCTTCTTTCTTCTCTTTCTCTGTTTTGATTACAGGTTTCTGGGATTGTAACATGGTATCAGAGCCTTTGTGATCAAGCATAGGGTTTATACATTCCTCTCTGTTGACTTCATTCTTCCGCTAACCTCTCTGGTGTGCAGCCACCTATTGTTGCGTTTATTATGGCTTAAATCACATGGGATTTTAGATAATGTCTCTTTGCTCATTTTATTAATTGACAATCGAAGACTGATTTTTGATATAGGTTTTTTATACCTCATCGATTTTTGCCTCATGGACTGTAACCCTAAACCCTACAGGTGATTGTTTGGGGATGACTATGAAGAGATCAGGTCTTGATAATATGGCACTGTAATAGAATCCTCCCTTCTATGGTACTATATAGATCTGCATACAGGTGATTGTTTGTTTGCCTCTACATCAGCAATCCTTTCTTTTCTATTTTTTTTTTTTTCCTCATGGCTGAGACCAAAACTACCATTGCTACATCTTCCTCGAACAATGTGAATGTCCAAATTACCTCTATCAAGCTTAAAGGAAGTTCGTACTACCTACTTTGGGCTCAATTTGTGAAGATTTATCTTGTGGCCAAGGATAAACTTCAATACACTACCTCTGATTCTCCCTAGTCGTCTGATAAGGGATATAATGACTGGATGAAGGACAATGAATTAATCTTAATCTGATTGTGGAATAGTATGGAACCAGATGTCGCTGCCAATGTCATGTTCGACACTACTGCAAAGGGAGTATGGAATGAATTGAATGAAACATACTCTTAGGAAAAGAACATGACCCGTATTTATGATATTTTTGAAAAGTTGTTCCAGTTTTGCCAGCCTGACAAATCTCTTCCAAAGTACTATAGTGCTTTCAGGGTGGTTGAAGCACTCAATGTTTTTCAGCCCTTAAAAACAAACATTGACAAATTGAAGGCTCAACGCAATGAGTTTTTTTTTTCAAATTTTTGGCTGGGTTGAATAATGATTTGAAGGCAGTGAAGGGCCATCTACTTGCAGGCGTTACTGTTCCTACTCTGAATGACACTTATTCGCGACTGCAGCGTATTACTTCAACTACTAAACCTGATCAGTCTTGCAAAGAAAATTCTGCCTTCCTTACCTACCGTGGATGTGGTCGCGGTCGTGGGGGAGGTCGTGGGTCGGCTGGTTGAGGTTCTAGTGGACAACCATCTGATCTTGCATCTTACCAGTGCACTTACTATAGGAAGTCCAACCATACTGTCGAGACTTGTTGGGCAAAGCATGGCAAGCCAGAGTGGGCCACCCAGTTAGCCAATCATGCAGTGTCAAATGATAGTACTGACATAGTGTTTTCCACTGATACTAAGCCAATAACTTCCTCAGGAGATTCGTCTACCAGATTGCGTGATGACATCAATCAGTTGCTCTGACGCTTGCACACTCTCGAGGCATCCTCTAATACATCCAATGTTGGGCCTACATCCGCTGCCACCCTAGCTCATGCAGGTACCTCAGCCCTTCTTACCACTACTTGTATCTCCTGGATCATTGATTCAGATCCTTCTGCCCCTATGACTAGTAAGTCATTACTTTTTAAAACCTTTTCTTCTAGTACCAATTCTACATCTGTTATTCTTGCCAACGGTGCTTCCACACCGATTCTAGGCTATGGTACTATCTCACCTACATCCTCACTGAATTTATCTTTTGTGTTACATATACCACAATTTCCATTAAGTCTTCTCTTCGTGAGCCAATTAACTAGTTCATTAAATTGCTTAGTAACCTCCTTTCCTTCTTACTGTGTTTTTTAGGATCTTCACACGAGGAAGACAATTGGTGGAGGGCATGAAAAAGATGGTTTATATTATCTCAACTGTGGCTCTCTTGCTTCTTCTGCTGCGGTTGCTGCTACTGCTATTGGCGATGTGGCTCCTTTCCAATGGCACTGTCGTTTAGGACATTTGTCTTTGTCTAGGTTGAAACTTTTACTTTCTAGATTTAAGTCTGTGCTTAGGTTAGAATATGAGGCCTGTGAGTTGGGAAAACATCACCGTGTGTCGTTCCCATCTCGTTCTGTCTCGTAGTCCGTCTTTATTTTCTTTAGTACATTCTGATCTATGGGGTCCTTGTAGAGTTAGTAATAGATTTGGTTTTCACTATTTTGTGACCTTTGTGGATGATCATTCTCGTCTTACATGGTTGTACATGTTAAATGACAGATCTGAATTTTTATCTATGTTCCAAAAATTTTATAATGAAATAAAAATTCAGTTTGGCGTTTTAATTAAGATTTTTCGATCTGATAATGCTTTAGAATATGCCCAAAATGATTTTTTTTTTTTTTTTTTTTGTGCCAACCATGGAATGTTACACCAAACTAGTTGTGCCTCTACCCCATAGCAAAATGGGATAGCAGAGCCCAAGAACCGGCATCTCCTCGAGGTAGCTCGAGCTGTTATCATACATATGCATGTTCCTAAACATTTTTTGTGTGATGGGGCTTTAATTGCATGTCACTTGATTAATCGCATGCCTTTTTCAGTTCTCTCAGATAGGTCTCCTTTTTCTATTATGTTTCCTACATTGCCGAGTTTTCCTGTTCCTCCCCGAGTCTTTGGGTGTGTGTTTTGTCCATAATTTATATGCAAGTAGATAAATTATCTCCTCGGTCTACTAAGTGCATTTTTTTGGGTTATTCACGTACTCAGAAAGGGTACAAGTGCTATTACCCTATTACTCACAAGAACTTTGTTAGTGCCGATGTGACTTTTTTTGAAGGCACATCATTTTTCCTCCTCAGGTGTCTCAGTCTGGTATGGAGTGGACTTCTTCATCTCCTCCACTCATCCCATCTCTCATTCCCTTTCCTGATGTTCCTAGTGCTAGTGACTCACCTCCTCTACAGGTTTATCAGCGTAAGAAGAAGGTTGGACAGCCGAGTGTAGATACCAATACTCCAGATGATTCACTTCCTCCATTGTCGCCTTCCTCTGCTGAAGCTCCACCTCCTCCGCCCAATGACTTACCAATTGCTCAAAGGAAAGGTACACGCTCTTGTACTCAAAAATCTATGGTTGTGTATCCTATTGATAATTTTGTTTCCTTGTCTCATCTTCCCTCGACCATCCATGGTCATGCCTTATCACTTTCTACTAACCCTATTCCCCGCAGCCATAATAATGCCCTACGTATCCCAAGATGGAAAGCTGCCATGGATTTAGAAATTGATGCTCTCTTGAGTCGTGGTACCTAAAGTCTGGTAGATTTACCTCTTGGTAAGGATTTGGTGAAGTGTCTCTAGGTGTACATTGTTAAGTATCACTCTGATGGCTCTGTTGAGCGGTTGAAAGCTCGTTTGGTTGCCACGGGGTATACTCAGACATATGGGGTTGATTATTTTGAGATCTTCTCCCCGGTTGCTAGATTGAACTCTGTTCGTCTATTTATTTCTCTTGTCGTCAACTTTGATTGGCCCTTATTTCAGTTGGACATCAAGAATACCTTCTTGTATGGTGACCTACAGGAAGAGGTGTATATGGAGCAACCTCCTGGTTATGTTGCTCAGGGGAGAATAAAGGTCGTGTGTTGCTTATACAAGACTATCTATGGACTTAAACAGCCCCCTCGGGCATGGTTTGACAAGTTCAATACTACCATAGTAACTTGTGGATTTTCTCAGTGTTATTCTGATCATTGTCTTTATTCGTTGCAAAGGTGATAAACTGGTAGTATTGGTAGTTTAAGTTGATATTATTCTTACTGGTAATGAAGCAGAAATTTCTGAAGTGAAGGTTTATCTACAGCAACACTTTTAGATTAAGGACTTGGACCAACTTCACTATTTTCTTGGGATTGAAGTGATCCGAGGCAAGAAAGGGATCAGTCTGTCTCAAAGGAAATATGTGTTGGACCTTTTATCTGACACTGGTATGCTTGCATCCAGACCTGTTGATATCCCTATGGATCCTCACCAAAAGTTTGGGGTTAATGATGGCGAACCTCTCCAGGATGTGCATCAGTACAGGAGTTTGATTGACAAGCTGATTTATCTCACTGTGACTCATCCTAACATCTCCTATGCTATTGGAGTCCTCAGTCAGTTCATGCAGTCTCCTCAGAAAGCACATTGAGACGCAGTTGTTCGTGTTCTTTGCTACATAAAGGGTGCTCCTGAAAAAGGGTTGATATGTCGTCTTAATCGGCATATGGAACTAGTTGGCTATTTTGACGTTGATTGGGTAGCTCTGCTAGTGATCGTAGGTCCACTACGGGTTATTGCACATTTGTTGGAGGTAATCTGGTTACATGGCGTAGTAAGAAGCAGACTACCATTGCCCAGTATAGTGCAGAAGTAGAATACAGAGCTATGGCCAATACCACTGCTGAGTTGATGTGGCTACGGTCTTTACTCTTGGAGTTGGGGTTTCCAATAACCAAGCCTATGAAGATGTATTGTGACAACCAAGCTGCGGTGTACATTGCTAGCAATCCGGTCTTCCACGAGAGGACCAAGCACATCGAGGTGGACTGCCACTTCGTTCGCGATGCTATTCTAAAAAAGCTGATTGCGACCCCGTTTGTTCCTTCATCAGATCAGTTGGCTAACATGTTCACTAAGTCTCTATTTGCTATAGTTTTCATAATGGTTGTACCAAGCTGAGCATGAGTGATGTGTATGCTCCAGCTTGAGGGGGAAGTGTTGAGTTTAGTGCTAGGCGCTAATCCTAAATGCCCCTATCGGCCCCAAATCTCTGTGATTAGGTTTTTCTTCTTTATGGGGGTATTTTTGTACTTTTCTTCAGCTCCATTTAATATAAGTTTTGAGGCATAACCTGCGATCAACTATTCTGGTAAGATTACATGTCACTCCTCTCTTTTGGGGATCTCTTTCGATCGCACCTCTCTCTCTTCTCTCCTCTTTTCTTCTTCTTTTCTTTCCTCTCTTTCTCTATTATGATTACAGGTTTCTGGGATTGTAACAAGAATGAATTCAAAATTCAACAAGTAAATGACTTTCTAGTTTCAACCATCAAAATTGAAAGATAATTGACAGCCGGGCAATGCATGTTATGGTAATTGATTTAGTAACAAAGGATAAAAATCTCACAAAGGTTAGACGGGCAAGTTTCTTTCAGCAGGTGCTATACGGCTTTCCCACTCCTATTTTGGCTCTTTCTCATGATGTTTCTGAGCAGTTTTCCAGGACAAGCTTGCTCTTGGTTTGTTACAATCAAATAAATGGAATATTGGGATGGGGTTCTCTAATTTATCATGAGAAACGAGTGCTTCTCTGTTTTCAGGTAGAGGTAGGGCGGCATTAACCCGTTGTATGATTTTTATTTCTTTGGTTTATTCTCTGGGGTTGCTGTGTTATTGAAAGAAAAACTAAAGGCCAGTCAACTCTCCAACATTCTAAGACAAAGTATATACAAGAGAATAAAGGAGTAACTTACAGACATTATTCCTGCTTCATTAACAAGATTTCGAATATCGGCCCCAGAATAACCAACAGTACGAAAAACAAGCTGCACAAGGGAGAAAACAGACTATCAAGCAACATTCGTTCAAAGTTTTTCGCTGAGAGCAACCAATAAGTTTATTGGAGACTTTAGAAGTAAAACCAAAATGCAAAAGATGTGACATTTTCCAAAACTGCATCAACAATAAAGACTGAAAGCTTGAAATAGCTAAATTGTGCCAAATTCTATTATATCCAGATACGGCAAGGACAGAGCTGTAGAAGTAGGTGAGACAGAATTTGCACTGAAAATTGAAGAATCTGAAATGGAATGGCACCTAACTACCTGAGTAATATAGACTATATTCTTATGATACATGCAAAACAAGTCTTTTAAGTATTGTGCATCATAAATAAGCAATAAATAACGTATCCAACAAATGTCAGGTTAATCTCTGTCTTCATGATATCCAGGTGATTCAAATTTTTATTGGCTACTACAATATCAAACTTAGTAATAAGTAATAAGATGCCTTGACAACTATGTTTCCTACCTATAGGGCTTCTATGATGGGTTTCGAGGATATTCTTCAGGAAGAGGATGGCATGGCTGTCATTTGTCGGTTCCGAAGCCAACTAACCACTATCTTTTTTTGGTTAATCTAATGATTCAAACATGTCTAGTCATGCTTGAATAAGGGGAAACAAATCAAGGTTTTGGCTACCAAAATGGACCAAATTTAGGTGGATTTCGACCATTTCACAGAAATATTTGGGTTTCAGTTGGGGGGGGGGGGGGGGTTCGAAATCCCACCATAATTCTAAATTTAGAAGGTTGGATACAAGCTTGGTAATGTATGCATATCCAAGCATGTCTACTGTCACCCTGATACATCTCCGAGATGTCTCTAAAAATCAGCATTCTGATATGCTGCCCAACACCAATACTTGACACCTTGGTCATACTCCAAATAATGCAAGCCTTAAAAATCGAAAGGAACAACTGGGTAATGTAATAAGATCATCTGTCACTCCCCTGATAATGAACAGCATATTAAACAAAGAACCAAATAACAGTAGCTAACTCACAATAAAAAAAAACTAAATATTTTCATGGAAGCCTGATGTGCAAAGATCTATCAAACTGTAATCCCATCCCTAGAAGTAAATCACCATATAAAACTTTTTAGACAAATAAAACACAAATTTCTTTAGTATTCTTTTCTACTAAAACTATAAATCAAAAAAGAAAAAACACCAGAAAAAAAAAAAAAGAAACCCAATAACCATAGGTATTACATCTATTCATGTTTTTCTATCGATTTACAAAGAAAAGAATCTCATCTTGAATCTCTATAGCGAAGGAATCAGGTTGTCACATAATATAAGTTATAACCAACCTCCACAACTGACTTACAATTTTTTGATCTTTTGTAGAGATTTAGGCTTGAAAGTTTCAATCTAAGTTTAAGATCATAAATTACCAAAAAAAAAGGTTTTTGAAAACTCCATTCCCCACCTTAGATGAAAAGATCTGGCCATATGATTGATCCCCATGAGTTAAACTGATCTTCAGCATGTTTCTAAACTCGGTATCAGATTGTACAGATCACCTGATCCTTGTTGGTATTGGACAAGAACAATTTAGTGGATAATCTCTACCAGCACCAGTGTGGAAGATATACCAATCTTCAGATCTTTGGTCTGGATCAACCGATCCTTGATGTCTTGTGTATTACAGTTGCTGATTTTCTCTGGATGAACCTCAATCTAATTACAGTGGATCTCTCCTCATTTTCCAGTAAATCATGGAAAAATTGTCATATGGATGTTAAGAATGCTTTTCTTTAAGAGTAGCTTGAAATAAGAAGCATACACAGCACCACAAGTAGCCAGCAGCCTCCTAGAAAATGGTTTGAAACTACAGCCACAAAGGTCATGCAATTGTGCTCATTGTTTATGTGGATGTTATGTTGCCCAAAAGTAGATCAGAAGAAATAAAAAGTTCGGGTAAATCATGGCAACAAGTTTCCTGTTAAGATTTAGGTTGAATTATCTTGGCTATTTGCAATTGAAGACTAGGTCCACTGAAGTCAGAAACTTGGGACCGTTTCCAAACCAGCAGATATCCCTATCAAGTCAAAGCATGGACTTGGTTATATAAAATTGGAATGGTCAATGTGGACAAATATCAGAGACTGGATGGGAAAACTGATATATTTCTCTTACTAGACCTGATACCACATGGAATAAGTGTTGTAAGCCAAACTACCCATGCCACATC
This sequence comes from Macadamia integrifolia, assembly GCF_013358625.1. Classification (NCBI taxonomy): domain Eukaryota; kingdom Viridiplantae; phylum Streptophyta; class Magnoliopsida; order Proteales; family Proteaceae; genus Macadamia; species Macadamia integrifolia. Next base: position 4,443,861 of record NC_056567.1, on the reverse strand, counting down.
CATGCTTCACAGGCTGTACATCTTGAAGCTTCTTTAAGGAAAGCCATATCCAATGGGGTAGATAGAGACAGCTCATAACAATCTTCTCGGCAGAAAACTTTGAGCCGAGGCAAAGCCATTCGGAAGGAGCAACAGCCATCAAAGACATTGGCAGTGGACAGTATGTTACGATTTAATGGGTCCAAAAGGCCTGATTTGATTCAGATATGATTGACAATATACTGGTTCACAAATCAAACTGATACTCTTTCCATTGACAAGTGATACAACAAGTAAAATTCTACGTTCTAGGAACAATTGAACAAACCTATCTGAGACCAGTAAAGTACCTTTCTGAAGTCTACATCTTTGTCAACCTGTTTTCCCTCACTGTGAACACCAAAGATTTGTACACGCTGTTTTGCATCAGGTAAACCAATGTATAGACGACGATCAATACGTCCAGGGCATACAAAATCTAGGTCCAATTCATCTGGCCTATTAGTTGCACAGATGAATATTACAGCTTGTCTCAGTGAAAACCGATCAGTGCCAGTTTTCTCTTTCCTGCACTCGATGAACCATTGAGAATGCCAGATTAAGAGAAAAAAGATTAACTAAAACAAAAAGACATTACATATATATTTAAAATAAAAAATAAAACCCAATAAAGCAGGTATTTCAAAATAAAATGAAAGAATGAACAGTTAAACCAGAAATTTCCATTATGCTTCCTTGCTTTTCAATTGCTTCCAATTCTATCATCTGCCAAGGTATCATTAGTACAAAAAGACTTGACACAGAAAATGACAAAAGGTACAACGATTTAGTATACAACTTTAACTGTGATTTTCATTTCTCATTTCTTCATTTCTTCATTTTTCTTATTTTGTTTGGACTTCAGTTTTCCCTACTTCGTTTTGCACGGATCCATGTAGTCAACCCCATTAAGTTGGGGGATAAGGATGATTTTGTTATTGTTGCTTACATGAGCTTATTCCCTCTTCCCACAAAATCCTAAACTCTATGGAAACAGCATAAATAAATAAGAACTGAACTGTCTTATGTCCAGTATCAAATTATACACAGCCAAGCCAAAAATAAGATTCTGTTTTCCCTACTCTTTTTTATTTCTTTTTTTTAACAGGAAAAGTAGAAGAAAATTTCCCCAAACTATTAGAAAGACTTCCAATAATCATTATTGGATAAAAAAACTAGCACCATGCTTTAATTTTCACCAAAAGAATTTGGTTTTTAAGGGGAGAGTCGTAGTAAAAAAAAAAAACCAGATACCCATTAATTGAAATTTCAAAAAAGAAAGCTTTCACATATTTCAGAAACGTTTAATGTGTTGGAATCATGTCAATTTTTTACCTTTTCTTAGTTTTTGAATTGATGTTTTATTTTATTTTTCTTAGCTTTGACATATTTAACTTTCAAATTGACCATATAATGCAAAATTACTCAGTGATATACTCTAGACCATATTTAACTTTCAAAATGACCATATTTAACTTGGATTTGTTGGCTTTTCAAAAATCCAAAATTGCTTAAATTTGAGTTGCATTGACAAATTTATGTCCTGTTGTTCTAGTCAAACCTTATTTGAAGTGTGTGAATGCTGTTAAAATCACCTGAATGAAAGTGATTTTATAGACAACAAAACAAAATATTATTTTACCACTCTTTTGGCTTTAACAATGTTTCACCTTGATAAGATTTATGGAATTTTCATATTTGAAAAAACCCCAACATGTGAAAGTTGAAAATCACCCCTATGATCGAAATTTCAGTTTTTGTTCTTATATTGTGGGGTTGATTTTTTATCCTTTTGGAATTTGAATTTTTAACTGTTTTTATTAGATTTAAATAGGAGTATTTGCTTATTTATGAATAATATCTTAAGTAAATGAAATAATAAATTATCAAAACAGAAGACGATGATAAAAAGTCAACCCCCCAATTCAAGAACAAAAACTTGATTTTTGATTGTAAGGGCAATTGTCAACTTTCAAATGCTGGGGTTTTTCTCAATTCTGAAAATTTCATATATCTAATCATATGGTAAAACATTGTTAAAAAAAAACCAAAAGTCAGGTAAATTAATCTTTTGTTTTGTTGTCTATAAAATTATATTCATTCAGGCGATTTTAACAGCATTCGTACACTTAAAAATAAGTTTGTACGGAACATAACTTTGTCATTACAACTCAGACTTTAATAATCTTAGATTTGTTGGAAAGCTGGTTTTGCGTTATACCAAACACAAAAAGTCTCATGGGAAAATAAAATCATTTGACCAGTCAAACTTATTTGTGAACAAGAACATTTCTCTAAATATTGAATTTTTAACTTAATGTGACTTAATGTTGATTTTTTATGACTTGATGTGGCTTAATATTTTTAAGTTTATTCACTTTATTTATCTGTTTTTCTGATGAATATGTTGCATTGGTATGAATCTTTAATCTTTATTTAGCATCTAAGTAGAATTATATACTTTTTAATATGCTATTTGTGCCAAATAAAATAGTCATAATAATAAAAACAACACTAGCACGCTTTATTCGCCTAGGCAACGCCTTATGCCCGCCTTATCGCCAAAGCACTTAGGAAGACCCTCAAATGCCTCAGTCGCCTTTCCGCCTTGATAACTATAGCGGCCAGCATCTATGCCACAAATACAAGCCTCTTGGCCTGTTTTATCATACACAGGCTTGATATGTGGCAACTAAGTGCACCAACCTCAGCCATAAGCAGATGATACAAGGAAATCATTAGTATGTCCTTGCAACTTATAAGTTTATAATCCTTCTTCTTATGATGTGACCAATGAGTGTCTCAGATTCCCCACGCTCAAAATGTGTAGGACTGCTGATTAGGCTCATATTGAGCTTTGCTTTACAACTAGTGTGTTTATATTTTCAAGCCTGTCCACACCTTAGGCCATGGTCAATCAATCAGAAGTTATGACCACTTGGTCGCAATGATCCTATCCTAGGGAAGACTAGTCATTTACCAACAGAAAACTTCAGAAATGAACAAGAACTAGAGACAATCTGAAAGGAAAAGAGAAAGGACGTACTCTCCATCAAGCTGTGAAATTAAAGCCTCAAAAGTTGCTCGCCTCCGGGGATCCTTTCTTGCATGCCTTCCAGCAATAGCATCGATTTCATCTATAAATATGAAGGAAGGAGCCTGGAAATAGTATAGCCACATGATTTTCAAAAATGACAAATGTTGTGACCTGTAAACTTTAGAATAGGAAATGTAATACACATCATCCGATCTAAACATAACTTTAAGAACCAAAGTAAATGAAAACTCAGAAGTTGCAACAGGGAAACAACAGATGAGGGGACAGAAAAGGATCCAATTCCCTATGCGTGGAGAGCATAGGATTTTGGACGGAATGGGCAGCTTCTATGAAGGAAGACCATAGGATTTTGGACGGAATGGGCAGCTTCTATGAAGGAACTTTTCAGTATTCAGCTTCCAGCTTTGATGAGAACTATCTTAATCATACCCGAAGCATTAATAATTCCCTTGCCATTTGTAAATTTATACTTTTTGCTTTTTCTCTGTACAAATGTTCTCCATTTTCCGTTTTAAAGTGAATCCTCTGGTTCACCTATGTAAAAATAGGAGATTTCTTTACTGTTAGTCAAAGCTTTATCGCCGATGCTTATCCAGAATGGAAGGGTGGGAGGAAGCATGCATCCGTTACTGAAATAAAAACCCCAAACCACTTTTTCTCTGGATCAGTTAAAGGATTTGTTTTCAAATAACTGGGGGAAGTGGTTCTAACATAGTTTTTCCATGGACTATTGAAACATTCAAACCATTGGCCAGAAAAGCAAGATGATCCATCCAACCCAAGGTCTGGAGGTCTTTCCACAATTGTCGAACAGTCAACAGACTTGTCTGCCAACTTTAACTGCCAAACCTAAAGAAGTACCATTTTTCTTCTTAGCGTTTCTTTCTAAAAGAAGAAAAAGCAGACTGATATGAAAGGACATGAGATTTCAATTCAGGACACCATCAATAACACACCATCCAACAATGACATCAGGAACTCAACTTGCATTTTGTAAAACTAATGTTTTTACATTTTATATTATCACTAAGTATACCTTAATGTTCACTATTTGGGCTGTTTTGACATTCTGACCAGATGGTCAATCTACCGGACCATCACCCTAGAACAGTCCAACGTCCAGTCCGAAATGGCCAACCTATGCTCACAGTAAAAATGGCACTCTTTCGACAAAATTCCAGTCATTTCGGTCAGGCCGAAATGAGACCGAAACCCGAGTTTTTTAACTATGTGATTGACATGTTACTTTGATGAAAGACAGCTTTTGTAAACAAAGCATAAGAGAATGCTTACATTTCTCCTTGCAATAGAAAAGATCTCATTAATCCTTGCTGCACCACTCTTTTCACTATCTGTGAATTCTGCACCAGAAGCAAAAACAAAAGGCATACCACTTTCCTTCGCAAGTGTCCGTGCAAAAAGTGTTTTCCCAGTTCCAGGAGGTCCAGACAGAAGAACACCCTGTCAAGCATATAAATGTCAAACAGTTCCAATTAGATTTCATGGCTCAAATTATACTTCAATTCCAAGAATCCAATTCTATATAGCTTGAGACTATAGTACTTACCCGAACAAACTGCACTTGTCTCTCATAGTACTGCATGGGGTTTCGCATGTAAATCATCAACTCATCCAGAAGGTCCCAAACATCACCTCCTAGCACTACTTCTTTATACATGGATTTTGTTTCTTCAGGATCTCCCACTGGCTGGATATGTATTAACAAAATGAGATAAACAAACTAGATCAACAATTTCTTTTCTCTTAATTAGATTTACAATAAGTGAAGTTATTCCAACAGGGAATCAAGGTCTTACCAGGATAAAGTTTTCAGCATAAGCCAAATCAAAAAGTTGGTTATATTTCTTGTATAGATAGCGGTTTGAAGTTATGTGTAGAAGCATCACAGATTCTCTTATGAGCCAAAGAATCAATAGTCCAGGAACCAATGCCACCACAACACGGAGAAAGTAATGAATTTGCCTCTTCTGAAGGAGATCCACTTCAACTCCAGAACTTGTTATGATCTCAAACAAGTATGGATCAAGAGGAATATCGACCTGCAAGATACATTCAGCATCAATTATCCTCGGTTTAGAAGGGCAATCGAGGAGATACCTAGGCTAAACTTGAGATGATCGGCTGTTATGCTTACAACATATTCTAAAGGGAATCCTTCTTTCATAGTTATATATAATTTCTTCAAGTCCTCTGAAAAGACAACTGCAGCAACCTGCTCAGAAATAACTGGTAAGTTCAAGTTTCTTACTTTGATCTACCGATAGACAGCTAAAAAAAATATATGAAAGAATGCAATCACATTCACAGAGTTGTGTCTACACGTAAATAGATGCTTTCATGCATTTCAATAAATAAATATATATATATATATATAAATACACACACACAAAAGGCTGAACTAAATATTGCTTGACCAAAAAAATTATAATGAAATTAATCCAAACATTTCCACATATTTTGTTTAATTCTGGTTGTGAGAGCAGCAAGTAAATTATGTGGAGCCGAGAAAATTGATAGACACTAGTCCAAACAAAAGAACTGACAATGGTCAGAGAGCTGTAAAATGGTTTTACCTCAGAACAGTCGAGTTTATGAAGAAAGTAAGTGTACGGAAGCTTTGGACGGTAGCGCCACCATCTCTTAGAAATCCATAGTGCCCTACCACCTTGAGCATCTGCTATCTTTTCCACAACATCTTTCCGAAGGCTCTTCTCAACCTCTTGCATGTCAAAATCAACAACATACTTAGAATTCAAGGTATCTAATTGCTCAGCTAACTTCTCCTTTCCGATAACTTCCTTCCATTTTTGAAGCCTTTCACGCCATGTATCTCTACTTTCTTGATCTTCCTCCGTCAAGAAGCAGAACAGGCAGCAGTTAGACAGCAGAATTTTATAGTTAGCATGATTCCTCGCGTAATGAAATTGAGATCAGATAAAAGACATTAATCTGTCTGGGTGTAGAATTACGGTAAAATAAACAAAATCAAATATCATAAATTTAAGAAATTTTCCATGAGTCGTAAAAAAATTTTCATATATCACACAATACGAGGAAGTTTCAAGAAAATTTATCAACTTGAGGAAGGAACACCATCCAAAAGATGCAAATGAGAACAATGCCATCAACTTGTTGGAGGTGTTTGTCCATCAAACCCAATTTAATTGGATTAAACTAATTAGTTACATTTTCATTATATGCTTGTCATAATTGTTATATTTTATGCAACTGCCCGATTATGCCGTTACTTCTTCTCAACTATAGACAGACTTGGCACTATGTTCTAGGGTTGCCATATTGTATGTTTCTCCAAAAATGATTGGAAAAAAAAAAATACAGGAACTTTAATGTGTTGAATATTGATCCACTGAAGATCCTGAATGGTTCACCACCGAATTATGTATAGCAACAAGAATTTCTATTAGTGTCTTTTTCCCGTACTTGAGAAGCACTTATTGTTGCATTTGTATTTTGTGCACTTGTGGTGAGTCAATGGTTTGACCACACACCAGCCGCTCGGTATACACGATAGAAATGGTAATGGGGTTGACACTCAATAGGGTTTCCACTGCCGTAGGGAGAACATCCAAAAGAAAGTTGTCAGACTTTGATTGGTCTAAATCCATCGCCAGGCAAAATAATTTGTGAAGAGTTCACAAAATGTATTTATTTTATTATATTATTAAATAAATTATAATTCAGATGTTTTTGTGTCTAATCTATGGTCACGCTCTCTTAATTAAATGCAATGGATTTATATCATGGTGGTGATTTTTATTCCATGGCTACAAGGCCCATTGCAGATGTTGGTAGTGTGGGGGAGAAAGTGTAATGAAAATATCTACTATTGGGGGTTTTCATGTTACGATTTTTGTAGTGTTGTCCTTATGTGCAATTAAGGAAAAATTAAAGGCTAGCCTTTAGGATCACACCACTTGACATGACCATTGGATTCTAATCCCCTAACTAAGCTTTTATGTTTAAAGAGAGGCTTTGGCTGAAACCAAATTGCACTACACATTATTGATTATACAAAGTTAAAACTTAGAATTTTGAAGAGAAAAAAAGAGGAGTCTTCTTCTTCAAGCTTGGGATTCGGCCATTGGAGAAGGTGCAATCGACGGTGATCATGTTCAAGTGTTGCATTCTTTTGGAGGAGCACGCCAATTATGTACTCTAGGTGTTCTAGGTAACCTACTGATGAAGTAACCATAGCGAAGAGGGAAAAATCGCACAAAAAAGGGGGAGGGGAGAATCACACATAGCCCTAAGGCTCTCAATACTTAAACTCAATTCATATTTTCTATTCTGTCTTTCTTAATCGATTACAAGCATATAAATAGGAAATTGAAAAACTCTAACATGGAAAGAAATTTTAAAAGGAAACTAACTCAAAAGGTAAAGAAATCCTAAACCAACTCTAACTATGTCCTACATATGCAACTTCTCAAAAGTAAACAGAATAAAATAAACTAAAGATATTAGTCTCCTAAATAAAATAAACTACTAAAATCCTCTAGACTAAGGACTCAATATGGATCCGGTTCATCTCTCTTTGGATACCCAGATGGGAATGGATTGTTCCATGGGTGCGTATCTATATTAATTCCCCCCATGTTGAGAAAAACTCGTCCACGAGTTTTGTAGAATGAGAGAATCAACACCAATCGATCAGCATCCATCCTTGCCTGTATGAAATCACCATTGAAACCAAGATCGAATGATATGAAATCCACGACGCGAAGTTCATTGGTGAAGTAGTGACTAGGGAAAATAAAATCGATGGGTTCACTGAAGAGATCAACCGATTTAAAATTTTTCACAAGTTGATCTTCAACTTCCAATGGTGTCATCTCATCTTCTACCACCGGTGATTCATCTTCTGGTTCGTCTACCTATTGTTCAACGGCTGAGATCACATAGTTGAAGGTAGAGTGTTATGGATTTGATTTCCGTGCAATGTTGTTGAGCCTCATCGAGCTTCTCTATTGTCAATTGCATTTGTTGACGGATATCCGATAAAAAATCTAGATCTTTTTTTTTTTTTTTTTTTTTTTGCAGGGTGACAGAATTGTAAATATTAAAAGTTCACTTTACTCTTCAAAGGATATCAATGTGGGTATAGGGGTACACTTGGAAGTGAAGTGTAAAAAGAAGAAGAACTAGGGATAAAGGAAATAACATATAAAAAGAGGGAAAAATAGGCAAATCAGAAAAGTTAGACGAAAGTTAAGGAGAAATAAAAAAAAAAAAGGCTCGTGGGTGGGGTTTGGGCTACCGACAAAAAGAGGGAAGATGTCTCCTTCTTGGAGATGGAAGCCACAAGTCGTTGGTCTCCGTCAAACTGAAGGAGCCAGAGATGGAGAATCGGCTTCGACTAAGGGACGTGACTCGATGGGATCATGCAGGTATCTATCCTTCTTCTTCTTCTTTCTTCTTTTTTTTTCTAGTACGATCTTTCCTCTCAACTCTCTTTCTTTCTTTTTTTTCTTCTTTTTTTTTTTTTGGTTCTTTGCTACTGTTATTTGGCAGCGAGCGATGAAAGGAATAAGGAGAGAGGTCGCACAATGGGTGGGGTTTCGGTTGGGACGATGGAGAAGATTTTTTTTTTTTTTTATTGTCGGAAAAAGAAAGAGGAGGTGGGAAGCGGTGGTTTTTATTTTTTTTTTCTTTTTTTTGGAAGTCCAAGGTATGGATTAGGTGTCTTGGTAGAGACAAAACAAGGAATAGGGAGAGGAAGGGTGAGGATTAGAGAGAGAAAGGGAGTCATGGGGAGTGGGGTTGATAGAGTTGTGTCTCAGAAGGGGATCCTTCGGCTCTGATACCAATTGATGAAGTAACCTTAGGAAAGAGGGAAAAATCGCACAAAGAAGAGGGAGGGGAGAATCACACACAACCCTAAGGCTCTCAATTCTCAAACTCAATTCATATTTTCTATTTTGTCTTTCTCAATCGATTATAAGCATATAAATAAGAAATTGAAAAACTCTAGCATGGAAAGAAATCCTAAAAGGAAACTAACTCAAAAGGAAAAGAAATCCTAAACCAACTCTAACTATGTCCTACATATGCAACTTCTCAAAAATAAACAGAATAAAATAAATTAAAGATATTAGTCTCCTAAATAAAATAAACTACTAAAATCCTCTAGACCAAGGACTCAATATGGATCCGGTTCATCTCTCTTTGGAAACCCAGATGGGTATTGATCGTTCCATGGGTGAGTATCTACATCACCTACACATCCCTAATATAAGATACATATGATGTGTTCATTGAGATTTTCATTCCTAGAATTTTTGAATGAGATATAGTATCAAATCACTTCCGCCGCCACCCTCACAACTACCATGCTACGAGTAACACACCTATGAAGTCATCGACGCACCCATCCAATAGTCAAAGCAAGAATCATATGGCTGAGCTGAATTTGCTGCTGCCAAGGATTAAATTTGATAGCAACAAAAAATTAGCAAATTACTTGTTACGGTCCTGGAAGAACTCAACCTCATAAACCGGCTTACAAGGTGAGGGGACCCAAGACCATATCAACCCACATCAATTCTCATTGGAAACTGATGTGGGATCAGCCCCCATAAGCTGATATGGGATCGTAACATACCACCACACTTCCGAACCCAACGTCCACGACGGCCTACTCCAGATTAGGTAGCCCTTTCTAGGCGGCTCTCTGCTCCAGGATTTCTGCCTGGCGGTAGGTAGCCCTTTCCTAGCGGCTCTCACTTTGGCACCAAGTCGCCCTTTCGCACATAGGTTGGGCCGAGGATTGACTGCTCTGATACCACTGTTACGGTCCTAGAAGAACTCAACCTCATAAACCGGCTTACAAGGTGAAGAGACCCAAGACTATATCAACCCACATCAATTCCCATAGGAAACCGATGTGGGATCAACCCCCATAAGCTGATATGGGATCGTAACATTACTGTACTCTCTAATGAGAACAGAAATATCAACTTCCTTTATAGGTCATTAGACACTGGAAGCTTCACCATTCAGATATCCAAGAACTCAAAAATCAAGCAAAATTACAGGCCTAAAAGAGTACATTCATAATGGAACTGAGAAGAAAAGAAGGTCTCCTTATGCGGTAGGGATTTGAGAGCTATTATGAACCAATTGGCTGATTTTTCCAAAAACATGTCAAGTTTAGGGTGAGAGGATGAGAGAAAATTGCATCTTTCGAAGTATAAGCAGTTGGAGGAAGAACGTAAGGAGGATTCATGCCCCATATCATATAATCTGGCTATTGACAAGGATATCAAATATCACCAATGGTTTTCAGCTCCAGATGGCATTATTGCCTAGAATCCACTGTCCAGAAGAAATCTGCTTTCTAGAGAATTGGATGAAAGGGATCAATTGTTTGAAATGCTTTATAAAATAAAATTGTCTCCATTGAATGCCTGATTAAAATATTTGGATATTTTCTTCGTAATATCTTTTATCTGTCCATACAAATTCTGAGATTATTGTGGTTTGGAAAATTGAGCCTCATGCAGTTACTTGGGTGATTTGGCTGGAAGCCTGGAAAGAAAATCTTAGGATATTTGAGAGTAAATATCACAATTCCAATTCTTGTGTATGCAGATTGGGACATCCTCGACAGAGTAGGCATCCTACTAATCTACTATGAGATTTTTAGTATTCCAGTTTCTAGCCTTGGGGACAAGTGGCAGAAATCTTATATAGGGAAGACAAGTTCTCGTTGTTCACCCTCATTTGAACATTTTCTTTGATATAAGCTAACCAAGATCCATACTAACCTGAAACACCTAAGCCATCTTTCAGCTTCTTCTTTTCCTCTTCATTTAACCTTATGTCATCATCAATGATTTGTTTTACATTTCTCTCAGGAGGTTCTGGATCATCATCCCATGCATCTTCCCCAACATAAGAACTGTCATGAATAAGCACCCCATCAGGTCCTTCAGTGAACTTCTTCATCTTCAGACCTTTGGGCATTGTCTTCCTCCATATACCCTTCTTAAACCTGCAACATAACAAATCTAGAAGTCATAATTTGAGACCATATCATCCCAATGTCACAAGACTACAACAAACAAAATCTTGTCCCATTTGAAAAAAAGACTTGGTAGACCCTACAAACTTATTGCATTCTATCTAAAGTTGGCATTGATCTATAAGTGACAAAAACAGCAGAAGCCCAACATGGATAACAATATAGGCAGCATAGCTTATTAAGAGAACAGAAAAGCAAGCTTTTTGTGTGTTGAATAGGAATAAAAAGGTAAAGTTACATAGATTTTATTATGGCATTCCATTTTTTGAAATTTGGTAATGTTGAACAATTGGAAACAGCCGCTCCTGCAAAGCAAGGGGTAAGGGTGCAAACATTTGCCCCTCCCAGACCCTGCAGTAGTGGGTGTCTCATGCACCGGGTTGCTCTTTTTTTTTTGAACAATGTGTATTTGTAGTCTTCAGTAGCAGGACATAGGTGACAGGCCATGACTCTCTATTTTTTTTTTAGCAATATACACCTAGTTTCATCATTTAGAATGAAAATTAATTGAATCATATATTCCTTATATGAGAAAGTGCACTTACTTCCTAACATTACTGAGAGATGGCTCAGAAATCAAAGTGTTCAGAGCAAGAATGGGGAGAATGCATGAGTGATTTAATTGATCACCCAAGCCCTTTATTTATAATAAGCAAAGTAGAGTCATAATAGCAGTACAAGTCATAACCCAAACAAGAGTCATAACAGGAGTACAAGGCATAACCCAAATACAAATATGAGTCATAACCCAAACACAAATATACCCCCCATCCAGCCGCCCCACTCTAAATAGGGTCAGTGGAGGGGGGAAACCCCCATTGTGCCCCTGCGGCACACTTATCCTATATTCTAACACAAAGCTTCCATAAACAAAAGGTTGTCCCATTTGAATAACACTTGGTAGACCCTACAAACTTTTTCTATCAACTTGCATTCTATCCAAAGTTGACATTGATCTATGAAGTAACGAAAACAGCAGAAGCTCAACATGGATAATGATAGAGGAAACGTACACTTATTAAGAGAACAGGAAAGCAAGCTTGATGCAGATTAATTACCAAAATACGCTTGTTTTATTAGGAATAAGCCTAGGGTTGGGTTCCATACATGTTGGGCCTTTGATCCCATGTATTTTGAGTATAATAGACCACTTTTATGGGTCTAAAAGGGGGGCTCTAAGATTGAGTACAGGATTACTAGTTAGTTTCCATTTTCATTAGTTTCCTTTTTAGTTAGGCTTGATTTCAGTTATATTTGTTTCCTTAAGAGTTAAGTTATTAATTGAGTCAAGTCATTAGTAGTTAGCTTCCTTTTTCTCCTAGTTTCTAATTTCAGTTAGTTTTTAATTTCAGATTTTAGTAGCTATTGTATTAGGAGAATATTTGGTTTCCTTTTTGAGGAACCTTCTATTTTGTAATTCTCTCCCCCCATTAACATTATAAATAAAGAAGATGAGGCTCCTAAAAGCCTAGATGATTTTGAAAAACAAATTAATGGCTACTGCTATTATTTTCATCATGGAGATTTGTCTTGTGTTTGATCAAGGCTGAAGGAATTGGTGTTTGATCCAATTGACTCTTTGCGGTGTGAAGCCCAAGAGGTTCCTTTCAAGTGTTTTTTTTCTCTTCTTCAAGGTTATTATGAGGCCCTTTTACTGCCCTACTGTCACAGGTATTTAATTCAACCTTTTACTCAGTTTCTGGACTGTTGTTTACTGTTTACTTTTGGTGTGCTTAGTGGTTGTTCTCTAGTCTAAAAGTTCCTGTAGTTTTGGGTCTAGTTGGGTGTTCAATCTAGTCCTACATTAAGTGGTATCAGAGCATGGCTGAGAACAACACCCCCACCCTAGCTTCTATTATGGAGTTTCTACAAAAATGGAAAACTGAATTGAAGGTTGAATTGGATGCCAGGTTGTTGAATGAAGAGACCCCACCACAACCGCCTACTGGCGATTCACGTACAACACCCGAAGTGGAAACCCCATTGAATGTAGTTGCTCAGTTGACTAACAGGAGAGCAAACCCTAATCTGAGAACACCACAAAGGGTTTCGGTAGCACAACCTACTTTTGAAGAGCATGTAAGAGGATATTTTGAGACTGAGCGTCCCGTGCAACAGAGGTATTCTAGAGACTCACAGAAGGTCAAGCTCGATCTGAAGGAGTTTGATGGGAGACATGACCCCCAATTGTTCTATGATTGGGTAGATGCTCTAGATGATTATTTTGATTATTATGACTTGCCTGAGGAACAGAAGATGAAACTAGCTCGTGTCAAGCTAGTTGAGGTTGCCCGTGATTGGTGGAGGACCTATGAGTATGAACTGGAAGACCGTGGCAGAGAACCTACTACATGGGAAGAGATGAAGCAAGAACTATCTGATAAGTACTTGCCACGTAATTTCAGAGCTCGTATACAAGACCAGCTGAACTCTCTTCGTCAAGGAAATATGACTGTGGTGGAGTATATGAATAAGTTTGATGCACTTTATTCTTGCACAGGCATTAGGAAGAATGGGAGGCAATTACTTTCTCAGTTTTGACTGGGATTACGAGCTGAAATTAAGAGAGAAATTGGTGTTGCTAATGTGTATACAGTGAGAGATTGCTTTGACAAGGCTCTTCGAGCAGAAGAACTTATGGCACAGTCAGGTAGAAGGTTTGGTTACCAAGCTACGGAGGTTAAGAAGAATTTTCCAGCCACTAAACCTAATACTTCAACACCCCCAAGAGCCACAACTCCCCTATGTGAAGTGAAGATACCTCTATTCAAACCAAAAGAACTTGAAGTCAAAGTTCACATTGAAGAGATGGTTCTTGAAGCTTCAAAGACAGAAGGTCAAGAGATAGAAGATTCAACTAAAGAGTTTTACATTGAAGAGAGCACAGTAGACAAGACTGAAACCATGGAAAAAGACTCCAGTGAAGGATTCTACATTGAAGAGAGCATAATAGAGAAAACTAAAGATGTGGAAGATGAGGTAGTGATTGAAAGAACTCCACAACAAGTTTTTGAGATTCATGATGAAAATGAAGCGTTTGTTCCAATCCTTGATGAGAATGTTACCAACATTAACAACTCTATGCACACGACATTCACAGTTAGTATTGATTCAGAGGTTGAGCATATAGAGTTTGTTATGCCATCATGGTTTTTTGAAGAGAAAGCTCCACACCTTGAAGACTACCTTCCAAAAGTATACAAACAACCAAAATTTTGTTTGGGAACGGTTAAAGCTACTACGCACATGTTGTTTCCTCCTTATCACTGCAAAATTCAAGGACAAATTTTTTCAAGATGGGGAGAGTTTATGCAGATTAATTACCAAAATAGGCTTGTTTTATTAGGAATAAGCCTAGGGCTGGGTTCCATACATGTTGGGCTTTTAATCCCATGTATTTTGAGTGTAATAAACCACTTTTATGGGTCTAAAAGGGGGGCTCTAAGATTGAGTACGGGATTACCAGTCAGTTTTCATTTTCATTAGTTTCATTTTTAGTTGGGCTTGATTTGAGTTATATTTGTTTCCTTAAGAGTCAAGTTATTAATTGAGTCAAGTCATTAATAGTTAGCTTCCTTTTTCTACTAGTTTCTAATTTCAGAATTTAGTAACTATTGTATTAGGAGAATATTTGGTTTCCTTTTGGAGGAACCTTCTATTTTGTAATTCCCTCCCCCATTAACATTATAAATAAATAAGAGGAGGCTCCTAAAAGCCTAGATGATTTTGAAAAAAAAATTAATGGCTGCTGCTATTGTCTTCGTCATGGAGATTTGTCTTGTGTTTGATCAAGGCTGAAGGAATTGGTGTTTGATCCAATTGACTCTTTGCGGTGTGAAGCCCAAGAGGTGCCTTTCAAGTGTTTTTTTTTTCTCTTCTTCAAGGTTATTATGAGGCCCTTTTACTGCCCTACTGTCACAGGTATTTAATTCAACCTTTTACTTAGTTTCTGGACTGTTGTTTATTGTTTACTTTTGGGGTGCCTAGTGGTTGTTCTCTAGTCTAAAAGTTCCTGTAGTTTTGGGTCTAGTTGGGTGTTCAATCTAGTCCTACATTAAAGATTTTTGTGTGTAATATGAATAAAAAGGAAATGTTACATAGCTTTTAACAATGACATTTCCATTTTGTGAAATTTGGTTGTGTTGAACAATGTGTACTTTAAGTCTTCAGTAGCAGGACATAGGTCACAGGCGAAGACACACTTTTTTTTTCCGAGCAATATACCCCTGGTTTTTCATCATTTAGAATGAAAAATAATTGAATCATGTCTTCCTTGCATATGAGAAAGTGTACTTACTTCCTAACATTACTAGGAGATGGCTCAGGAATCAAAGCTTCCATATATGCCTCAGTCAACACCTTACTTTCACGAAGGAGACGATGGGTCTTTAAAGCAACATATATCTTTTGACATGAAATTATCGTAATAAAAGCATAGATGATCAACACACCAATTCGTTTAGGCTCCCAATCCCTGAATTCCTGACAAAGACAAAAGGCCATATAATTGTCCATAAATAAAAGTTATGCAACAATAACGAAACTAGCCATAATAATGACATGCATGCTCAATATCAAGCCTTGGGAATAACTAAGGTGCTTCATTAATCGCAAGCTTGACACTGAAAAAAATATTACGTATAAAGAATATGCAGTTCTCGAGAAAACTAAGAGAAACAAAGAAAGCAACTGGTGCAACTTCATAGAGCATTTATTTTCTTTAAAATACAGAGTTTGCACAATCTGATTGTTGGAAAATTCATCTTTAAATATCGTTTTTTTCCGTTCAACGAATAACTAACTTTTTTATAAAGAACTGAAGCAATAGTATAAGTTGTATAACCCAGTAAGGGAGTCAAAGCATACAGTAATCCAATACAACATTTGCTAAAACAAGAAAAGAAAACAACTTGAGCTACAATATCACAATGCAACAATAGAATTATAACAAATCCTCAGCCTAACCACTCTTTCGAATAGTTGTCCTGTATATAGGTGGAAGGCCATTTGGATGGATGTATCATGGATATCAATCCCAGTCCTTAGAATTAAGAAATATAATTGAATTGGGTTTCTTGGGAAAAGCAACTCAGGATGGACAGTGAGAGCGAGATATACGGGCATAAAATTGAACTAAATCAGGCCAGGCATCCTATTCAAAATTCATCAATTGCCCATCCGACCCGTAGTGTTTATGTGGGTTTTTTTAGTTGTGACAATGTACTCTTCTCTTGTTAGTCCATCTTATCTGCAGTATTCTGCTTCAGAGGCAAGATTACCAAAATATTTCTCCTGAATGCTTAGCACAAAAATCCCTTCTGAATGATTAATAGTGCAAAACACAGTTTAACAGTGCACCGCAAATTCACAGCCAAACCTCTCCAAGATCTCATCTGGACAAGGCCTTTTTACGGATTAGGGTCTTAGGATCCTTATCTAATATTGCTACCAAACATACCAACTTGGTCCGGACTGTAATCCAAGCCAATTCACCCCACGCATTATGGAGTCCCGGATACACTTCTAAAACATGTCTCTTGTTTTGCTAAATCATCCGCGAACTTGTGCTGATATTGGCAACCATTGGATGATTGGAATGAAAAGTTTCAAGGGAGAAATTGACTGTGTCTATTATGTGATAAAATCTCCTTCCTCTTGACTCCAAGTCAAGCAATGAAACTCACTGAGTCTCCTCCTTCTTCAATGTGATAGAATCCTCTCTTGATCACATAGTCTAACTGTACTTTGTAAGCAAAGAATGTCCGTTCTCTGATAATTCACTCCAGCAATCCCCAAGGTGATGCAGAAGCACTTGACTAGTTGGACAAGCATGACCGGATTTGGAAGCCAAGAGCCAAGAAGAACCAGTCCAACCCAGGGTTTTTGTCCAACAAAGGTTGGAAGTAATTTATTTAGTAGTTTATTTATTTTATGTCTTTTATTTCAAGAGATTGGATACATAGGACTTAGATTCAGTTTAGGACTTGTTCCCTTATTTAACTCAGTTTAGGACTTGTTCCCTTATTTAACTTTCTTTTTAGAATCTGTTTCCTTTTTAGAGCCTTTCATTTTGCTCTTTAAATACTTGCATGCAACCCAATGATGGACATGGTTGAGTGAAAGAAGAAATTGAATTGGGTTCTATGCTCTAAGGTCGACGCTAACTGTTTCAACCCCGAATACCAGGGGTCCCCTCATCAGTAATCAAGGTTATGAATAATTACCTAGAAGGCCTCCACTTTCCGGACCGCGTTACCCCCACCCTGCTACTTTGATTTCCTCTCTGAATTCTTCCCATCCCATACCAGCCCTCCATCACAAGGGGGCCTGAGTTCAGTGATTAACTTTGTTCACCATCCAAATCCATGTAGCCTTTGGCAGGTGCAAGGGTTGGGGGTGGGGATATAAAAAAATATCTACAAATTTAACTATCCTCTTTTCCTTCAGCTCCATCGTTATATTTCGGGTTGGTTCAAGGAATTCTGAACCTCCCATTGATTCCAATAAGTTTACCTCGAAATCCCTACAGAATCCAGAATATTTTAATTGTGTACTTTATAGTGGCATGGCCTTTACCAGATAATGTAAATGTGTAATAAAAGCCGCCAAAAGCAACTTAATACTTCAGTTTGAGATAAACAACACAAATCATTTACTCTTGCAAAACAGATAGCCTATTCTCATCACAAATAACTTCTAATCCAGTCGCAGACCAGTCATACTGTCAGTATGATCAAACAAAGCAACCATTCAGGAACAAATGGAACAAAATGTCAAGCTTCCCACAAAATAGAAGAAGCTGTTACAACTCCAAGAATCAGTAAATTACATGCAGTTCTTACTTGTCTAAAATATCTTGCCTAGATGCAATGTACATTATGGTTGTTAGATGTGCATGTCTATTCCCTGCACAGGGCCCATTGCTCAGTAACTCTTTACATCATTTTGCCACCTCAGAAATCTTAGAAAGACCAGTCCACACGCATTAATCTTTTACCACCCACAAGCATGATTGATTACAATATAGATTGATGATAGTAAGTCTTCTATGGTTCTCCTCAGAGACTTCCTTACCTCCTCAGAGAACAATGGCATGGAAGGCAATCATTAATTCTGGCCCCAACATCACAGAATTTAGCACAATAACCAGTACACACTTGAAACAATCAGCTCAGCACAAGGTTTTAGAACTTGGAAGCAGGCATCAGATTGATCTCCATTGATTTCGATTCGATTCTGATTGAAATCAGTCTGAATTTAGTCACAGACACAGGATCGGCCAGACTGGAGGAAAATGGAATAGCAGAGGGTAGACCTCTTTAGATCTTAGATATTTGAAATTTTTGTGTCAAGAAACTGGTAGATTTGGGCGAAACAATGGATTTTCTTCACTCTACTGTAATCTAATGATCAAAGAAAGAATATAACAACCAGAAAATTACATTTTTCTTAACCTCCTAAACCGATCCATTTTTTGTTGCACAGAAAACTCGCAGAAATTGGAATCAATCTCCATTGAATTCGATTTGAATCGGGCATTTCCGCCAATTCCAATCTGATTTTTCAAACCACAGATGCCCCAACACAAGAGATAGCACTTCTGCTCTTAAGCCACCAGGTTGTAATCCTTTACTTTGAATGACTTCAACAAAAACATGATTGTTGGTGTCAATTAGCGCACCATCACCATCTTCCCACCACTCTTGCATCATATTTACCTGAAAGTTGATGCATTCTTTGCAAGGTCCCACATAGGTAGTTTCATTTTGTACATTTCAAGCTTTTAACATTGCAACCTTGATGTTGCACCATCATAAGTTTATCATTTTAAATGTAGTTGGGTCAATAAGTTATCAATGCAAAATTGAATACTTTTAGCAATATAATGTTCATGAATACAATGCAGAAGTCATGCCCTAGTACAAGGATTTGAAATTCATGAAGAATTGAAATACTGGTTTTCCAAATTTACCAAATTGAAAATTTAATGCACACTGAGTTAAATTTTACCCTTTGATAGAAAAGGACAAAGACATTCGACAAAAAACTATGCAAAAACATAAATAAAATAAAATGAACATGTTTTTTCGTCAAAAGAAGTAAAATTTATTAAAAAAGTATCGTCTGTTAAAGCTGGCCAAATGATCACCTCACAAGTTATTATCTAATCGAACACAATCAGTAACAGGAGACTCAAGCAGTCAAACAATAACAATCCCCCATTGAACTCTTACTGACCCGTTCTTCCTAACTGCTTTCACATAATCATCCCTGACCAATTACCGAAATAACGAAAAAGGCTCAAAATGAAAGATTGAGAGAGTACCCTCCAACGCTCCCACTTATTCCAGTCAACGAACTCGGGAATCAATTCGGACCTGAACCGATCAAATACAGCCTCACCCTTCTTGCCCGTGTCCCTAACCTTACCCAAAAAGCGAACCATCTCAGCATTGGTTTCTTCAAAATCAAACCCAGTCTCTTTCTTCACAAATTCTCCAAAATTTGTCAAAAATCGCCCAGAGCCGCGGCGAATGGCGTGTGAAACCCTGGACCATGAGAAAACCTCCGACCCATTTCCATTGCCTGAAGCTGAAGCTCGAAAAAGCGGTTTTAGGCGGCAATGCCTCGTTCTTTGTCTCGAATGTGGTGGCAGAGGCTTCAAAGTCAAGAAATTTGGAGGATTTTGGTTGATAAATTTGGGAGAGAAGATTAGAGGATTAGGTCTACAATGGACTTTCAGTTCCATTCGAGTACAAATGTGAAGATTCCAGGGCAAGAATGAAATCTGAAAACCAATCAAGGATTTCGTCTCAGCACTCAGCTGCTGAAGCTCCTGCAGCTGCTCTCTGGGTACTTTGCGAGGAGTTCCACTTTTCACTTCTATCCGTAGGGGTTAAGGGGTTAAGAGTCGGTTACACGTAACTCAAAGCTGTGACGTTCCGGATCCATCACAACTCCAAGTACCAGAAGCCCACAGCCCACGAAGCAACTAACGAAGAAGAAAACGGGCCTAAAGCATCCTAATAGGCACCACCACGGCCCACCACCTATACGGGAGTGGTACTGTGTAGGGCTGTAGGCTGAATCCTGGTTATAATTTAGTAGCATTAATATTTATTCCATTACTTAGGTTTTTTTCTCTTTCTGGGTAAACTCAGGCTCTTATTTTTAAATGAAATGTCCTTATCATTTACAAGGAAGAATAATTAAAATTTGGGTAGGGTTAGGCTTGGGTTGAGGTTTTTAGGCCTTGAGCCAATGCCGAGTCCAACCTTGGCCAGCTAAGGAAACTTAGGATTGGATCAGGGTTTTCAAAAGTCTGGCCCAACCCAACCCTATTAAGAGTCCAAATTCATACATTTCTTAGGTTTTATTTACCAATTCTACTATAATTTTAGAAGCATTAATATTTATTCCATTACTTCTTCTTTTTTTTTTCTTTTTTTTTTTTTTTCCTCTTTCTGTGTAAACTCAGGCTCTTATTTTTTAATAAAATGTTTTTATCATTGGAAGAGTAATTAAAATTTGGGAGAGGGTTCTCTAAACAAGCAGTATAGAGGAGCACAATTTATGAATCTTGACTGAAGCATCTTCTCCTCTTCTCCACTAGAGCTGTCAGGATAGGAGGAGCTATTCTTGGCACTTGTTTATCCTTCTTCATACAATCTATGCTGATAGAGAGTGAGAAAGATAGGTCTACTAACATTATAGCACATACCATAATTGAATTGATGGCAAACGAGACTTGGAGAGAAGGGATGGCAGTTAAGCAAGGATCATGGGGTGGAGTTGTTGTTGGAGTATTGCACTGGTTTTGGGGGGTGGTGGTGGTCACACTGGAAGATGACTCTAGCGAGAGAGGGAGAGGTTGTAAGTGGTCTCCCCTAGGTTGCGGGGGTTGGGTAGAGGGGGAAAAAAAAAAGATGTTTCCTAGTTTTTCACTCATCCATCTCAATATCTTTATCTTTACTACACTGAGTTTATCTACATGATGTTTTTTAATAGCTCAACATTTTGCACTATATATCATAGATGGTCGTTGATTGTATTATAAAATTTTCCTTTATGTTTTAAAGAAATATGATGATCACACGACACTCCGAACGCATCTCTTCACTTCATCCATCATCTTTAATTTTTTATGAAGCATCATCCTCTATATACAACATCAATAACATCCAAAACCTTATCCCAACTTAGTGGGGTTGGCTACATGAAAAATCCAAAGACGAGCGCCAGGATCCATGCAAAAAGATTGATGAGTTATGACTAAATATAATAAATGCCAGCTGTCAACCTGACGTACCACTACAAATCTACCACATGTTTATAACAATAGATTATAATAAGGTATCAACTGTCTACCTGACGTACCATATAGATCAATCAAGCTAAAGCATCCTACATCATCTTCTATATCATCTTCTTTATTATGGCTACTCGCATATATCTAAAATAATCACTTTGTAGAATCTCCCTTGAATCAATTTTCAATACCACACTATCTGTCATATTGTAGCTAAAGTTACACATCACAAACTCCATCTTTTTATTATGCTTATTATCTTAAAACCTTTTAATTCCAAAGTTGATCTTTGTAATTCCAACTTAGCATTATCTCTGTTTTTGTCTCATCTACCATAAAAATATTATTAGTAAAAGCATGTACCATGAAATTCCATCTTGAATGTCTTTTTTTTTTTTTTTTTTTCATGAATGTCTCCTGTCAATCCATCTATAATAAGCACAAACAAATAGGAACTGAAGTTGATCTTGATGTAATCCAACTATAATTGAGAATTCATTACTTGGACCACCCTCCATTCTTATGCTAAACTATCATACATATTTTTAATTATGTCCATATTTTTATTTGAAAGACCTTCCTTTGGTACTTGCGTGATTAACTCTCTAAGGACTCTGTCATAATTTTTTTTAGGTCAATAAAGACTCTATCAAGATCATTTTTGTAATCTCTAGATCTTTTCATGAATCTTCAAAATTAATAAATAACATATGCTGTGGATCTTACTATCAAAAAATAATAATAATAATAAATAAATCATTGGTTGGTTTTATTTGTTTTTATAGCATTTTTATTAATTTTCGTCTGTTTAGGTCAATCAATTAATTTCAATTAATCATATTGATTACATTGATGCAGGTTGAAAACCAACAAATCTTTTTTTTTCTTTTTCCTAAAATCAAAACTGAGACTAGACCAATTAGGAATTCAATTGGTCTGGTTTCAATTTTTCAGTCGTGTTCTTTGGCCTTTTTTGTTCTGCCTCAAAACTGAAGCCACTAAAGTATTTTATATAGGAAGATAGTTCTCTAACTATCTGTGTGAGAAGCATTTCCTTGCCACTTTATTGTGGTATGAGGAACAATTTTTGTCAATAAAGGAGTTACTTTCGATGGATTTTCTAGCAAGAGATATTTAGAGAGGGTAGTCCCAGCCGAATGGAGGAACTCACCCAATATTGAGAGAGAGAGAGAGAGAGAGAGAGAGAGAGAGAGAGAGAGAGAGAGAGAGGTGCTGACCCAGAAGAGAAAGAAGATTAAAGAAAGAGACTTGATCTCAAGTCCAAATAAATTGCATCAAGTGGTGACACGGATTCTATAACATGGAATCAAATCAATTTTGAAGCAACTTTTTGATAATAGAACTAACTAGCAAAAAGCATTAATGCACAAATTGAGGTACCACAAAGAGTCGTAATTCACTAGTCATTCTAAATTCTTTCTTACCAAATTGAGAAAAATAACACACATGAGGTTATTGTACCCCTCATAAGCCTCCACCTACATAACATTCAACATTTTTTGGTACTCCATTATCCAATCCAACTGAAAGTTTGGCCCAACGTGAGTAGAATCACTTAGCCATGCTTTATAATTGAAAAGAAAAAAAAAAAGCAACATATAACGAGCGAAGTGGACACTAAGCACTTTTTGAGAAAGCTTCTCCAAATTATAGGTATATTGTGAGCAATGACATATAGGTTCGAGATCCAAACGCGGTAGTATTTCACTTTTGATTTTGAAGAACGAATAACCAATTGATCCATTTTACAACAAAAATTTGTAATAAATGCAGATAATTAACCAAAAAACTGAACGATCATATAAGGTGCAATCATTTATTTGGAGGGAAATTTTATGGGAAATAGTTTTTTGCTCAAGAGCGTAGTGTATGCTAGTAATCTTTGAATCTATTTCTCTCCTCCCATAATATAGAGGTAGATATGATATTTCATAAGGGGAGGAGAGAAATAGACTTAGGGAGGTGCTAGCATATGCTATGCCCCTAGATAGAGTTCATTTTCCCTGCCTCTAGATAGAGTTCATTTTCCCTGCCTCTATTTACTTCACGGACAAGCATGCAGGAAGGACCCATGCAGCTCATGCAATAGGGTTTGAAAAAGGAATTGATCATGTTTGTGAACCTTTCTATTAGGGATTTTCTTATTGACACTCTTAAAGATGTCAATATACAGTTGTAACTTCTTTTTTCCTTTTTATATAATACACATTTTTTCCTACAACAACATGTTGTAAAAGAATAATAATTAAATGGGCAGTGTTAGACTTATCTGAAATGAAATGTAAATGGTGTATAGATATATAGACAACTAATAAATGCTAACTACCCATAAACTGAATTTAAAGTTTTAAACCGACATAGGAATTGTCTTTCCCGATGGGATATGGGCACCAGGGGAGAAGAATGGATAAGAAAAATTAATTTCCAGTGAAAAATTGCATTAAATATTGCCTAGAATGTAGAGCTTGAGACATTGAAGATGCAAGTCATACTCTGAAAATACTAATCATCCTTTTGAAGTGGTTTCTGCTCACATACAAGCATTGAGGTCCAAGATGAGCTCTGCCCATGTGATGCACCTTTGTATAAAGAGAGAAAATTTGATGAAGCCAATCTGTTTTTGGATGATGAAACTGAGGCACATATTCCTAGATTATTAAGCAAATAAAGAAAAATTCTCATGGAACAGTGACTCCAAAATGATTGTTATCCTTGTATATATTTAGGAGCCATAGGTGACACTGTTTGAGAGAACGACGACACCTTTCTCGATCGGTGATATAAGTGTCCTTGAATCTCTTGAAACGCGAACAACCGGGAAAAAAAAGATTGGGTTTGCAACTTGCGTTACAGGTATTGTCCACGAGCTTCAACCAGATGCACTGTTGATGGTGTTGTCTGCACTGGCACTGCCCTCACGAGTGGCCGGTGCAGCCTTTCTATGTACGTTCTTGCTTGGGACTGTGTTAGCCATGAGAAGTTATACCATGTTTTTATGTTCTTGTGTTCAGACACTGAAACAAAATGGTCCCTCGAATAACTGGAAAACTAATTTGGGCTTCTTCCCTTGTAGCAATTGCTCTTGGATTTTCAATTCTCATCAACCAATTCCTTGGGTTTAGTCTGTATTGATATGGGTCTTCTTTATGTTATCCTTGGATGGGTGCACACATCTGATGGCCTGGAGCATTTCGGGTACGGAATCCAACACAATGGTGTGTGCCCCTAGGTGCTTCAGGCTATCTAATGTGCACTGCCATCCTTGCCACGCTATAGAGGGGCTTCATCCACTAATGTGCTAGATGTACTGGAGAAGCAATAAATTCTATTGTTCATCTAATTGCTTTCATTTCTATTCTGAGATATGAATCATGATCTTAAAGTTTTGTTAACGAGATCTTAATATTCTCCAACATATTCATATTATACTGGGATATGGTGAAAATTTTGTCGACAAGTGGTTTTGGGAATCGGTAAAATGACATATATACACTATAGTTCGATATCTTTGAGGGAAAAGATATCTAATTTGATCAATATGTATCAGATATATCTCGGTTTCAGAGATGTCTAAAACCCCCCTCCCGATGCCATGCGCTAAAATCATGAGTGGAGCCCAAGGTCCTTTGTTAACATATATAAAGTTTCAGTCCAAATGAAATACTGCGAAGTCGTAAAATAAAATATTGCAATTAAGCATTATCAAAGTGAATAGTAGACAAAGAGGGGATATATGGGTGGTTAGGCGTACAAAATATGGTAAATAATTGATTTTTGGTATAAAATTGTACTTATGGCTTCTCTAGACCACTCTCAACATACCTCATAATCAGAATAACCAAATCACACATCTGCGTGGTGAAATTAATCATTTTTGTCTAAAAAAAACTCTCTAAATATATTCATCCAAATATACTTATGGGGATGGAGAAGAGGAGTTTCCTACAAGGACAGTATAAGAAATAATTTAAATACTACACCAGTGATGATTAGAAGAATGACAATACCTATATGTGATTCACATTGGCCTTTCATGATCAGAATAAGAAAAAGAGTATTGATAAAACTCCACTTTTTATTATGTGAAAAGGTTATAAATGAATATATATATATATATATATAAAAGAGCATATATTTTATTCCCCATTTAAGTTAACATAAAGTCTTTGAAAAAAAAGACATTTTATTTTGGAATCTATGCCACAGGTCCCTCACATTTAGGAAAGTTGGACCCCACTGTCCTAAGTTGCCTGCTAAAAGTTTCGCATACATCAATTGTGTTAGGTAGACTCTGATAATGGAATCATGTGACCCAAAGGTATTATTGAAAAGCTGGTTTTACCTTTGTGTCCTCCTTTCTAAATATTTGTGGGGGCTTGTCTCTCCCAATTGGGAATAAGATTATCACTCCCTATAGTTTTATCACCCCAGTTATATGATGATCTTAGACTGAAAATCAATTAATGATTATGAAGCAATAGTTAAGATATCCATTGAGGTTGAGCATTGACAGACTTTACCCATGTGATAAAAACATCTTGTGCACGACATATCCATTAAATGAAAAAAAAAAAAAAAAAAAAAAAATTTTTCATTTTATTCTTAAATGTGGTACTGATTTACATGGCTGAAGCTTAATAATGTGCATAAGATGATATGGATAACATGTTTGCAAAAAGTTTTATCTTTGGTGAGAGAGACACCCAATATAAGCATGCCATATCTTAGCCACTTGTTTAGTAAAAAACAATTTGTATCCTTAATTGTTAGATTGCCTCGTTAAATAATGCAAGAAAATATATTTTCGAACAATAAACGCTATTCGATGTTTTGATAATCTTATAAATTATTTTTTTTTGCTGACGGGTATCTAGGCCTTCGGCCTGACTAGTTCCGTGGGCCCATACCGACCCCACAACAGCTTGGATTGGGTCATACTTAGGTTGAATGAGAATCATTCAACTTTCACTGAAAGTAATGAAGAACACTAAACACCCCCTGTGTGAATGGTTCAAAGTGTGCCTAGTATGATAATCTTATAACATACTCTACCTGTTGTTCGTATTATATATCTGAACATGTCACATGGGATTTTACATTGATAATCGAATAAAATTGAAAAGATTATAATTTTTTATAGATATGTTTGGATTTTAAAGTTAATATCTTTATCTTTACTACATTGGGTTTATCTACATGATGTTTTTTAATAGCTCAACATTTTGTACTATATATCATAGCTGGTCGTTGATTGTATTATAAAATTTTCCTTTATATTTTAAAGAAATATGATGATCACAGGACAAAGAGAGAGAGAAAGAGAGGTGCTGCTGACCCAGAAGAGAAAGAAGATTAAAGAAAGAGATTTGATCTCAAGTCCAAATAAATTACATCAAGTGGTGACACGGATTCTATAACATGGAATCAAATCAATTTTGAAGCAACTTTTTGATAATAGAACTAACTAGCAAAAAGCATTAATGCACAAATTGAGGTACCACAAAGAGTCGTAATTCACTAGTCATTCTAAATTCTTTCTTACCAAATTGAGAAAAATAACACACATGAGGTTATTGTACCCCTCATAAGCCTCCACCTACATAACATTCAACATTTTTTGGTACTCCATTATCCAATCCAACTGAAAGTTTGGCCCAACGTGAGTAGAATCACTTAGCCATGCTTTATAATTGAAAAGAAAAAAAAAAAGCAACATATAACGAGCGAAGTGGACACTAAGCACTTTTTGAGAAAGCTTCTCCAAATTATAGGTATATTGTGAGCAATGACATATAGGTTCGAGATCCAAACGCGGTAGTATTTCACTTTTGATTTTGAAGAACGAATAACCAATTGATCCATTTTACAACAAAAATTTGTAATAAATGCAGATATTTAACCAAAAAACTGAATGATCATATAGAGTGCACTCATTTATTTGGAGGGAAATTTTATGGGAAATAGTTTTCTGCTCAAGAGCATAGCGTATGCTAGTAATCCTTGATTCTATTTCTCTCCTCCCATAATATAGAGGTAGATATGATATTTCATAAGGGGAGGAGAGAAATAGACTTAGGGAGGTGCTAGCATATGCTATGCCCCTAAATATAGTTCATTTTCCCAATTTTATTTACTTCATGGACAAGCATGTAGGAAGGACCCATGCAGCTCATGCAATAGGGTATGAAAAAGGAATTGATCATGTTTGTGAACCTTTTTATTAGGGATTTTCTTATTTTTGTAACTTCTTTTTTCCTTTTGTATAATACACATTTTTTCACGAACACTAGGATAGCCTAGTGGTCGTAGCTTCAGCTTGTGGAGCCGGCAACCAGGGGAGGAGGTCATGAGATCGAATCATATCGTACGCATTGTGTGAATGTGTATGTGTCTTCTTATTTATTCTGTACCCACCCGTGGGTTGCCCAGATGATTAGGGCGAACTGGGGATTGTGTGAATTAGGCGCACGGTCTCAGGTTTGATTCCTTATCTATGCATCTACGATTTAAGTGGAGATCATGGCGGGGGGTTGCTATGCTAGTCTCCCCGAGGATTAGTCGAGATGTGCGTAAGTTGGCCCAGACACCTTGGTTAACAAAAAATAAAAAATAAAAAATAATACACATTTTTTCCTACAACAACATGTTGTAAAAGAATAATAATTAAATGGGCAGTGTTAGACTTATCTGAAATGAAATGTAAATGGTGTATAGACCTTGTGATGTAGTCATTGTACATTGTAGAGATTAAGTACAATAGTTGATATAGTAGAAGAATATTCCATATATAGGTACACTAGGGTGAAGTCATATAAAGATACATTCCTTAAAGTGTTAAAAAGCCCCTAATGTGTCCATACTCGGTTGATCCGTTCTTTTACCTCCAAGATAAAATCACCTCCTAATCACAAAGGCTATACTCCTAAGTGTGATTAAGAAAGGGAGCTTGTAAGCTATACTAAGAACTCAAAGAGAGGGAGGAGAGAAGAAAAAACAGATTGGAATACAATACAGAAACGTATTTGGTATGAATGTACAAGACAGACGTGACTTTTTGGATTTGTTATATTTTTCTGACATGTAAGCAATGGGCATTTATAGGCCCAAACGTACATGTACAGGTACACATGTACGTCTACAGGTATGTGTCCCTTCATATATATGGTGTATCTATTCTCTACAGGTGTCAGTGTATGTATGTATAGGTGTATCCCTTGTATAATATACATGTATACATGTATCGATAAGTAAATACACATATGAGTGTGTCCCTTGTATACTATACACGTACTGGCTCATTCCCTTTCTTTTGCACTCCTAAGTGTAATTAAGAAAGGGAGTTCAAAAGCTATACTAAGAACTCAAAGAGAGGGAGGAGAGAAGAAGAAACATAATGGAATATACAATATAGAAACATATTTGATATGAGTGTACAAGACAAACATGACTCTCTGGATTTGTTATATTTTTCTGGCATGTAGGCAGTGGGTATTTATGGGCTCAAACATACCTATACAGGTATGAGTCCCTTCATACATAGGGTGTATCTGTTCTTTATAGGTGTTAGTGTATGTACGTATAGGTGGGTACCCTGTATAATATACATATATGCATGTACTGAGAAGTAGGGAGTAAAAAACAAAATAAGGGAAATGGACGACCCATGCCCACACTCAAACCCCGACCTCAACCATGGTCTGGTTTGATCCGGCTCGACTTGTGCATGATTGAAAAAGCACCCTGACAGCCCCCACACATGAGAGAGTGGAGAGACTTCTCTCCAGGAAACCCTATGTCCCTTAAAGACTAATTCTTATATATATACTCAACAAAACTTTTACAGGTTTCTTATGTAGGACTCAACTTTAGCTCACATGCTTCACTAGTAACAAAAAACTTGAACAAAAGAAGAGACTAGTTATTTTGAAACTTAAAACTCCAACACAAAAACAATCATAACCTTATCCTAACCTAACGAGGTAATAATTCTTCACATATATACTTGAAAAATATGTATGCCAATGACACCTTTGATAATGACCTAATGATATTTAAAAAAAAAAAAGAGTACTAAACATAAGAGGCTTTCATTACTGTAGGATCTAAGATTGAGAATTATAATGATTTGTCACTTTCAAATTATTTTTGAAAACTCTTTTATACTCATATGATATAAAGGACAATTAAAGAAGGTGCAAAATTCAATATACAACCTACAAAGATGTCATTCGGACACTCACTTTTTATTATGTGATTGTACGATACACTATTGTATCTCGATTCTAATTTTAAACATATTATTTTCATTAACTTTTCTAGTCGCGACTCACGACATCCATTCCTGAAGTTGGAATCAATTTTATTTCATCATACATATTGGAATGATCATTACTAAAAAAATTTCTTCTTGAAAAATCATCACTCAACCTCAACCTCAACCTGGTTATGACATGACATTTAATAAAGGAAAAATTATAAAATTACCCACTTTAGGGTTTCCTTTTATAAAACTACCCATTTTAGATTTTCTCTTTACAAAACTACTCACCCAGAGTTTCAGCTAAAAAAAATACCCAAAATCAAGTTTATATTTATAAAACTATTCGTTCAATGTTTCAATTACCAAAAATACCTAAAATCAGGTTTTAGGTTTACAAAAGTATTTACTCAAAGTTTCAGTTAACAAAAATACTTAATTGTATGTAGGAGATGAAATAAATTATTATTTTGGATAATTTTGTAATTCAAATCTAATTTTAGATATTTTTATTTACTGAAATTTTAAGTAGATATTTTTGTAAAGAGAAATCTAAAATGGATAATCATATAATTTTTCATTTATTTATTTAGTAAAGATTGGCCAGACCCAGTTTGCTCTTTAAGCTATGTAAATGACTTGGTGAGAAGTCATTTTCAGTTGTCTTCTCCTTTCCTTACAAAAAGAGTAGACATTGACAATGCATGCGTGGGAACATCAATTATTTGGAGAAAAAGTTCATCAAAAACAAATTTAGGAAAAAAATAAAAGAGAATGATTCCAAGTTAATTGAAAAGTAGGCCAAGCTTGATGCATCGAATACTACAATAAGATATTTTATTTTCCTAGCTGTCCTCTTGCCCTTACTCGAGGAAAAAATGAGCGTTGGCTTTTCGTCAACTACCTTGATGTATGAGATAAGCTGAGGTCTCATAATTAGTACGCCAAAGCTGAATTATATTTTAAGTGATAAATTCACTGAATCTAGGATAAGAAAATGTGGTCAAAAAACACGTGGAAGATAAGAGAGAAGGGCAGAGGAGAAAAAGATATATATTTTTTTATTCTATATATGTATTTTATAAGAAGCACAGGATCGAATTTTAATAAGATCACAATGGATGTATGGAGATTCATTCACTGTAATCCATCATAATCATGTACAACTAGGGAGCAAGGGAGGGAGAGACATGGGATTGATAGAGATCACATCCAGATCGTCTCATCATTTTGTCATTAGTGAAGAAAAACTTCATCCTTGTAAGAAAGATTCTTTCCAACTTATAATTTCAAGCAAATTTTTGGGTGTTAATAATTTTAAAACTTGAGCGACTTTGTTATAGAACTTAAAAATTATATTTTTGTGACTTATAGTTTTTATTTTTAAATTATGTAACAATGCTTAATTACATATATATACAAGTTTTTTTCCTTCTTTTTTACCACTATTATAAGAATTGGGGTTTAGTCACACGATCTCTTTTTCATAATTAATAATATGACATTTTGATTGAGAGTCAAATTTATGTAAACATGTTGTTCATATATTCATCTGATTATAATTGAAATTTTAGATCAATTTGACATTCCCATGTATACTCATAAGAATTTAAACAAAAATTGAAAAAAATCAAAGAAACCAACTCAAATGAACCATGATAACTATAGAAAATCGAATGTACATGTTTGTGCTTGATGGACCGTGTGGTTGAAAATAAGCCACCAGATTTGATAGGTGGTGAAAGAAATCTTGAATCCATTTGACACTTAGCCAACCAAACTATAATTTCTTGTGACTGAAAACTATGAAGCATGACACTAAAACCTTTACACTTTGGATGAATACAACATCAACAAATAAACACTTACCCAAATCATTGTGGACTGAGTTTTTCCTACACCCATGGTGAATGGGATTCCCATTGGATGCTTTAAATCTATTTAATAGATATAATGAGAATTTTTTGGGAAGATACTAAAATCTATAATTATTTGTGAACCCTAAAATAGAGCGATGGATTTCACCAAGGAAACTTCGTCCAACCATCATTTATCCAATCTTAATTCAAGTGCAAATTAATGAATATTACTTAATAAAAACAACAACTAACGTAGTGGGTTGGTGGCCTTGCACCTAGAGTGCAGGCTCCCATGAGCTCATGAATCGACTTTTCTATCTTCACTTTGTACCTTTAAGGTATGCCTTCATCCATTCCCTGTATTAATTTATGATAACTATAGTTAGATAAGATAAGATGACTGAGGATCCACCACAACAATGACCTCAATTCAGCATTAAAAATAAGGGACACGGTAGATAGACCCCCTCCCTACAAAATAATACCAAAAAAACAAAAAAAAAATCATTCTTTAATAAATTTTGAATTTCACTGTTAAATAAGATGACTAAAGATCCACTACTACAATGACCTTACATTTTTTAATGAAAGAAAACCATCTATTCAATATTAAAAATAAGAAAGAAGATTGTCTTACCAAGTGGCAGATAGGAGCACAAGCCTCTCAATTCACCAGTAAAAACTAAGAAAGATGATTCTTTTACCAAGTGGGCCTCGATAAGAAGCAATGAAATAGTTTTTAAAATGACAGTCAGGTCATTTCATATGACAATGAAAGAGCTAGAGAGTGACACAATGGTTGTCATGCCTTAGGATTATGACTTCAAGGAGGCACTTCTATAATTTTATATAAAGAAAAAAATTATGCTTAAGGAAACCATTACTTTTAATTCAATCCCATTTCGTGTGCAAATCAACAAATTAATACCCATCGTTACCAAAGAAACAAATTAATACATATTTCATTTTTTTAATACAATTTCGAACTTTAATGGTTGATATGATGACTAACAATCCACTACAACATTATATGGAGTATCAATCCAAACAAATGGCTGTGCAGCTTCTAATTCAAAGTACCAAATCCACTTCCTTATTCCTAAACTACCCATGAGTCCGTGACTCGTTCAACCTCAACACAAGTTGAGTTGTTGTCCTGTGGTGAGTTACTAGGGACGATCACATTTCAAAAAAGCATAAAGGTTTGGTCACCTCTCAAGTCATATGGTTGATTGGCTCCCATGCATTCCACATATTTATGGTTCTCGGGCCAATCTATATTAGAGGAAAGGCATCTAATGTGGGATTCGGCTTCTCCAGGGGAAGGCAGGGATGGGTGCACACATCTGATGGCCTGGAGCATTTTGGGTATGGAATCCAACACAATGGTGTGTGCCCCAAGGTGCTTCAGGTCGTTTGATGTGCGTCACCATCCCTACCACACTATAGAGGGGCTTCATCCACTAATGCGCTAGATGTAGTGGAGAAGCAATAAATTCTATTGTTCATCTAATTGCTTTCATTTCTATTCTGAGATAATGATCTTAAAGTTTTGTTAACGAGATCTTAATATTCTCCAACATATTCATATCATACTATGATATGGTGAAAATTTTGTCGACAAGTGGTTTTGGGAATCGGTAAAATGACATATAGACACTATAGTTCGATATCTTTGAGGGAAAAGATATCTAATTTGATCAATATGTATCGGATATATTTCGGTTTCAGAGATGACTAAACCCCCCCTCCCGATGCCATGCGCTAAAATCATGAGTGGAGCCCAAGGTACTCTGTTAACATATATAAAGTTTTAGTCCAAATGAAATACTGCGAAGTTGTAAAATAAAACATTGCAATTAAGCATTACCAAAATGAATAGCAGACAAAGAGGGGATATAAGGGTGGTTGGGCATACAAAATATGGCAAATAATTGATTTTTGGTATAAAATTGTACTCATGGCTTCTCCAGACCACTCTCAACATACCCAATAATCAAAATAACCAAATCACACCCCTGCGTGGTGAAATTAATCATTTTTATCTAAAAAAAACTCTCTAAATATATTCGTCCAAATATACTTTTGGGGGTGGAGAAGAGGAGTTTCCTACAAAGGCAGTATAAGAAAGAATCCAAATACGACAACAGTGATGATAAGAAGAATGACAACACCTACATATGATTCACATTGGCCTTTCATGATCAGAATAGGAGAAAGAGTATTGATAAAACTCCACTTTTTATTATGTGAAAAGGTTATAAATGAATATATATATATATATATATATAAAAGAGCATATATTTTATTCCCCATTTAAGTTAACATAAAGTCTTTGAAAAAAAAGACATTTTATTTTGGAATCTATGCCACAGGTCCCTCACATTTAGGAAAGTTGGACCCCACTGTCCTAAGTTGCCTGCTAAAAGTTTCGCATACATCAATTGTGTTAGGTAGACTCTGATAATGGAATCATGTGACCCAAAGGTATTATTGAAAAGCTGGTTTTACCTTTGTGTCCTCCTTTCTAAATATTTGTGGGGGCTTGTCTCTCCCAATTGGGAATAAGATTATCACTCCCTATAGTTTTATCACCCCAGTTATATGATGATCTTAGACTGAAAATCAATTAATGATTATGAAGCAATAGTTAAGATATCCATTGAGGTTGAGCATTGACAGACTTTACCCATGTGATAAAAACATCTTGTGCACGACATATCCATTAAATGAAAAAAAAAAAAAAAAAAAAAAATTTCATTTTATTCTTAAATGTGGTACTGATTTACATGGCTGAAGCTTAATAATGTGCATAAGATGATATGGATAACATGTTTGCAAAAAGTTTTATCTTTGGTGAGAGAGACACCCAATATAAGCATGCCATATCTTAGCCACTTGTTTAGTAAAAAACAATTTGTATCCTTAATTGTTAGATTGCCTCGTTAAATAATATAAGAAAATATATTTTCGATCAATAAACGATATTTGATGTTTTGATAATCTTATAAAAATAATTTTTGCTAACGACAGGTATCCAGGCCTTCGGCCTGACTAGTTCTGTGGGCTCATGCCGATCTCACAATCGCATGGATCGAATCAATCGAGTCATACCCGGGGTTGAATGAAAACCATTCAACTTTCACTGAAAGTAGTGAAGAACACTAAACACCCCTGTGTGAATGGTCCAAGGTGTGTCTAGTATGATAATCTTATAACATACTCCATTTGTTGTTCGTATTATATATCTGAACATGTCACATGGGATTTTACATTGATAATCGAATAAAATTGAAAAGATTCTAATTTTTTATTTTTTTATAGATATGTTTGGATTTGAAAGTCATGAAATCTACGAGGCTAGCATTTTAATTATTAAAAAAGTCTAAAGAACTCAAATTCAAATTCAAAAAAAAAAAAAAAGTGTCTTAATCTCCTCACAAAAAATAGTTGATATTTGTAATCAAATTGTTGTATAGGTTGGTTATCCTCCAAAATGACTACGTAGAAAATCTTATAATTTATATCAATGTTTTTTTAAAGAGTAGTGAAACTTAGATTAAAAAAAAAAAGACGCTCCCACCCTTCCCCCAAAAAAAAATAAAAAAATAAAAAAAGAAGAAGAAGATTACATGGAACTCTTCCCTCAGATTATGTTTGGTTCTCATTATTTTTTAATAGATTTTGAGTTTAAATAGTATTTTGAAATAAACAAAAAACGGATTTCAAAAAATATTCTAGATTCAAAATCTATTCTGAAAATATACTCTTTTTGTTTTTTTAGATACATTTGAACACAGCGTAAATCATACTCTTTTCACTTTTCACTTTTCACTTTTCACTAGTTATTATATTCTCTAACCTTTTACCCTTAACCAATATGCAAAAGTAAAACTTGATTTGCATATGCAGTCCAGCATCCTTCCTAAAGGATTATGAAAACTGTCAAACGTCTATTATCATAAGTGCCAACTTTTCTGATCTACATATCTAAGTCCAAGGTTTTTTTTTTTTTTTAGGAATCCAAATTCCAATGCTACTTTTCTTACCTTCTATGAGGTTAAATTATGTTCTTCAGAATTCAGTTGTTCTTAGCTCGCAATTCTACCTAAACTACCGCGAGTCTTTGGGAGCTGGTCGCTAGTCAACTAAACACCTTTTCCAGGCTTCAATCCTAGAAAACCCACAGATCCCTCATGCTTTCATTTCCAGGGTCCCAAAATCTACAAGCCTAGCATTTTTGTTATTAAAAAAGCGACCTCAATTTATAAAGAACAAACTTAGGAAAACCTGTGTAGACAAAGACGTTTAAAAGAAGATGTCCAGTTTTAGGGAAATTTTCATGTCACCCCCAAACTGGCTAAACATATCATTTATTTTCTATAATTTCACGATTTGAAAATAATATCCACTACACCCCTAATGAGTAACGGCATTTAACTTAAAACGTGATAAAACTTTTTTGACTTTATTACTAACCTCTATATAACTACAGGAAAATGGATTCTTTGAGCGCATTTCTAACCATTGGGTTCGTGAGTTCGTTTCTTATATGTTCGAAGGGTGAGTTTGCTGCAACTCCACTCTCTACAGCGTCTTTGCACCTCTCTCTCTCTCTCTCTCTCTCTCTCTCTCTCTCTCTCTCACATCACACACACAGTTGCAATCCACCGCCAATGCCAATATAACCCTATCACCGAAGCCTTCTTGCTCCTAATTTCTTCCCCATTTCACCCACCCTGCAACTTTCCTATATGAACCTTCATATCTACATCTCCCAATTTGAATTTGTACAGAATTTGCAATAAACAGTAGTGTCCAAGCTCAAAGGAAAATAAATTATAGAAACACAACTCTGAAAGTGATGCAGAAGGTAATGGAAAAACAAGAACAAACAAAGTACATAGATTTATGAGGTTCAGCAAGATTATCTACGTCTTCAGTGAGATGAGATTTTGCTTCACTATCAATAAAGGATAGGGTAACAATGCTTGTCCTCACACCTCTCAGAAAATCAGAATTGCTTATAAAGAGAGTAACTCTTGCTACAAATATATAACGAAAACCCCTAATACCGGAAAGTACAAAATTTCCCTCTCTCTCTCTCTCTCTCTCTCTCTCTCTCTCTCTAAAAATACATGTGGTTGTAGTCTCCTAGATAAATATTTGCTTAAGACAAGATTATTGGGTCAATCCATTTGAAGCAAGTTTTGCAAAATTTGGTGACCTGATTTTTCAAAGTTTGTATTTTCTGAAAACAAAACAAAACCTAATTATTATGAATATAATAGAAAAAATCCATAGAACTAAACAATACAATTTTCATAATAGAAATGAGATGGGAATATGAAACATAAGAAACATATATCCCGTCATCCTCTGCAAAGGTCCTGAGAATGACATCAATCTCACAAAACCAAAACCTACATAAACACAAAACCAAAGACTGACTGAAGAACGATCAAATTTTGCATAAGCATAAAATTTAATTTTTATACTTAACGAAAATAAATGGTCTGCACTACCAATTCTATTGAACTTTCAACAACCAATATCCGCTTAAACAAAAATAAGGTTTAGTTTAGCAAACGTACCTTGTGGATGTGGAGTATCTGAACATGAGAAATGCGGTGCCAGTGATCCAAGAGAAAAAGAAGTTGAAGTTGAGAAATTTTGTGCTATTGTAGTTGAAAAGAAATCTGAAATTGAGATATTTTGAGCTATTATGAGCTATTATTGTAGAGCCCTGCTCTTTAAATTAGGTTTATTGATCAGTTGGTTCGGTTTGGTCTTGCAGGGTTTGAACCGAAACGGGTTGATGATGGTGCCTTGTGGTACAGGATGGCAAGGGTGACAGTAAATGCGGGGTGGCTGGATGAGATTGAGCCGGTACCCGAGATGATCCGCGTGCGCTTGCACTTATCACAAGGCCATGTATTAATAGGAAATGTACGCTATCATATTGAATGATAGGAACTTGGTCCACAACGCGTGGCGAGAGTGAAGTACATGTTAAGACTCTATCTTCCTCCAAAATACAACAAGAATGGCTTGTTTGGCCAACTGGTGGGTGTCACTGGTAGGTGCGAGACCCACCAGTGTGACCTATCTGTTAGGGTATTATGGACCCCAGCATGCCCGGATTAGATGAGCACGTGTGTCTTGGCCTCCTCGTCGTAATGAGGTCTCGTATGCCCAATGATGTTGGCTACCTCGCCCAATAATGCGATTTAATGCGATTTGATTCATAAATGGATAAAACCAAACGGACCCTAGTAGATATTTATAACACTAGGGCATAAATAGCCTTCTAGCAGTCTCTCTCTCTCATTTATGATTTTTAGCAAAGTGGGTGAGAGGAGTAAAGAAGAGGGAGAAAAGATGAAGAAGGAGAGAAGGAAGGGGAAAGAGGCTCACCCCCTTGGATTCCGGAGCCGCAAGCCTTTCCGTCAACGGAATAGTGTCTAGTGACTTGAGATCTTCATTTTGAGGTAAGTAACACCATGAACCTTAAGATTTGATGAAACTCTCTTTGTAAATGTTTGAATCTAGAAGATAACGAAGTTATTGTGTGATTTCCTTGAAGTATTTGAGGAGAGAAACAAAGATTTGGTGATTATTGAAGTGGCGTTGAGTTTGGGAAGAAGATTTCAAGATTTGGGGTTTCCCAAGTAAATGTATGATTTCTTCCCCTTTAATCTTCTTGTTGTCTTAGATTCATAGTACAATCAAGTAAATGAAGCTTAGAATGTGTGGGAAATGATGTGAGAATCACCCTATTGGGGTTCCAAGAGTTGAAATCGAAGAAAGGAGAAAAACAGCAAAGTCTGAGAGAATCGGCGGGTAAGACCAGCGGGTGGCTAACCCGTCGGTGTGACCTACCAATCATTCCTACACCTCTGGTTCTACCGACGGATAAAATCAGTGGGTTCCTGACCTGCCTGTATGACTTGTCGGTCCAGACAAAATTCATAGGTGGGTCATATTACCCACTTGTATGACCCACCTATGACTCAAATGAGCACCGATTGAACTCAAACTCGTTGACGACCTTCTTCACGCTATTATATGCATTATGTCTATATCCCACATTGATTATAGTCCCAATTTAATTGTATTTCTAAATCTTTTATCTGTGCTAGGTTTCGAGAAACTCATCTTCTCACTCCGGATCTTACCCGTACCATGAGTGCTGATTCTTCCATGAGAATAAGTGGGAAGAGGACTTTGATTCTTAATTTGTGGAATGTTTTTGGCATCCTTTGCATTCATGGACTATATTGACATTTCGATTGCCATTCTCATGCATATGGTTGATGATTAAATGATGCATTTAGAACTGGCTAAATGAACATGTTATATCTTAAATTCTATATGCATTGTTGTATGTTGTATCTTGAGAATGGATTTATCATGTGATGTATATGAAACTGGTTTACCGAATATGTGTGGGATTTTCTAGAATAGATACCGTAGTCGGCTTGGAAATAAATGCATTGGTTCATCTGGAATAGGACATAAAAGAACCATGCAGTTGTACTATCTCATGTAGAAGCATGTGATTAGGACATCATATTTTCTTGTGCTATGACCCTTCCCAACAGGGGTTTACGTGTTAGGCTATCACTGGGGAAAGCGTCGATCGTGGACCATCGTGGTGGTTAGAAGTATGCTTGACTGATCATTAGGACAGTTGAAAACCTTGGTGATATATTTAGAGGACCAATCATACTGCTTTTAATTTCTATTGTGGTTCGACCACGATTTACTTTTCTACTGTGGTTTGGCCACGATTTACATTTCTATTGTGGTTTGGCCATGATTTCCTTTTTCAAATGCTCACAGTGGGCCTTCTCCGACAACCCTATAGGAGTATCGCGGGATAGAGAATGCATCTCAGACCCAGGGCATACACGTACTATGATTATGAGTAGCACGTTACCTATGACCTAGAATGATTTGTTTAGGTGTAATAGGATTAAAATGAATCTCATGCATAAAGTATCATTTGCTTTGTATTTGCTTGTGTGTGTCTTTCTTTCCATTTACTGAGCTAGTGAGCTCACTTCTCGTGTACACACATTTTTAGATTATTTTGCAGGTTATTCAGTAGAGGAGCCCGTGTTGAGTTCCATTGATGAAATCCCAGTGGGGGATTGGTGGGTCCTCGAAGAACTTGAACACAATGAAGGCTACCCGTGTGAGGGTTGTGTCGCTGGGCAACAGTGATAGATTCTATTTACTGTATTCCTTTTTTATTCTTTTGGTAAATTCCCTTTTTGTACTCTTGATATTTAAATTATTATTTCTTATGTAATCATCATGCCTACGGGCCCACATGTAAATATTTTATGTATAACAATTTGGATATCAAGAGTATATGGGAATTACAAGTTATTAATGATGACAAGATTTCCGCTGTATTATGTTATTACATTCCATTGAACACGTGTGGCTTGTTGTACTGTGATTACTGTATCAGATGATCCTGATGGTTTTTGCGTTACCAGGAGGGAACCCAGTCACCGGTCCGATTTTATGTGAACGAGCGTGACAATTATAGTAGAAGAGAAATCTGAAATTGAAAATTTTTGGTATATTATAGTTGCTCTTTTGCCTTTCTATGGTATATATAAGGAATGATAGTGTATTATAGAGATAATTTAAGAAAAGTAATGGTGTTATTAGTGAAGGATTTCATACAGTAAAAACTTTTAAAATCGGTGAAAGAGGACTAAGGAAAACAATTTTTATGTAGTAAATCTCTCTATAATTATTCACTCCCTCCCCACTCTTCATGATTCTCTCTCTCTCCATATTTGTTTTTGTAAATCTCCCTATTTTTTATCCCCAAACAATGCCTAATGTGAGTTATTATGTGTTTATTTTTTTTTTCTTTTTAATACTTAATAATTATAATTAATGACTATTCCCCCTTTTTCCTCCATGTTGAGAGAGAGAGAGAGAGAGAGAGAGAGAGAGAGAGAGAGAGAGAGAGAGAGAGAGAATTACTATTTTTTTTTCATCTTCCATTTTGAGGGGTTTTTTGGTCATTTGATTTTTTT